>NC_056733.1:1873852424-1874177346 GCF_019279795.1 Protopterus annectens
AAAACAGATCATCTATGTATCTGGTGTAAAAGATGATCTTGTCTTTGTAAATAGAATTTGCCACGAAAGTGTTTTCCCATTGTGCCATAGTCAGATTTGCATAGGCAGGAGCTACCCTTGCCCCATTGCCACACGAAACTTGCCTATAAAATTTATCATTGAATTTGAAAAGTTGTTTTGTAATACACATTCCATAAGACTACAAATGGTGTTAACCTTAATATTACTTAAATTTGTGTTAGCAACCAAATATTGTCTTAAATGTTCAATTCCAAATTCATGATCAATACAAGTGTATAAAGATTGTACATCCAAGGAAGCAAGAAATAATTCAGATGTCAGAGGTTGTAATTCTCTAAGCTGTTCCAATAGATGCCAAGAGTCTTTTAAATAATATTTAGAACGTTGTACTATTGGATTCAAAGTGTAATCTAACCAAATGGAGATATTTTCTGTCTTACATTTGGGGGCTGAGATAATTGGCCTAAAAGGGGGATCAAACAGTTTTTTTTGTAGTTTTGGGATACCAAACTTGTTTCCCATTTTAGGAAATTCAACTAATAGGAAACTATATGTTGCATAGTCTATTTCATCTTGACTAAACATATCAAATAAAGTAGTATCTAATCTTAAAAACTTTTTTGTATCATCTTAGTATCTACTTCTTGATAGACATGTTTGTCCATTAACAAAGCTTCCATTGAGTTTATATATTGTGAATTTTCCATAATTACTATTTTGCCCCCCTTGTCAGCCTTCATAATTCTTATGTCCGTGTTGTCTTTTAAGTTTTTCAGAGCCGTTGACTCTGGCTC
The DNA here is from genome assembly GCF_019279795.1 of Protopterus annectens. NCBI lineage: Eukaryota > Metazoa > Chordata > Ceratodontiformes > Protopteridae > Protopterus > Protopterus annectens. The sequence continues at coordinate 1,873,853,240 of NC_056733.1, forward strand.
ACTTAAATTCTCAGGAAAGCTAGTGGCATTTGTGTTTCTCATAGCTTCCTCACATATGTTTTGAAAAACTTGAAGTGTGCCCACTAGTGGTGGATTAAAGGTACTAGCTTTCTTGGGACCTTCTTGTGTAGAGATTGTTGCAATGTCTTTCATAATGTATTTAAGATTTAATTTCCTAAGTGTTAATCTGAAATCTATTATGGTTTTTGTCTTATTAAAATGATTGGAAGGAATAAAAGACAAACCTTTCTGTAAGAGACTAGTAGTCTCTTCAGAAATTTCCATATTTGACAAGTTTTGTATCTGTATTTCATATGAATTTAAGGGAACTGCCCCTACCATCTCTTTCTGTTTCTCAGCCTTCCCTTGGGTTTGTTCTGAACCACTTTGTTCCAAGTTGGCCCACGCTTGTTCCCCTGTTTGTCGACTAAAAAGGACCTGCATTGGATCCATTGTCACCACAGTTATTGTCCATTTGTGGTATTATTAGAAACTGTGTGACTATCATTGTTAGATGCACTAGCAACCTGACCATTCCTGTCACAGTTATTACAATTATCTAAGATAGGGGCTTCGATATTATTTGCCCCACCATTATTGCTCAACCTACTATTAGAGCCAGACACATTTCTTTTGTCATTTGAATCCACAATATGCTTGTTATTACAATTAGTATCATGCATATATTCTGTGTCAACATGTGATACCAAAACATAAGCTTTTTTGTTAGCATATGCTGTAATGTCCCTTTTTAATTTCTTTTGCTTTCTTGAAATCATCGTCGCTCTTTGCCGGTCTGCTCTAGCAGTAATGCTGGAGTACAAACTCGTAAAAGTAGAAAAACAAGCAAAGTTCTTAATTTTAGAGTCTAAATCAGTCATTTGTTGTTTTAAGACTTGTAGCTGCTTTGTATAATGATTAATCAAAGCCGTCATCAATTTTAGTCCAAAGTCGTTAAATAAACCAGTCAGTTCTTCATACAAACTGTCCCCAAACGCTACACAGTTTGGAAATTTACTGTAGCGAAGACCTTGTGGGACACACTTGCTTGACACACTCCAGCAAGATAACAGATTTCCAAATCTAGGTTTACATGTTTAAAAGTTAGTCTTTCAAGCTCATAGATACTTTGTTTACAGCTTTTTTGATTCTGAAAATCAGAATCCACCGTGTTACTTCGTCAGCAATTTCAATGTCCTGGATATTTTCAAAAGGGTTTTCTGCATCTTTTGCGATATATTCCACCACACTACTCGGACCCACGAAAGGAACGTCTTGCGACTTGCTGGCACTTCCGTTATCCTGTGTGCTGGCCAAATAACCACAATTACGGGTGTTCGCATTTTGACTTCCCTCACCGAATGAAAAAGTACCTGGTTTGGAAGCATTTTCAATACCCCTTTGAATTGCTGTAGTAATAACACTTGTTAGCTGTTCAGAAAAATGCATAAATCCTTCTGGAACTGGATGGGTGGATAAATCCATCAACGGGTCTTGTGACATAATTCTAGCCAAAGGTGAAAAGGTGAAAGCATAAAAACTTCAAAGAACAGAAAGACACTGCAACCAAGTAACTCTGAAAACGAAGTCAGCTTAAACCCAGCAGCAAATTATGAGACACCACAAGTTGTTTTAGCGCTTTCATTCACTTTAATCTTCTGTGAACTTCCTCAGAAACAACTTCACCATCCATACACCTGTTTAAGTACTATTCATTCACAATTAATTTACATACATAATTGATGGCAATGAATAAAATTTAAAGACATACCATAAAAAATTACTGAAAACTATATATAGTACATATGAACTCTTAAAACATCCTAAATAAATACTTCTCAAGTATATGTTTAACACTAATATAACTATATCATTTGAATATATGATATCACAATAAAAATTATGAATTCATTTCCAGGAAACATCTCATATTTATAGTTTCATTGAGACCTGGAAATTTGTCAGCTCCTAAAAATATTTGCCAAAAGGACTCTTTACATTCTAATAAAAGTTTGAAATTACCACCAAATGTTACACTATTTACACTATCTAGAACAGAAAATGTAAACTTTTTAAATACATTACAAATGATAGAATGCCTTGCTAATGCATTATTTGTGTCTTTTTTCTTTATAGCCAAAATGTGTTCACTAATTCTGACTTTCAAGGCTCTTGTGGTCATTCCCACATAATAACTTGGACTTGTTTGGCACTGAGCAAAATAAATAACCATAGTACTGTGACATGTAAAATACTGTTTTGACCAATGTGTTGTTCGTAAATGCTTAAAGTGTACAAAAGATGAATTAGTGATGTATCTACACTGTTTACAACAGTGGCAAGAAAAGGTGCCTTTAGTTTGTATGACACCCGTTCTATTTGTAGTACATCTGTTTTCCTTTTCTCAAGTATACTTTTTAGATTAACTACTTTTTGAAAGTGAACATTGGTTTAATGCCTAAAATGTTCGCTAAATCTTGGTTACCCAAGATAATCTTCCAGTTATTTACAATAATGTCTTTAATAAGCCACATCTCATTAGAAATGGGTAGCAAAAGGAACCACTAAATTCCTTATTGTTCTTAGTTGTTACTTCTGTGACCAGTGACCCTACTGTTAAAATAGGCCTTGCTGTGGTCTCACGAAGAAATGTTACTTCTCTTTCTATTGTTTTAACCATGCCAACTTATAACCTCTATTGACAAAAAATCCCCTTAGATTATTTGTTTCACTCAAAAAAATCTCATTGTCAGATGTCAACCTGCTTAGACGAATGTATTGACCCTTTATAACCCCTTTCTTCATGTGGTAAGGGTGTATACTGTTTTTGTGCAAATACTGATTTGCAAATGTAGGTTTTCTATATATGGAACTTGAAAATGTTTTAAGTACATTGTCATAACTTAAATGTAAATCCAAAAAATTGATGTTAGTTCCAAATTCACCAACAGTGAATGTTAGACAATTTGTAGTGTTGTTCAAATAATGAACAAAGTCATGAAATTCCTGTAAGGTACCATTCCATAGAAAAAACAGATCATCTATGTATCTGGTGTAAAAGATGATCTTGTCTTTGTAAATAGAATTTGCCACGAAAGTGTTTTCCCATTGTGCCATAGTCAGATTTGCATAGGCCGGAGCTACCCTTGCCCCCATTGCCACACCCGAAACTTGCCTATAAAATTTATCATTGAATTTGAAAAAGTTGTTTTGTAATACACATTCCATAAGACTACAAATGGTGTTAACCTTAATATTACATTTATGTTTCTCATAGCTTCCTCACATATGTTTTGAAAAACTTGAAGTGTGCCCACTAGTGGTGGATTAAAGGTACTAGCTTTCTTGGGACCTTCTTGTGTAGAGATTGTTGTAATGTCTTTCATAATGTATTTAAGATTTACAGAAAGGTTTGTCTTTTATTCCTTCCAATCATTTTAATAAGACAAAAACCATAACAGATTTCAGATTAACACTTAGGAAATTAAATCTTAAATACATTATGAGGAAGGTATGAGAAACATAAATGCCACTAGCTTTCCTGAGAATTTAAGTGAGCCAGAGTCAACGGCTCTGAAAAACTTAAAAGACAACACGGACATAAGAATTATGAAGGCTGACAAGGGGGGCAAAATAGTAATTATGGAAAATTCACAATATATAAACTCAATGGAAGCTTTGTTAATGGACAAACATGTCTATCAAGAAGTAGATACTAAGATGATACAAAAAAGTTTTTTAAGATTAGATACTACTTTATTTGATATGTTTAGTCAAGATGAAATAGACTATGCAACATATAGTTTCCTATTAGTTGAATTTCCTAAAATGGGAAACATGTTTGGTATCCCAAAACTACAAAAAACCTGTTTGATCCCCCTTTAGGCCAATTATCTCAGCCCCCAAATGTAAGACAGAAAATATCTCCATTTGGTTAGATTACACTTTGAATCCAATAGTACAACGTTCTAAATATTATTTAAAAGACTCTTGGCATCTATTGGAACAGCTTAGAGAATTACAACCTCTGACATCTGAATTCTTTCTTGCTTCCTTGGATGTACAATCTTTATACACTTGTATTGATCATGAATTTGGAATTGAACATTTAAGACAATATTTGGTTGCTAACACAAATTTAAGTAATATTAAGGTTAACACCATTTGTAGTCTTATGGAATGTGTATTACAAAACAACTTTTTCAAATTCAATGATAAATTTTATAGGCAAGTTTCGGGTGTGGCAATGAGGGCAAGGGTAGCTCCAGCCTATGCAAATCTGACTATGGCACAATGGGAAAACACTTTTGTGGCAAATTCTATTTACAAAGACAAGATCATCTTTTACACCAGATACATAGATGATCTGTTTTTTCTATGGAATGGTACCTTACAGGAATTTCATGACTTTGTTCATTATTTGAACAACACTACAAATTGTCTAACATTCACTGTTGGTGAATTTGGAACTAACATCAATTTTTTGGATTTACATTTAAGTTATGACAATGTACTTAAAAAATTTTCAAGTTCCATATATAGAAAACCTACATTTGCAAATCAGTATTTGCACAAAACAGTATACACCCTTACCACATGAAGAAAGGGGTTATAAAGGGTCAATACATTGTCTAAGCAGGTTGACATCTGACAATGAGATTTTTTGAGTGAAACAAATAATCTAAGGGGATTTTTGTCAATAGAGGTTATAAGTTGGCATGGTTAAAAACAATAGAAAGAGAAGTAACATTTCTTCGTGAGACCACAGCAAGGCCTATTTTAACAGTAGGGTCACTGGTCACAGAAGTAACAACTAAGAACAATAAGGAATTTAGTGGTTCCTTTTGCTACCCATTTCTAATGAGATGTGGCTTATTAAAGACATTATTGTAAATAACTGGAAGATTATCTTGGGTAACCAAGATTTAGCAACATTTTAGGCATTAAACCAATGTTCACTTTCAAAAAGTAGTTAATCTAAAAGTATACTTGAGAAAAGGAAAACAGATGTACTACAAATAGAACGGTGTCATACAAACTAAAGGCACCTTTTCTTGCCACTGTTGTAAACAGTGTAGATACATCACTAATTCATCTTTTGTACACTTTAAGCATTTACGAACAACACATTGGTCAAAACAGTATTTTACATGTCACAGTACTATGGTTGTTTATTTTGCTCAGTGCCAAACATGTCCAAGTTATTATGTGGGAATGACCACAAGAGCCTTGAAAGTCAGAATTAGTGAACACATTTTGGCTATAAAGAAAAAGACACAAATAATGCATTAGCAAGGCATTCTATCATTTGTAATGAATTTAAAAAGTTTACATTTGCTGTTCTAGATAGTGTAAATAGTGTAACATTTGGTGGTAATTTCAAACTTTTATTAGAATGTAAAGAGTCCTTTTGGCAAATATTTTTAGGAGCTGACAAATTTCCAGGTCTCAATGAAACTATAAATATGAGATGTTTCCTGGAAATGAATTCATAATTTTTATTGTGATATATATTCAAATGATATAGTTATATTAGTGTTAAACATATACTTGAGAAGTATTTATTTAGGATGTTTTAAGAGTTCATATGTACTATATATAGTTTTCAGTAATTTTTTATGGTATGTCTTTAAATTTTATTCATTGCCATCAATTATGTATGTAAATTAATTGTGATTGAATAGTACTTAAACAGGTGTATGGATGGTGAAGTTGTTTCTGAGGAAGTTCACAGAAGATTAAAGTGAATGAAAGCGCTAAAAACAACTTGTGGAGTCTCATAATTTGCTGCTGGGTTTAAGCTGACTTCGTTTTTCCAGAGTTACTTGGTTGCAGTGTCTTTCTGTTCTTTGAAGTTTTTGTACGTTTTCAGCTTTTCACCTTTGGCTAGAATTATGTCACAAGACCCGTTGATGGATTTATCCACCCATCCAGTTCCAGAAGGATTTATGCATTTTTCTGAACAGCTAACAAGTGTTATTACTACAGCAATTCAAAGGGGTATCGAAAATGCTTCCAAACCAGGTACTTTTTCATTCGGTGAGGGAAGTCAAAATGCGAACACCCGTAATTGTGGTTATTTGGCCAGCACACAGGATAACGGAAGTGCCAGCAAGTCGCAAGACGTTCCTTTCATGGGTCCGAGTAGTGTGGTGGAATATATCGCAAAAGATGCAGAAAACCCTTTTGAAAATATCCAGGACATTGAAATTGCTGACGGAGTAAGTAACACGGTGGATTCTGATTTTCAGAATCAAAAAAGCTGTAAACAAAGTATCTATGAGCTTGAAAGACTAACTTTTAAACATGTAAACCTAGATTTGGAAATCTGTTATCTTGCTGAGTGTGTCAAGCGCAAGTGTGTCCCACAAGGTCTTCGCTACAGTAAATTTCCAAACTGTGTAGCGTTTGGGGACAGTTTGTATGAAGAACTGACTGGTTTATTTAACGACTTTGGACTAAAATTGATGACGGCTTTGATTAATCATTATACAAAGCAGCTACAAGTCTTAAAACAACAAATGACTGATTTAGACTCTAAAATTAAGAACTTTGCTTGTTTTTCTACTTTTCTGAGTTTGTACTCCAGCATTACTGCTAGAGCAGACCGCAAAGAGCGTTATGATTTCAAGAAAGCAAAAGAAATTAAAAGGGACATTACAGCATATGCTAACAAAAAGCTTATGTTTGGTATCACATGTTGACACAGAATATATGCATGATACTAATTGTAATAACAAGCATATTGTGGATTCAAATGACAAAAGAAATGTGTCTGGCTCTAATAGTAGGTTGAGCAATAATGGTGGGGCAAATAATATCGAAGCCCCTATCTTAGATAATTGTAATAACTGTGACAGGAATGGTCAGGTTGCTAGTGCATCTAACAATGATAGTCACACAGTTTCTAATAATACCACAAATACGGACAATAACTGTGGTGACAATGGATCCAATGGAGGTCCTTTTAGTCGACAAACAGGGGAACAAACGTGGGCCAACTTGGAACAAAGTGGTTCAGAACAAACCCAAGGGAAGGCTGAGAAACAGAAAGAGATGGTAGGGCAGTTCCCTTAAATTCATATGAAATACAGATACACAACTTGTCAAATATGGAAATTTCTGAAGAGACTACTAGTCTCTTACAGAAAGGTTTGTCTTTTATTCCTTCCAATCATTTTAATAAGACAAAAACCATAATAGATTTCAGATTAACACTTAGGAAATTAAATCTTAAATACATTATGAAAGACATTACAACAATCTCTACACAAGAAGGTCCCAAGAAAGCTAGTACCTTTAATCCACCACTAGTGGGCACACTTCAAGTTTTTCAAAACATATGTGAGGAAGCTATGAGAAACATAAATGCCACTAGCTTTCCTGAGAATTTAAGTGAGCCAGCGTCAACGGCTCTGAAAAACTTAAAAGACAACACGGACATAAGAATTATGAAGGCTGACAAGGGGGGCAAAATAGTAATTATGGAAAATTCACAATATATAAACTCAATGGAAGCTTTGTTAATGGACAAACATGTCTATCAAGAAGTAGATACTAAGATGATACAAAAAAGTTTTTTAAGATTAGATACTACTTTATTTGATATGTTTAGTCAAGATGAAATAGACTATGCAACATATAGTTTCCTATTAGTTGAATTTCCTAAAATGGGAAACATGTTTGGTATCCCAAAACTACAAAAACCTGTTTGATCCCCTTTTAGGCCAATTATCTCAGCCCCAAATGTAAGACAGAAAATATCTCCATTTGGTTAGATTACACTTTGAATCCAATAGTACAACGTTCTAAATATTATTTAAAAGACTCTTGGCATCTATTGAAACAGCTTAGAGAATTACAACCTCTGACATCTGAATTCTTTCTTGCTTCCTTGGATGTACAATCTTTATACACTTGTATTGATCATGAATTTGGAATTGAACATTTAAGACAATATTTGGTTGCTAACACAAATTTAAGTAATATTAAGGTTAACACCATTTGTAGTCTTATGGAATGTGTATTACAAAACAACTTTTTCAAATTCAATGATAAATTTTATAGGCAAGTTTCGGTGTGGCAATGGGGCAAGGGTAGCTCCGGCCTATGCAAATCTGACTATGGCACAATGGGAAAACACTTTCGTGGCAAATTCTATTTACAAAGACAAGATCATCTTTTACACCAGATACATAGATGATCTGTTTTTCTATGGAATGGTACCTTACAGGAATTTCATGACTGTTCATTATTTGAACAACACTACAAATTGTCTAACATTCACTGTTGGTGAATTTGGAACTAACATCAATTTTTGGATTTACATTTAAGTTATGACAATGTACTTAAAAATTTTCAAGTTCCATATATAGAAAACCTACATTTGCAAATCAGTATTTGCACAAAAACAGTATACACCCTTACCACATGAAGAAAGGGGTTATAAAGGGTCAATACATTCATCTAAGCAGGTTGACATCTGACAATGAGATTTTTGAGTGAAACAAATAATCTAAGGGATTTTTGTCAATAGAGGTTATAAGTTGGCATGGTTAAAAACAATAGAAAGAGAAGTAACATTTCTTCGTGAGACCACAGCAAGGCCTATTTTAACAGTAGGGTCACTGGTCACAGAAGTAACAACTAAGAACAATAAGGAATTTAATGGTTCCTTTTTGCTACCCATTTCTAATGAGATGTGGCTTATTAAAGACATTATTGTAAATAACTGGAAGATTATCTTGGGTAACCAAGATTTAGCGAACATTTTAGGCATTAAACCAATGTTCACTTTCAAAAAAGTAGTTAATCTAAAAAGTATACTTGAGAAAAAGGAAAACAGATGTACTACAAATAGAACGGGTGTCATACAAACTAAAGGCACCTTTTCTTGCCACTGTTGTAAACAGTGTAGATACATCACTAATTCATCTTTTGTACACTTTAAGCATTTACTGAACAACACATTGGTCAAAACAGTATTTTACATGTCACAGTACTATGGTTGTTTATTTTGCTCAGTGCCAAACATGTCCAAGTTATTATGTGGGAATGACCACAAGAGCCTTGAAAGTCAGAATTAGTGAACACATTTTGGCTATAAAGAAAAAGACACAAATAATGCATTAGCAAGGCATTCTATCATTTGTAATGAATTTACAAAGTTTACATTTGCTGTTCTAGATAGTGTAAATAGTGTAACATTTGGTGGTAATTTCAAACTTTTATTAGAATGTAAAGAGTCCTTTTGGCAAATATTTTTAGGAGCTGACAAATTTCCAGGTCTCAATGAAACTATAAATATGAGATGTTTCCTGGAAATGAATTCATAATTTTTATTGTGATATCATATATTCAAATGATATAGTTATATTAGTGTTAAACATATACTTGAGAAGTATTTATTTAGGATGTTTTAAGAGTTCATATGTACTATATATAGTTTTCAGTAATTTTTTATGGTATGTCTTTAAATTTTATTCATTGCCATCAATTATGTATGTAAATTAATTGTGATTGAATAGTACTTAAACAGGTGTATGGATGGTGAAGTTGTTTCTGAGGAAGTTCACAGAAGATTAAAGTGAATGAAAGCGCTAAAAACAACTTGTGGAGTCTCATAATTTGCTGCTGGGTTTAAGTTGACTTCGTTTTTCCAGAGTTACTTATATATATATATATATATATATATATATATATATACATATATATTATATATATATATATATATATATATATATATATATATATATATATACATATTTATATATATATATATATATATATATATATATATATATTTATATATATATATATATATATATATATATATATATATATATATATATTTATATATATTTATATATATATGTGTGTGTGTGTGTGTGTGTGTATGCCACATACTGATAGATAGGGTAATCATGAGAGGGGAATAGGGAGAGACATATATGTATACATAAGTGTCAATATGCACAGGCATATTTTCACATATCAGTTCTTTAGGCAAATGAGCCATCAGACATGGGCTCAAGTTAGCTAAGTGTGGGAGCATGCCCAGTGTGACTGTCAGTACTTACAAGGTGACTCCAGGCCAGACCTACCTGTACTCCAGTCCAGGATGTTGTGTGCTGCAGCCAATTGGCTGCTGCACCTGATTCAACAGTCCAGCACTTCCCTGATATTTTGTCCAAGGGATTCACCGGCTGTGTGCTGAACGTATTATATGGCTTGTACCTATCGACTCTACAGACTGTAATAGACTGTGCAGAGTATTGCATCATATGTATGTTACATTTTACATAGCATTGTGATTTTCTGATACATCAGTGGCAAATCATTATAGACTGACATTAAGAAATGATGACAGACATTTGAGCTACTGATTCCATACACACCAGGAAATCAGTGCTACTGCACGACCTGTTATTCTCTGAACTTAGTACATTTGTCTGGCCAGTAGTTAATCTTTCTCCTTATATTTGGGCATTTGTCCCTCCACTGTTCATGGCTTTGTCCAGATTTCCTCCTATAAGTAGTTGTAGATATGATGCGACTGGGGTACATGACATAACACCACACACAGGTTGACAGTCTTCACAGGTGGTGCAGCCAGCTTTGAACCATGAACACCATCAACCATACTAATGTACTTAGCCCACTGAGCCATGCCAGCCATCAGAAAGTGAGATTAAATTCCTCAGACTATCAAAAGCAGACAGACATACACTTTGACCCCTGCATATTGTGGAAAATAAAACATGTAGCCAGGTTGTTTGGGACAGCCCTGGGATTGTGTGGTCTGCTGATATATCCATGCAAGCATACTGTTACTGCAGTTGTACGGGAACACTGATGTGTTGGGAATAGGGGACTCTAGCACTGACAGTCGTGTGTCTGTCTTATGACCCCGCTGTTTGGCATTTCCCTTGCATACTGCAGTGGGTTTTGCTACCTTGTGGCCTAATGCATATTATGGGGCAGTAGCTATTACCCCACATAGCTGTTAGTTCTCTGCAAGTAGCCCAGCAGCCCACTCTGTTCCCTTGCATACATGCAGCAGGTCCATACATATGCTACCATAGTCTAGTACCCCATACATTTGTTGTAAAGGAAAGTGACTTACCTTGTGAATGCAGCAGTTGAGATACCTGTATTGCAGGGCTGACTCTGTCGGATGTACGCAGTACACAGTCAGTACATGGTAAGGTACAGGTTGTGTGGTGTGGCTGGCATCCTTTTTACTATGCATGTGAGTTGAAGTAAGGTATGAGTCCCTAGGTCCCCAGGTTGTCAGTGCATGTGCTATGGGTTACCTCTTTGCCAAGACAAGGACATACTGGGCACACCTTCTTCTGCCTATAGGGACAGCCTCAGGGAGTTCCTCCTCCAAGTCTCCCTGTGGGTGTAGCTGTGGGGACCTTGGCACTGGTGGGGGGTTGTATGCCCCTTCTCTGTGATGATCCTGCCACAGCTGTTTCCACAGGATCATATTATGTAGCATGGCACATACTGTGAACATCTGTGCACATGTGGCTGGAGATTACTACAGGGCTCCACCAGATATATCAAGGCACCGGAAACTGACTTGAGCAGCCCAAACACACACTCTATGATGTTTCTAGTTTGTGCGTGTGTCTCATTATGGCATTCTTCAGTAGGTGTGTCTGCATTTCTGATGGGTGTCATCATCCTCGGTTCCAGGGCACAGCCAGCATCCCCCAGTAGATGGCCGTAGGGGATGTCCCCCCAGCAAACATCTGGTACAGCTGTAATGAGTTGCCAGATATGGGAGCTGTGATAACTGCCAGGGCTGCCAGCACACACACTCATGATAATGCCATGGGCATTGCAAATGACCTGGCAATTGATGGAGTGATACCCCTTGTGGTTGACATAGACTCTATCCTCCACACCGGGTAGTGATTTGATGTGTACATGAGTGCAGTCTATGGCAGCCAGTACCTCAGGGTAGTGTGCTACATGGTAGAAAAGACACATACTGTTGGCCCTCTCCTCAGGGGTGCAGGGTAACTGAAGGTGCTCACTGGCATGTGTTTGCATGGCAGCCAGGAACTGGTGGAGTACCCTGGATGATTATGCTTGTGAGACCCCCATCATGTCCCCAGTTGGTCTTTGAAAACTACCTGTAGCTAGTATTCCAATGACTACACATACCTTTGTTTCCACTGGGATGGGTTCCCCTCTGTTGGCTCTAGGTCTGAGTTGAGGGCAGCAGAGTTCGGTGACTTCTTGTAGAATGTGCCTGTCCACCATGTAGTGCTGTACAATCTCCAGCTCATGTAGTTCCTGAAAGGTTACCCTGGGCCTGAGCACTCTTCTCATACAGATGTAGCAGATCAGCAGCAGCTCTTAGCATTCTGTCAGTTAAAATTCTCAAGTCTGCACTCCAATAGTGCAGAGTATGGGGGGAAAATCAGATTGTAGAGTGTATGCATAATTTGTAGTGGTCTGCTGCAGATCCAACCTGTGTGATTCATTAACTATGATACATTCCACCTGCCAGGTATGTCAGTGAGGGGTTTGAATGGTCCAGTGTAAGTGGAACAGGGGTTATCAGTAATTTATACATGACTTGACTTTCACAGGCTATTTCCTTTATTTTTTTAACTGCCTTCCCTGCTAAGCACAGCTGCGAGGTGCACAAACACACTCAAACCAGCTAAAATAAGTGGCCCAACGCTAAACAAAACTTAGCAGCACTGGACGCATACCCCCTGCTTAGCTAAGAGGTGTGCCACTTAAATGGGTGCCGTTCAGCTCCAATCTGCTTAAACATATAGTGACACACCCCCTTTTGATGTCAGCTAGCTCTCTTGTGGACACCAACATAGTTCTGGGGCTACAACTATTTTATCTGTAGACACGGTAATCAATTTTTGCTATTCAGTAACCCCAGCTTATTTGTATACAGATCCATGTACACAACCTGGATACTACACTATTCCAGGGTCTGCCACCTTAGCAACCACAGAAATCTACTATTGTACATACTCTATGCAGGGCCCTATAATACATTATTGTCACATATTTCTTATTTTTCGTTTCTAAACTTTAAAAAATATATATTTTTTTGCATAATGAAATGTTTGCGTGCTGCTGCGTGCCGCTCAAACATATTATTGGTATTAAAAAAAATTATTATTTTAAATTATTTCCCATAACATTTGGACACACAGTGCATAGTTTTGCGCATATCTGTGTCTACTACACTATTTCTGACCTTCTCACTGGGCTTATACAGCTCCTGTTCACTTTTTAATTTCTTGTACACAGAAATTTTCTGTGTACACTTTGGACACCAACTCGAGATCTGCACAACTGCCTACTTGTTTGCTGGATCACTCTGCACCCTCATTTGCATGCAGTTCACCTACTTGTGAAATGATTTGCATGCCATGGACACTTCTGTGTTGGCATGTTCGTGCACGCCCCTCAGCTCTGTTTACTGGATTGCACAGCTGCTTACTCCATGTAAGCTCCGTGTCACTATGCCTACATGGAAAATCAGTCTGTGTAGGGTTTGTTGAATTCCCCCCATGGAAACAACTGATCCTGCAGTACTATTGCAATTCAATGGTAAATAATCAATAGCCCAACCTATCCATAAAGAATATTGTTAAGGTTGACATCCATACCTCTCAGCCTCTTAGAGCAAGAAATCTGGACAAAGCCTTAAATAATGGGGAGGGGGGCAAAGCCCCCAAAATAGGACATTGTTTTAAATATCACTCTTACAAACTTAGAAGGTTGATAGAATAACAGGTTTTGTTTAACATGGCATTTTTAAAGGGTATGAAGTATGAAACTCAAATGTCTGTCATTATTTTCTGCCATCAATCTTTAATGGTTTGCCAATAATTTGCCAGAAAACTACAATTTTATAAAAAATGGGCCAAAATATGAGGCAATAATCTAGGCATTCTGTGAAAATCTGTACAGTTTAGTGGTATGTATCACCTATCTCCTGAACCAGGTGTGAGGCTGCCAGCCCAGCTAGCTAGAATTTTATAAATAATCCTATGTCATTTGTAAATATTAATATGATCCATAGACTTGTCTTACAAATGTAAGAAAACTATATGATGTGTTCTTAAACTGTATGTTATGTGCTGAGCTTCAAAAATGTAACCACAGTGCACTCTGTTGGAGAAGTGCAGAAATGTATATGAACTATATGTCTATGCAAATGTATGTTTTCATGGTAGAAGATGGAACATACAGAGATAACTTGCAAACTCAGAAAATAAGTAAAGAGTTTAAATGTGCTATGAAGTTAGTTAATACAGCAAAGAGACAGAATGTCTGCAGCTAGAAATTCTTTCTATTGTCTGGAAACAGAAATAGTTACAGGTTTCAAGGGTAAAAGTATTTAACTGACTAATAAAAAACTAGTAACCAGTTCCAACTCACAAACAGTAAAAAGCAGCTGGAGAGCTACGAACCGTTCCACTGTACAATTGATAACAGCAACAAGAAGATCACATGAATTCCTGGTTTATTCAATGCTCAATGCAAAATAACCAAATAAAAAGCTTGTGAGCTAGACTTGAGGGAACATTTTAAGAAGTCAATGGGAAATAAGTTTAGTAAACTGTCAAGTAGTGAATATTCTTTATTAAAAGAATTGGCTGATAATAGATAAATTTGAATAATGAAGCCTGACAAAGGCAATGGGGCAGTGGCCATCGATAAGAATGATTAAGTTGACTGTATGATGGGTATGCTCATGGAGGATAATTATGTGGAGAGTAACATTAATGAAATTAATGTGGCTTATCAAAAAATTGATCTGATGATAGACAATATGTTGTTTCAAGGACAAATTACTGAAGCCGAGAGTGAGTTTTTGAGAAATTCTAACCCAGTAATTAGTGGAATATTTGGAATCCCTAAATTGCATAAAGGCCTTGATAATGTTAAATTCAGACCTATAGTTGATGGGAAAAGAAGTAAAACATGTTTCATCAGTCAATTTTTGGACCATTATATGCAAAGAGGTTTAAAAGCCTTTACATACATAACCAAAGATTCTTGGAATTTTTTGGAGAAGTTAAATATGTTATCTATCACTGAAGATACCTTGCTACTTACTATAGATGTATGTAATCTCTTTTCGGTTATCCCTCATGAGATTGGATTAACCTGGTTGGAAAGTCAACTGATAAAAACTGGTTTGTACAATCAAGACCAGGTGAATGTATTTGTTACACTGATGGAAGCAGTGTTGTTTAACAACTTCCTGTATTTCGAAGGACATTTTTATAAACAAGTCACTGGAGTGGCTATGGGGGCTGCTTGTGCCCCCATTTATGCTAATTATATAATGTCCTTCTGGGAGCAGGAGGATGTTTTCTCCAGTGTCTTTAACAAATATATCAGGCTATATACACGCTTCTTGGACAATATTTTTATTGTTTGGGAGGGTGATAGGAAACAGCTCAAGTTATTTGTGGATTATATTAATAATACTATTGATATTTTTTAAATTTACCCATGAGTATAGTGCAGATTTGATTACCTATCTGGATGTTAAACTAAGAATAGACAGAGAATTGAAGTGCATGAGATCCAGTATATATAGGAAAACAACTTTTTCCAACTCATATTTAGACTACGACAGCTGGCACCCTCAACATCAGAAAAAAATCTATTGTTAAGGGTCAAATGGTGAGGGCGGCCAAGATGGTGAGTGATGAAAAAGAGTTTATTGATGAGCTGGATTCCATTATTGGTATGTTTCAAGAAGGGTTACCCTGAGATTTTATGTATTAGTATTAAGGATGAAATTATGAGTAAAAGAGAAAATGGCATTTACAAGGCCATTTTAACTGGTGGTCTTGGCAATGATGCTGATAATTTGATTAATCAAAATGAGAAAAACAGTTTGTCTAAGCAGTTTGATAGATTAATGTTTGTCACCACCTTTAACCAGGATGTTGATTGGTTTAAGTGGGTGGTGAGGAAAAACGGGGGTTTATTACAGTTGGATAGAAGTATAGTAAAAAGGATGGGTGGTATGCCCAATTTTGTGTTTCGAAGTGATAAATCTTTCAAAGAGTATTGTCCTGTGCTTTTATTATTTATTATTAAATATATTTAAACCTTTTAATTGTGGCTGGTTTGTTTAGTGATATTTAAGCTATAGCTGTGCCAGTGTGGAGTCTTATTGGAGATCTGGAGAGAGAGAGAGAGGGAAACCAGCCCCAGACTGACTGATCTCTGTGTGCTCTTAAGGGAAATTGTAATTTACTGTGTGCACTTATCCTCCCAATGTGCATGTTCCTCACTGGTGTTAGTGGTGAGGATTGAGGCGCATTGATTGCTGGGCCAGTGCAGGAGCATCACACCAGGGATAAAGGTCCAAGGAACACTTTTAAAATAATGATGCTGCTACAGATAAAAAAAGGTTGACAGAGTAAGAGAATATGAATCAACATGTATTTCCTGAAGTAAAGCAAATACCTTACTTTAATTATTAATTTTTAAATTATAATCAACAATCTTTACTGGGCAGCTGTGGTGGTGCAGCGGTTAGCATTGCTGCCTCAAAGCAAGAGGTTCCCCGGTTCGATCCTCAGCTGGGGTGCCTTCTGAGCGGAGTCTGCATGTCCTCCCTATGGTCGCGTGGGTTTCCTCTGGGTGCTCTGGTTTCCTCCCACATCCCAAAGACATGCTGTAGGTGGATTGGTTACTCTAAATTGGCCCTAGGTGTGAGTGTGTGCATGTGTGTGCCTTCTGTAGAAGGTTGGGCGCAGGGCTGGCAACTCGACACTGTAAAACTCCACTGCCAATCATGAGGCGATAGATGATCCGCTGTGGCAACCCCTAACCGGGAAAAGCCAAAAGAAGAAGAAAAATCAACAATCTTTACTCAAAATCACCAGTTGTAAGTGGCCCAGAGCAACATTGTACGGCAAAATCAGAGATGCCCCTCAAAACTATCAAGGGGAGTTGAGAAGTGCTTCACATTTTTGAAATACGTGTGAAAAAAAGAATATTAGGAATACCCCAACTGTATCACACTGTCGTTAAACACATCAAAGAGCATACTACTATAGCATGCATTAAACGAGTTCTGACATAAAGCAGTCTATGGGCATACAACAACCTCTTTTAGAAACCAAAATATAAACAAGAACAAAACTGTGTGTGTGTGTGTGTGTGTGTGTGTGTGTGTGTGTGTGTGTATATATATATATATATATATATATATGTATCAGTACTCGAGTAACCCCATGAAATACGGTGGTGAGAATAAATTAACTGATGTAAAATAAATTCCACGTGCAAAGGGTTTCTGGCAGAGCGCGCAGTTTTCGTTGAGAGGCGTTGAGGCATTCGCCTGTTTAGCAAGCACATGCCATCATCTTGTGTGGTCTGTAGCCCTAAAACAACGTAGAGACACGTCAATACGGATAGAATACGTTGGTGTTTTTTTTTCTTT
This sequence comes from Protopterus annectens, assembly GCF_019279795.1. NCBI lineage: Eukaryota > Metazoa > Chordata > Ceratodontiformes > Protopteridae > Protopterus > Protopterus annectens. The sequence continues at coordinate 1,873,870,707 of NC_056733.1, forward strand.
CTTTTCAGTGAGTGGTTCGCCGCATCCAATAATTCGTTTGTTTAATAAGTAGTTTATCTTTATACGGTAAACTGGATGCAGCTTAAACTTTGATAGTGTTAGTAGTTTACGTTAATGGGCTTCTGTGTGACTGATACCTTTGGTTGCTGTTGGTTTTGTGTAACAGCGTGTGGTGTGGATGTACGTATTTTCGCCTCATGCTCATGGTCCATTTTTCATGAAATTGTGTTTTTTTTTTTTTGGCAAATCGTTGATCATTTAAGTCAGAAAATAGCGACAGATATTTGAGTTTCAATCAGACTTCGTACCCTTTATAAAATTCATGCTAATGTAAAACCTGCTATTCTGTCTACTTTCTATGTAAGAGCAATATTTAAAATTGTCCATATTTTTGGGCATTTGACCCCCCCTTAGTTATGGCTTTGTCTAGATTTGTTGCTCTAAGAGGTTGAGATACGACTGAGTGTCAGATCTGTTCCCAGTCAACGGCTTTAGTATACTTCGGGAATTTGATGTGTTTTAAAAAAAATCTGTTTAAGTTGTTGGACCAGTGGTTTCTACAGTTTAGGCACGGGGCAGTCAGATGGTGTGGACGGACGTTTTGTTTATGTTTGCAAATGTAGTGGAAAGACGCATGTCGCAGTTGTCCTTATTTTTATGGATGCTTCTAATGTGAAAATGTTGCTTTGTCTCTAATACAATTGGAAATTTGAGTCCTTTTCCCAAATTGTTTGTTTTGGCCCTAATTTCTTAGGTAAAAGTTGAAAGTATGGACTATAGCTCATATAGCAACAGCGGGGGTGAATCTGAGACCAGTGTCGGATATAGTAGCCACCCCCCCAAGCACCGTAGTTACCCTGAGCTTGACTGTTTTGGTTACAGGCACTTAGTGCTGTAGATACGTGCCTCAGCACTGCAATTTATCTTTCTGTGAATGCGTGCACATTATGGAAAACACGATATTGAAATTATCTTATAGTAAATGCTGAAGAGTTGGGGATAAATCAGTCCACAGGATCAGCAGGTGTGTTTTGCTTGTAACATTTTTTATGGATGCTGCTTTTGAAAATCTATTCAAAGTTGCCATAATTTATCTGCACATATACTTGGGTGCATTATGTGATTGAAAGTTCAATTCATTGAGTGGACTGAGACGGGACACTAGTGATCAAATATTTGATAACTCAATGCCCAGAGCATCTGGAGCTAGCACCACAGTGGGATTGGAGGAATTTGCTGTTTCACCACTGTGGTGCTGCTACCTTGGAGTTTGTTTGTTTATGAACAGGAAGTGTATGGGTGTTGTGGGGGGACTCTTGCTGTGCCCGCAAAACATACTTTGGCAATATTTTACTTGAAGGCCTCACCTTGTGTTTCATGCAGAAGTGGGCTGTCGTGAATGATGGATGACCAGGTCTACATATGTAATGAGCCATGGTTGACATGGCATTCTAATCAGCTGTTGAGAAGTAAAATATCCCTATTAAATTTAGTATGAATTTTTTTACTTGAGTGTGTGTCCATGCACAAATGTATTTATAATATACATACACAAACACATGCCCCAACATCATCAGACACACACACACACACACACACACACACACACACACACACACACACACACAGTTCAAGGTTCTTACTCGAATTCTGAGCCATACAAAATACATTTAACTGCTTTAGGCCAAGTGCATTATCAATCCAATACATTTTAATTTCAGAGGTCTGGAATCTAGAATGTGATACCTCATCAATGGAATGGGAGCTTATTTTACATATTTGCATCTCTTAACCACAAAGATGATCTGTTCCATGAAGTATTTTCAGTTACGATCTGAGCCAAAAAGCACATACATACTCAAAACATTTCAGAACATTCTGTGTATGTCTCTAGTTAAAACATAGTACCCGACCCTAACAGATTAGAAATTACGCTGGCAGTTCAATCTTCCAGTCTAGAAATCTGCATGTATCTTTTCTTAATTGTTGTTCTTTTATTTATTCGTTTGTTTTGTGGTTGCGTAATACTGAAAATGTGCTATTAGAATAATATTGTGACTTGTGTATTTGTTTATCATTAGTAAAGTGTTGATGTTAAAAAATGCAACAGCATGCAAACAAGCTATCTAAAATTGCTTCAAAATATAGCTGCTAAAGGACCACATCTCTTCCTCCCACAAACAAGAAATAGGGACAAAGCCCAAAATAATGGGGGGGGGGGGGCAAAGTCCCCAAAACAGGGAAACAATTTAAATATTGCTCTTATAAACTTATAAAGTTAGTAGAATAACAGGTTTTGTGTTATCTTGCATTTTCTGAAGGATACGAAGTTGGAAACTCAACTGTCTGTCATTGTTTAGTTACTTCAGTCCTCAGTGATTTGCCAGAAAACACACATTTTAGAAAGAACAGACTAAAATATGAAACAAAATCTGGGCAATTGAGGGTTATGTTAAAGATCAAATTTATGGACATTTGACATACAATTACAGCTGCTATACGTTGCCGACAAGGTATAACACAAACAACTGCATCTTCAAAGAGTACTTGCTTGTTAAAAGGCTGTGCAGATCGGGTTAATTCAGTCCAGACGTTGTTCTTTGTTTTCCATCCGTCATCATTGTTAAAAGCTAAATGTATCTTGCCTTAAAAACAGACAAAAATATGGCACAACCCATAAAAATACAAAAGTATTCTACATACTAGAAACGTATGCTAGTGTTGCTATTGAGGGGATGTATATTCATTAGTGCCTGATTACGAAATACCAAGGGGGTGGGTTTTGGGCGGGGCTTGCTACTGTGCATCTGGTGAGGCCCTCGACCATACTTTTATATATTTATTCAGATGTTTGATAGTTTGTGTGTGTCAGGTTTTTCTGATCACTTTTTGTTCAAACTTTTTTCTGTTTGACCATTAGTTGTAAACTCATTTGTGTATACGTAGGTGTGTGTGTGTGTGTGTGTGTGTGTGTGTGTGTGTGTGTGTGTGTAGTTATATCTAAATATATGTATGGTAATGATCCCATTTTTCCTTTAGATCAGTTCATCTTGAGAATATTAGAATTTACAACATCTGGAGTAGATTTTCTGGTGATAATGAAGACTAGTACAGACTGCTTTGGCTCATGCAGGTATGAGTGGTGAATGGACAATGATTATTTAATTGGTGGCACAATGTGATTTGTCAGTCAAGTATGCCAGTAGTAATTATGTCTTTAAGTTACTGAAGTGATGCTGTTGTTACAAGTTATAGTCTTATTCACATTTACCCCAACATTTGCACAAAAGAATGTAATGAATAGTAAGTAAATATAAATACACTTGTGACATACAAAAAAGTACTCTTCTCACTTTCTCTACTGCTACCATTATAAATATGTTTGCTAGGAATGGGCACCATTGCTGCAGTCCCTCAATATTATTCTGACTGTGATGTGGCAGTGGAATGCAGCTATGCTGCCATTGCATCAATGTCAAATACCATCATGGCTGTTTTGTCTTTAATGTTGCTGTTGATGTTCATCATATTGAACTCTTCTGCAGCAACCTTAGCGGTTTGAGTTATATCCTGCAAAGCAGATAACAGCAGGCCAGCTTCCAAAGCTTCAGTGCACCTTCCATGCATTCAAACTGTCAAGCAGCTCAATCTGAGCTGACTAAAAGACAAGTCTGGGTATGAAGCCCTTCAGAGTTTTACTGCTGACAAAGAGTTCCCTCCTCCTCTAAGGCTTTTGAGGATTGAAGGTCAGATTGTGCTTTCCTTTGCCAGGTAAATAAGTTCCCTGGGGGGGTTGGAACTTCCATTTTCTTAAATTTATTAATGATTTATTATTTTTCTCTTTAGAAAATTATTTTTAAAGCAAGGAGTGTTGTGTTTTAAAGGACTGTCTCGGGGCCATAACTTACTTTAAAATGGAGCACTTGGTTTTTCTATCAGTGTAAAAGTAGTGTTAACCAATTGAAAACATTTTCCCTAGGATAAAAAAAAGTTTGTTTATCCTTTGTGGGACTGGCATAGTGTTTGAAAGTGCTTTTTAATGTGTTTTAAGTAACTTTTGTGGACTGGTAGTTTTACCTGTATTTGCTGCTTGTCTTCCCTACGAAAGATTAGAGAACAGCTTTTGCCACCACAGCAGGCTAGCAGTTTTCCTCAGCCGCAGCTGAGTAACTCTGCTCTGGGCATTGTTGTACCTCAGACCACTCATCTTTTACCCATATCCCTCTGGTGCAGCACTTACAGCCACTATAGACAGGCAGTTAGCCATGTCCTCTGTGGATGTTGGAGTCCCCTCGGTGGGAGAAGAGAGCTACTCTTGCCAGTATTGGCAGAGGGAACAGGGAAGGCCTTCCTGTGGTGTCAGAATGCTGTGCTGTGGAAAGCAGCTGCTGCCATTAGTAACACAGCTGGCTAATTTCTCCTGCCAAAAAGAAAGAGAAAACCAAGTGCATGTATCTACTCCTCCTAAAATTTCCTATACAGGAGTAGTTTACTGGGTCTGGCTCAGAGTTTAATTCTGTTTTTTTTATCCTTCTTGTAAAGCAGTTCCTAGTAAAGAAAGAGGGATTACTCTTTTCCTGAAAAGATTCAAGATGCTGAATCTGAAAAGGAAGATGCGGAGACGGATTCAGGATTTTTACCTCTGATTTAGAATCAGATGAGTGCTTAGTCTGTGTATCTCCCTGTGGAAGTTTCTTTTTCTTGGAGACTATTGCCAGAATGTACCATTGTTTTCAGTGGAAGAACACTGAAGTTTCTCAGTCCTTCAGAAAATACTATGAGTTATTACAGAAGGATTTTCCAGAACCTATACCCATTTTCCAGATTTATCCACTTTAGTGGATGTGTGCGTTATTGCCTGCATTTTTTCTGGTAGTCACCCAGCTGGCCCAAAAAAGGCAGATAGAATGTATAAAATACCTCCATCTTTTACATTTTTACATTTTTATACACTTTTTCCAAACACAACTCAACAGCTATAGCCTTAGTTGATTCCACTGCTATTAAGCATTTAGTTAATTCCAATTCTACTTGTTCTGATAAGGATGGGAAAATTATTGATAGGTATGGGAAAAATGTAAACTTCTAAAGCTTTGCTTTTCAGAGTTATGAATTGTTAGGTTCATGTTTTAAAGTTTGTTCTGATAAATTGTGAAAGCATGAGGAATGTTTTATCTGAAGTTTCATCTTGTGAGGAAATATCTGCTTTAAGTGACTTAGTTTCTTCTTTTGCATAGGCTACTATTCATTGTTTGCAGTGTGTGTAGGACTCAGCTGATATTTCTTTCAGGGCTGTGGCCACTGGTACTTGTTCAAGGAGGATTGCGTGGCCAATTCTGAGAACCTTCCAAAAGATGTTAAAACGAGATTTTAAATTCTTCCCTGGCTAGAGATTTACTGTTAGGCCCTTCTGCTGTAGAGGGTATCAAAAAAGTGTGATGAAAGAGACAAGCAGATCTAGGGACTTTCAAGATTTTTCAGCCCTTCTATTACAAATTGTCCAAGGGATTTTCTTCCTTCTCTTCCATTTTTGGCAGAAAACAGATTAAATAGTCCCAACAGAATTCAGGTAAACAGAAGCTTAAAAAGGAATGGCAAGATAGTTCTGAAAAGACCTCTGTAGCCTCCCAAAATCAATGACAGTCCAATATGTTTGAATGACTGTTCAAGAGACCTTGTGACCCACTCTCACCCTGGCCTCCTTTTTTCTTACAGAAACTCTTAATCTCCATTTTCTCATTGGCAACATAGGATTCTGAATATCATTCATCAGGGATACAGATGGCAGTGGAGGGAATTCCTTCTTTCCAGGGGGTCAGTCATTATCCTCCAGATCAGATTATTTTGTTTCTACCAGTTCTACATCAGATGCTGCCTCAAAGACTGATAGAACCATTTCCTCCTTCCCAAGTGGGGAAGGGTTTTTATTCAAGGATGTTCTTAGTGCCAAAGAAAGAAAATGATTAGAGACCAGGTCTGGATCTTTCTTTCCTTATCCTGTTTGTGATAGTACCCTAATTCAAAATGATGTCACTTTACAGCTTGTTACCTCTTATTCCTCTTTCCAGTTTCTTGATAACACTAGACTTCTAAGATGCTTCTCATCACATCCCTATTCGTCCAGATTTCAGATGACTTTTCTTAAGGTTTTGTATATCTGGATCACATTATCAGTTTTCTGTGTTAATGTTTGGACTATCCACTGCACCAAGAGTGTTCACAAAGTATCTAGGTCCAGTTATAACTTATTGCAGTGTACAGGGTGTCTACATTTTTCCCTATTTAGACAATGTATCTTTGCAGAGTCCTTTTCAAAGTGTCAGGAATCTTTCTCCTGAGTGAGAGATCGTTTACATAAGCTGGGATTCCAAGAGAATAGTCAAAAGTCTTTCTCGACTCCCTCACACAGGATTGTGTCCTTTGGATGTCAGCTAGGCACCTCAGATCAGAGCTTTTCTCCCACAGGAGAAAATAGATTCTTATTTAGATCTATTTCTAAGATTTTCCACTCAAACTTTGATCATTACAAGAGAATACCTCAGGGTATTGGGTCTTACAGCATCTATAATTTTCTTGATACCTTTGGTAAGACTCCACATGAGAAAAATCCAGGGGTATCTGAAATCATTTTGGTCCCAGCATCAATACCCTTTGTCTTCCAGATCCCAGTATTGGGGCTTGTCAGAAGAGAAATCTACTGGTGGAGACAATATCCTTAAATCCAGGTATCCCCCTTTTCCTCCCTGTTCCAAAGCAGTCAGTCACCACAGATGCCTCAGACTTTGCTTGGGGAGCAGTTTCAGGAGGGATAAAATGCAGGGATGTGGGACACAAAGGACAGATGCAAGCACGTAAGTATCTAGGGGAGAATTGCCGTGATCAAGGCGGTTAACTTTCTGAACTCACTTTGCACCCCAGTACCTCTTCAAAGTGGTTTCATACTATACCACACTTATGTGATACATGAACATGCAAGGGAGAACCAGACTGTAGCCCCTTTGCAGTCTAGCCATTTTAGCTTGGGATTCCACAGTCTCACTCTACTGGCATCCTACATTCCATCAGAGCAAAATTATCTGGCAGGGAAGCAAGCAGGACCAGACAGACCTTCACAAATGGAAATTAGATCGGGTGTCTTCAACATTTTACCCATCTGTGGGGAGTAAGTAGACCTTTTTGTCTTGTCTTTGAACAATCACCTGCCAAGATTCTGTTCCAGAACTCTTCAAGAAGGCCTGGAAGACAGATGCCTTTTCTTTGGATAGCAATGTTCCTGTGTGCTTTACCACCCTTAACACTAATATCCAGGATACCGCTGAAGATTCAGAAGGAATCCTCCAAGATCATTGGGGTGACTCCCATCTGGACTAGACAACTGTGGTTCTTCTTTCCTTTGGAAGTGGACAGGGGTAATTCCCATAAGCTTCCTTACAAACTGGGTCTAATCATACAAGAACAGGGTGCTTGATACAATCTAACATCAATTGGCTGCCTGAATGATAAGGTTTTAATCCCCTCTAGGCACCTGTTTACTCAGGACATGCAGCAGATACTAATGGTGACAAGAAAGCCTGCTACTGTAAAATCATATATTAGCAAATGGAAAAGATTTTCTTGTTGGTGCCAATGACATAATTGCCACTCATTCGGGGCTAGTTACTCTCTGTTATTACAATCTCTGTATAAGTTACTGTCCTAAGGCTTTTCTTATTCTTTTGTCAAGGTTAATTTATCAGGCATTTTAGCATGTTTTCCATTAGATCCTCCATTTTCAAGGCAGGCTCATGTTAAAATATTCTTGAATGGGGTTTTCCATAAGAGGCTGCCAAGTAAACCGATGACCCCTCATTGGGATCTTGAATTTTGTATTAGAAGAGCTAACACTTGCTCCATTTGAACCAGGTAATCTTGCTGACTTGACGTTCTTAACACGGAAATAAGTTTTATTGATTGACCCCTGCAAGAATGGTATTTGCTTTGCAGGCTGTCATGGTGAATCAACCCTACCTCATTTTCCATATGGACATGGGGTTTCTTTGAGAACTAATCCTTCTTTTATGCCGAAGTGGTGTCAAAGTTTACTTTAAGCCAAACTATCCATCTCCCCATTTTCTTTACTGAATCTAAAAATGAGGGAGAAAGGATACTCCATACCTTGGATGTTCACAGGAAACTCTGGTACTATCTTGACAGAACTAAATCTCTCAGATTTTCAGATCAATTGTTTATTTCTTGTGAAGGTAAGAAGAAGGGACAACCTATGTGAAAGTAGGCTATTTCCAAATGGTTTTGTAAGTCTGTTATCTTGTGTTATACTCACCATAACAATTTTGTTCCAGGTAGGGTCAAAGCCATCTCTACCAGGGCCTTGGCTTAATCTGTAGCTTTTTAGAAAATGGATTCTAGAAATATTCTAGTATATAAGAGATGCTAGTGTCTATATTACATAATCAAACTTTTAAAAGTTTGAATGTTATATTGTCGACACCATATGATCAAACTTTTAAAAGTTTGAAAATGTAATAAATCAAAGAAAAAAAACTACCTGAACAGTTTAAGCAGGGGGACAAGCCCCTCTGCACCCCCACACCCCCCTCTTTAAATATACCAACTCCGAGATCGCACTACAGTGCAGAAAGGGAAATCTTCCCATTACGCACTGTATGGAGATCTCTGTTGAAATGTTCGAACTTTTAAAAGTTCAGTTGTATGGTGCCGACCATATGACCTTCAAACTTTTAAAAGTTCGACAATGTGATATAGACCCGAGATGCTATGGTTCTTCATTATTTGTATTGTTTCTGAGGAAGTCTGGTTACAGATGAAAGCGAAAAGTGTGTTTTACACTAAGATTTGGTTGCCTTCGTTGGTCACATTCCAGTTTGGATTTAGTAGTTGGAATCCTTTCCATTCGGCTGTCTGGTCTTGGTATTTTTGGAAATATTCTAGAAGCTGCTACTTGGTCTTCTGTGCATTCTTTTACAAGCCACTATAAGCTTGATTTCTTCTTTGGAGCCCGATCAAGCTTTACTAGGACCATTCTCCAGGGGTTCCTGGATTCTTATCCTTCCACCTTCCAAATATAGCTAACTATGGTAATCTATGCAGCTAGCTAAGACTACTGCAGCAGTGATCAATATGGTGAACATAGTACATTTGTGTAAGTTGAACTTTACATAACAGTAGATTCTCATATAATTACTGCTGCAGTAGCTGTTCCCTCCCTCCATCCTCCTTATTTTTTGGTGTGTTTTTTATGCCAGGGTGTGGACATTTGTTTTTTTGTTACTTGTATAGTCCTTTGAGGGCTCAGCCTCCCTCTTTCTGAGGAGCTTTGTGCTCAGACTTGTCTTTTAGTCAGCTCAGCGGGAGCTGTTTGACAGTTTTGGCACATGGAAGGTACCCTGAAGCTTTGGAAGCTGGGTGGCCGTTATATCCTTAGTAGGATATAACCATATATGTATGGCTTCTGCAGCAATGATCATTCCAACATCTAATGTTATAATATATTCAGCTTGCGGAACTGTACTTTCTTTTCCACCCTATTGTGCAGCTTTTATCCAGTAAATGCAGAAATCCTGTCACAGTAGCAAATCCATTTCAGTAAATCAAGTAAAAAATAAAGCCTCTGATGATCTCCATCTTTTATTGTTTGCCTTTTTATGGTGCACACTATAGAGGCTCCCTTGTAAGTGGCTAACAACAACTTGGGTTCTGTTGCTGCACATGTCACAGCCAGGGCATTGCTTGCACTGCAGATATCACAGCCAGTTAGGAGCTTACTTGCTACTGTGCATTCCAGTGTGTCCTAAATTCTTATGTTTCACCTCTTTCCTCATACCAAATGCTTTTCGTGAAGACATTGGCTCTGGTTCAGCTAACAAACATGTGGTGACTCTGTGAACACTCTCTGGGATGTGCAGATTCAGAATGATGGTGGTAAGTGAATACTCTTTGGGATGTGCAGATTCAGAATGATGGTAGTGGATTAATTGAACGTGTTACAAAAAAGACTTCTGATCAAAAATAGCAATCCTCTTAGAAATTACTGGTGGCTAAAGGTGTGGGGGGGAGGGGGACCATACCTCTCAACTGTACAGATTTTCGCAAAATGTCCAGATTTTTGCCTTATATCTTTGGTCCGTTCCTCATAAAATCTGTTTTTTTTTTTTTGACAACTCATTGGGGTGATCCAAGGATTAAAGTCACTAATGGCATGCATTTGAGTTTCAGACTTAAGAACAACACAACAATGAAACCAGGAACCTGATAGAGGCACAAAACAAGAAAACCAAAATCTTTTGACATCTTCTCAGCATGACAAAGTTCTTTTATTGGAGAACCACACAAATAAGTTAAGTGCTTTCGTCAGCCTGATCTATGTTTTTATATTGGCAAAACCAAAAGACGGCTCAAGGAGAGAATTTACGAGCATTTGAGGGACATTAGAATTGGCACCAACACAAGTGCCTTATTCAAACACATTGACAAGTTTCCTGGACACGAATTCAAGTTTTTTTAAACTTGAAAAAGTGTCACAGGATTCTTGGGGGGGGGGTCCTTGGGAGGACTACCTTGAATTCAGGGAACTGTGGTGTCAAGTGAGATTAGATGCACTCACTTTTCCTGGTCTAAATGATAGTTTGAATTTTAGTAGTTTGTTAAAGTTGCTCTCATATAAGATATGATGTGATGAGATTTTTGTCTTGATTTATTTATTTTGTTTTGACATTCCTGATTATTGCACTGTTTTCATTTTTGTTGTTTTTAGGCTGTTAGTTTTCTATCAACTTCCCTGTGTTTGTTGAATTTTTGTAGGAATATTAACCATATTCTTGTGTTCTATTAACAAGTTGGATGCATTTTTATTTGTATACATGTTATTATGCACTTGGAACTTAATTTTTAAATTGTATCATGTGACTGTTTTTTTAGTGTGTGTGTGTGTGTGTGTGTGTGTGTGTGTGTATATATATATATATATATATATATATATATGGCTGTTAAAATTTTTTACTTTGTTCTGATGAAGTCAGCTGATTAGGCTGATGAAAGCACTTAAACTTATTTGTGTGGTTCTCCAATAAAATATCTTTTTTGTGCTGAGAAGGTGTCCAAGGATTTTGGTTTTCTTGTTTTGTGCCTTTACCAGGTTCCTGGTTTCGTTGTTGTGTTGTTCTTGGCCTGATCCTAGGATAAGTTCTTATGCTCGTACGTTTACTTTGGGTGACGACCCGATTGAGAACCTTGGCTTATTGACTCAACTGTTACAACAACTTTACAGGGAAGTGCCTTCAGCTAACAGGATTAATGCATCATAGTCTTCAGTGGGTGACAGTAGTATTCCACCGGAACAGCCTTTTCTGGTTACACAGGCAAGTTTACATGGGGCCGATATTACTGCAAACAATACCGGTGATGAGTCTTTTCATCACTGGTTGCATAAAGAGTTTTCCTTTGACTGTAGCAACAATAGTAAAGTTTCTACAAGAGAAATTTTTCATCAGTCTCTTTCACTGTCTGAAAACAAGTTCACTAAATGTAGAAAACTACAGATAGAAAACGCCTATTTTTTAGAGTGCATTAAGAAAAAGTGCCAAAGGGGTTGAGGCACTGGAAGTTCCCTACTGGGTTTGTTTTAGATTCACCTTTACACTTGTGAACTTTTAGCGATGTTTGATAGATAAGGTATTGAGCTGTTGGAGCCCCTTATCAAACATATCCAAAAATCTATTGATTTATTGCACTCTGAACTGCCAGAACTTGACACATTGTTGCATGACTACCTATTATTCCAGCATTCAGTAGTGGCTTACAAAAGTGTGCTGGATAGAGTGGACAGATTGGCCATGGAAATAAAAAAATGTAAGACCAAAAAATTGGAAAGGGACATTAAGGCCTACCAGTCTGGGTTGGCTTATCCTAAGCCTGTTAACAATTATATGCAAAATCACAATGATGATTTTGAAAGTGGTTCCATATCCCCAGGAAGTGGAGCTGAAGAGGAACTGTCAAACCAGGTTCCTTTAGGGAGGGAACCATTAAGAAGATCGGAAAGGATACGGAATCAAACAAGGCAAGCAAATTACTGGCCACAGACGAACTACATGGGCCAGAGGCAGTGCCAGAATCATTTATATCAAAACTCGAGGAGGCAACAAACCAGGTGGGACTAGACTGGTTTGATTTTGTTCCTATTTCACTACAACAAGACTTGTGTTTGGAGTAACGAGGATGTTGAGCCTGTTGATTCACAGTGTGTATTGGGTGAGACATTGTCTACTTTTTCTAACAGTGCAGGTGATTTTTACGTGTACAACTATTCTACACAGACATTGTATGCCAATATAGCTAATTTGCTTTGTAAGGGCTTTAACTATGTGCCCGCTAAATGTTCTAACCTTGTCAGTTTAATTTTGGATTTAAAACTTTGTTAGGAAGCTTAATTTTCAATTGTTGTTTGATACTGTTGCTTATGTTGAAAATACTAACATCTTGAAGAAAAAAAAAAGCATTTTCAACCCCCCCCCCTTGTCAACTCACTTGTTCTTTTTGAAAATTTGTGTGAATTTGAATTAGGAGCTATGCTTGGCCGTCACACAAATACTGTTTTTTCTAACCTTTCTTCGAGTGAGAACAATCTTTTAAAGAAATTATGTTTAGAGAAAAAAAAATATCAATTTCAACAATTGGCTAAGCTTTTGGTGCCATTGTAAGGGGATCCATTGTCTGTCAGCCTGGGATGACATGCTTGACAAGCCATGCTGCTTCGCTGGAGACTGCTTGCACCTGTCACCCTTAGGCTTTCGAATACTGGCCAAGGCTCTTGCCACCCCCATAGTGCCTTTTTTAGGTAAGGCTCAAAAGACAAATCCACCGCCGTAAATAGCACAAGTAACAGAAAACTGAGGGTAATGTTACTCAATGCCAGAAGTCTAAACCTCAAAATGCACCCACTTGAGGCACTCCTCAGTATGGAGAAGATCGATATATATGTGCAGTAACAGAAACCTGGTTTAAGGCTCCAGAGAGCACCCCATCATTACCAGGCTACAACTCATACCATACATTTCGGCCACAAAACCCGGACCGAAATACAAAAGGCGGGGGAGTATCCATATTCATCAAGGATACTCACACCTCCAGGTTAGTAGTACAGCACGATGCTTCAGAGATCATCCACGTGCAGCTAACAACGGGCAAAACTGCTATTCAAATTATAGCTTGCTACAGATCAGCCACCATGTCCCAGGACCCCCACTCCGCATTCCTGGAAACACTGGGAAACATGAAGTTCCTACCAAACATGCTGATATTGGGTGATTTCAATTACCCAAACATTAACTGGGAGAACTACTCAAGTACAAACTGCCTTGCCCAACATGTCCTAGAATTTATAAACTCAAACGCCCTGGATCAACTGGTCAACACCCCCACCAGAGGTGACAACATAGTGGACCTGGTCATCACCAACATGGGCGACCGGTGTTCCACACCGGACGTCAACCCCTCATTGGTTAGATCTGACCATAAACTAATCACTTTGGATATCCATATTCCGCCACCACCCCCGGTCAAAGAAACTACCGTGAAAAACTTTTCAAAAGCAAACTTCACATTACTTAAGACCGAGGTGGGATGTTTAAAAGCCCCCATACTAAAGGATAACGCTGTCCAAGCTGCAAAATCCTTTACTAATGCACTCTATGGGCACCTACAAGAATGCATGGATTGTGCTATCCCAAACAAAACCAAGACTCACTCCTCCAAGAAAATGAAACTAGTCTGGTGGACACCTGCCATAAACAAGCTATACAATAGAAGGAGGAAACTAGTACAGAAAAGAGTAAAATCCCAAGAAGGGAAGACATCCCTGATCAGTATCAGCAAGAAACTACGTTCCCTCATAAAATCATCCAAGGCTAGCTTTGAAAGAAAAATTGCCATGGACTCCAAAGATAACCCCAATGCATTCTTTAGCTATGTCAAGAATCTAAGTGGCAATTCTCAGATCTGCTCGGAGTTAGTGCAGAATGGCACAAAATACACTGAACTGACTGATATAACCAACATCCTGGCAGACAGGTTCAGTGCAAACTTCACCCCAAAAAGGGCCCATATCTATACCAGAAGAATGTAGTGCCCCTGAAATCACAGACAATCAGTTTAAAACAGCCCCCTCCAAAGCCAACACAGCATCAGTGGGACCGGACGGTGTCCCAGGCTGCATCCTACACTAGCCAAAGATGAACTAACCCCTCACCTAAACACACTGTTTAAACTCAGCCTCTCCACAGGCTATGTGCCCACAAAGTGGCGCACAGAAACAGTTATTCCACTCCACAAAGGTGGAGCCACAACGGACCCCGGGAACTATTGCCCTATAAGCCTGACTAGGTTGGTTTGCAAAGCTATGGAGCACATCATCATGGATCTCATTAACATAGACATTGGGAACCTCCAAACACTGGACCCTACCCAGTTCGGCTTTAAGGGCAGATCATGCCTCCTAAACTTGGTGGACTTCTTTGAGACAGTTACCAAGGCTATAGACGAGGGAAAGGTTGTCCACACAGCCTACCTAGACCTCGCAAAGGCCTTTGACACCATTCCCCACTCAGGTATTATAGACAAGCTCACCAGCCTGAACATAAACCCCTATGTCACGAGATGGGTTGCCAACTGGCTCACGGACAGAACCCGGTCTGACTCTAAACCGGTTACAAGTGGCATTCCCCAGGGCTCAGTCCTAGGACTCCTCCTGTTTGGCATATACTTCTCAGAGGTACAGGCAAGCACAGGAGGACTATGGCTGACCAAGTTTGCAGACAACTGCAAACTAGGGGCTATAATTGACCCTCCGGCTGACACAGACATCCTCCAAAAGGGTCTCACTGAGACAGGTACCTGGTGTCAAAACCATGGCCTCAAGCTAAATGCCAAAAAGTGCATAGTCATCCCCTTTGGAAAAAACAAAGTACCCACAAACTATCACATAGGTGGTAGCCTCCTAAATACTGAAGAAGTAATAAGGGATCTGGGGACCCAAGTAGATAGTAACCTCACCTTTGATAATCACATTGCCAAAGTGGTTAGAAAATCCTTCTATGTGGCCCCCAAATCACAAAAGGGTTTGCATTCAGATCGAAAGAAGTCATAGGGCCCCTCTACGCATCACTCATCAGACCCATTATAGAGTACAATGCCCCATTTGGGATGTACCTTACAAGACACCTGCAACAACTGGAAAGACCACAGAAGTACCTCACCAAGAGGATCACTGACCTCAAGCAGATGCCCTATGCAGCTCGACTGAAGAAACTCCAGCTGTACTCGGTTGCATACCACCTGTTCACAGGTGATCTCTGCCTGGCATATAAGGCCATGTCCAACCCAGAATTGATGGACATGCTCCACCTAAAGAAAACCATATCCTCTCGAGCCACACGCTCCAGGGATCTAAACCTCACCACAACAATAAATAGGATGTGCTGGAGGGATAGATTCCTGTCCCAGAGACTTCCCATGCTCTGGAACAAGATTCTGATCTACATTAGGCAGAGCTCCTTGCTAACCCTCTTCAAGAGAAACCTTGACGAGTGGATGGGAAACCGAAAGTTTACCCCAGGGATCACTTCAGTGGCTATGCTGGACAGAGGCACAGGGAACTAATCTAAGGGGATGGCGAATGCCAACACATTCTGGCTAGGCTTATAAATGCCTTCGGGCAGATAGCCTAGTACCTACCTATGAACCTATAAGTCACTGAGGGTTATGAAACCTGATAAAGGAGGTGGAGCTGTTATTATGTCTAAACAGGACTACAGTAACAGAATGAATATTTTGTTGATAAACAAAGCCATTTATGAGGATGTTTCTTTGAACTGTGTCAACATTTCTTATTATAGAATTGATTTACAATTTAAAGATCTTGTTGACCAGGGGCAAATTGATGTAACTTTGTTTGATTTTCTTACTGTAAAATTTCCTAGGGTGCCGAGTATTTTTTTATTATTCCTAAAATCCATAAGGATAAAAATGATCCACCTATGAGACTTATAGTCAGCGCAGCTGGGTATATGACCCATTTTTTTGGGTAGATATATTGACACAATTCTTAGAAATGTTCTTAAAACTGAGGAACATATCTGCGTTGACTCTGCATTTTTTGAGTAAACTCAAAAATCTAGTTTATGATGTGGATTTTACTTTTCTTACTATTGATGTTGTTAATTTGTTCAACGTCATTTCTCATTCTGTAGGTCTGGACTGGTTTGAAGAATTTCTATATGATAGCTACTTGTTTGACAACAATCAGGTTTCTGTGTTAGTCACTTTGATGGAAATAGTTTTGCAATACAATTTGTTTATTTTGATGGGCAGTTCTTTGTTCAGAAAAGTGGAGTTGCTATGGAGGCCTCTTGTGCCCCCATTTTTGCGAGTATTGTAATGCTCATGTGGGAAAGAAAGTATCTATTTACATCCCCCTTTCGGCATAAATGAGGTTTATACCTACATTACATTGATGATTTATTTTTTGTTTGGAAGGGGGATGAAAAAGATGTTCAGGAGTTTCTTACTTTTATTAATGGAACTGCTGACTTTTTGAGGCTTACCAACGTTTATATAACAATTGACATCAATTATTTGGCTGTCACCATTAAGAAGAACATTGACAAAGCTGAATGTATATGACTTGTACAGGAAGCCTACTTATTGTAATAATTTACTTCACTATCAGAGTAGTCACCCTGAGCATGTAAAGAAGGGGGTTGTGAAGGGCCAGTATGTTAGAATTTCGCTTATGGTCAGTCTTGAGGATGATTTGTATACCCAAGGTTGTACTATGAAGGAAATGTTTTTGGCTAGGGGATACCCCGTTGATTTGATGAAGCTTTTCAGGATGTTTCAATTAAGAGGTGTGAAGGTAAATTTAAACCCCTCCTTAGTGGAGACAACAATGCACAGAATAACTTTTCTGATTGCTCTATTTGTTAAGGCCAACGAGAATTATGCTTGTTCTTTTTTTACTGCATTCTCCCTTGATTGTCATGACATTTACAGTATTCTAAAGAAGAATTGGCATGTTTTTATGGACAAGAGGGCATCTTAAGTAAAGTAGGGATGGAGCCACGTGTGATTTTTAGAAGAGGGTCATCTATTAAAAATCTCTTGGAAAGGGAAACTAGTGCTATTTTGTCTACTAGTGGCCGAGGCACCACGAGGTGTGGATTTTGTGCCCAATGTAATTTTATTTTATGTTCAGATAAAGTTAAAATTAATTACAGTACTATTTGATTGAAGGGCAAATATTCTTACTACACCCTAGGGGTGGTTTACGTGGCTTTGTGTATGAATTGTAACTGTAAATGTTTTTATATTGGCAAAACCAAAAGACGGCTCAAGGAGAGAATTTACGAGCATTTGAGGGACATTAGAATTGGCACCAACACAAATGCCTTATTCAAACACATTGACAAATTTCCTGGACACGAATTCAAGTTTTTTGTACTTGAAAAAGTGTCACAGGATCCTAGGGCGGGGGGTGGGGTCTTGGGAGGACTACCTTGAGTTCAAGGGTTTGTGGTGGCAAGTGAGATTAGATGCACTTACTTTCCCTGGTCTAAATGTTAGTTTGAATTTTAGTAGTTCGTTAAAGTTGCTCTCATCTAAGATATGATGTGATGAGATTTGTCTTGATTTATTTGTTTTGACATTCCTGATTACTGCGCTGTTTTCATTTTTCTTGTTTTTAGGCTGTTAGTTTTCTATCAACTTCCCTGTGTTTGTTGTTACTGAATGAATTTTTGTAGGAATATTAATCATATTCATGTGTTTTATTAACAAGTTGGATGCATTTTTATTTATTCGTATACATGTTATTATGCACTTGGCACTTTAATTCAATTTTTAAATTGTATCATATGACTGATTCTAGTATATATATATATATATATATATATATATATATATATATATATATATATAATATTATAGCATTTTTTACTTTGTTCTGATGAAGTTAGCTGATTAAGCTGGCAAAAGCGCTTAACTTATTTGTGTGGGTCTCCAATAAGAAAACTTTGTCATGCTGAGAAGGTGTTCAAGGATTTTGTTTTTTTTGTTTTGAGTTTCAGACTTCTTATACTACAGAAAATGCATGCTAAAGCAAATCCTGTTATTCTAGAAAATTTCTAAGTTTCTTAGAGCAATATTTAAAACGTGTCCCTATTTTTGGGCCTTTGTTCCCCCCATTATGTCAGGCTTTGTCCAGATTTCTTGCTGTAAAAGGTTGAGAGGTATGGGGGGACTTCCCAAAGAAGCACAAGATTTATTACTTTCATAGCCCTTCTCAATATAAATGACAATGCACAATGTTTGATAAATCTTCTCAGGTGATTAGTCTCCTGGAGTTTACAACTGCAGGTTCACTTTCACTGGTGATTAAGCTAAATGCTACATATGTAAGCAGATTTATGTGAAGGAAGTAATTAAAATAGTTTACTTTGTAAGCAGTCGCACACCAGTTTCTATCTAAAACCTTTTCAAAATATATTCTGAAAGTGAAGAAGTCAAGCTTAATTAATGGTTTGGCAAATTTTAAAAGCACTGCATTTTTCAAGACAAGGTTGGTTTCCATTCAACAAACTCTGTGCGAGGTCTCCATAAGGGTGCCCTGTGGAATTTTGAGTCTCTACAGTGTGAGTTGCTAAACTCTGAAAAGTTAAGCGCAATTCTGCAGCTATAGTAACAAGTGCAGAACTGACTGTTACACATTAAAACCATTTATTGCAAGGGAGAACCTCACCCACAACTCACTAAACGAACCTTGACAACTGGATGGGAGATAGGTAATTCACCCTGGGGATCACGTCAGTCGCCCTGCTAGACAGGGGACCAGGGAAGTAAAATTCCTGGGAAAAAATAGCCGGGGAAGTGTTATGGCTAGGCTTGTATAGGCCCTAGGGTCGATAGCCTTGTACCAACCTATGAACTACTTTATACTTAACTCTAAGGTCACTGTACTTTGGAGAAGGGGAAATTCTTCTAGATAAATTAATTTCTGACTTGGTATCTATTTTTTAAATATTTTCGCAGTCGCACTTATTTCCATGCTGTTTTGAAACTCGTAGTATTGGGTCTCAAACATATAGTGGGAAACCCCTCCATAGCTTAAAGTGTACACTCATAGATTTACACTTACCTTATACACCACAGTGTATGGTGCATTAGTATTGTGTTGCATTTCCTTCCCATTCGTGCCTGTCTTAAGACTCAATGTTTAAAATAAAATCCATTATAAACTACTGTGACGAAATCCGCGGTGGTGGTGCTGCGGTAGCGTTGTCGCCTCACAGTAAGACGCTGTCTGGTTCGATTCTCAGCTAGAGCGTCTTCTGCGTGGAGATGTGCATGAATAGGCGTACCTTCGTTGAAGGTTGTGCATCAGGGCTGGTAACTCGGCACGTAAAAATCATCTACCAATCATTAGCGGACCGGAGTTCCGCTGTGGCGACCCCTAACCGGGAAAAGCCGAAAGACACAACAACTTCTCCCACTGTGACATCACCAAACAGTTCATTGAATTTTACCCTTGGTGATTGTGAGCAGGAGTACATGTAGATGCTTTCTTAGACTTTAATTGATGTACAGCAGCATGTGCACAGGACCCTGTCTGATAAAGTTTATGGACAGCACTCAAGTGACATCAGGAAGGGCTTCAGTAGAATTATATGTATGGATCCTTAAAATATTTACTATTATTTTTATTAAGAAACCACCTACATAATGTTAAGATGGGGTGGAAAATACATTGCACACTCAAGTTACAAATTTCCATGATGTATATTAAAACTGTGACTGTGCACATTAATGGCAGTACATCTGAAATAACTTTTTATTTAAGTAATATTGCAGAAAATGCAGCTTTTGAAAGTGTTGAAGATCTGATTGATGTTTCTGACAAAGACTCTGGTAGTAAAGGAGTGGTTCACCTAAAAATCTCAGAATGTGTTCTTTTCAAATGTAGAACCAAAAATGAGAGCCAGCAAACGGTGACTGGATAAAATAAATATATTAGCTGAACAAAATCACAGCATATTGTAACAAACACCGGGTTTTCGGCTGGCAAAGCACAGCCTTCTTCAGTGTACAAAAAAATCATGGAATACAATCGCTGTATATATACAGAAAACAGACATCCTATTGGCTAAAACCTAAAGGTGTTCATTAAGTCCTGGGGGGAACAACCCACCCGGTCTAATAATCCATTTCTTTTCTTTTGTATTTAATATGGAATGCCATTCAGATTTGTTTGCCCTATTCCCTAGAATCATATCAATAATAATAAAGTTAAACTTGCAGGTAGAATGTACTAATGTATGTTTATAAAGAGCATTGTGTATCCTCTTTTGTTTAATGTTACTGATGTGCTCGGAAATACGTATTCTGAGAGGTCTGTTGTCCAACATAAAATGAACCACAATTACAAGAGGCCAAATAGATGATCCAATCACTAGAACAATTTGAGAAAAATCTCAAATGAAAAACTTGTGGACAATTGCGACTAGAAAATTGTTTAGACTTATTGATATATTTGCAATTATTGCAATGTCCACATGGAAAACAACCATGTAGTGGTTCACCTGTCAGTGTTTGTACCAAATCATGCACATTGTTGTCCCTATGTTTGTAATGGTTGAAAAAAGAATTAAGATTCTTCCCTTTCCTATAAGAAAAAAGACAGTTATCAGGAATAATGCTGTTAATATCCATATCACATTGTAAGATGTTCCAATGCCTCCGTACACTTTGAATAAGCAAATGTGGTTGTAAATCTTAGAGGTTGACATGATTTATTGGCATGTGTCTTATATGTGAGTAAGTCCATTCTCTTCATAGAACCAACCTTGTTGCTAGCCATAGTTACATCACCACTTAGATTTAAATCTGGTAATTATATCAGATTTATGTTTCAAATAAGTGATCTCATCTGAACAATGTGAGGTGGATGGTAACTAGAAGCATGCAAAATTGAATTGTATTCCGGAAACTTCCTATATATCTCAGTGGATAAGGTGTGATCAGGAGCCCTCTGGATTAATACATCCAAGAATGTAATGGTCTCCCTATCATAACTAATAGTGAAATGCAGACCCCAAGCATTGTTGTTTAAATAAGTTACGAATTCCATTAGAAAGCCTTCATCCCCCCTCCATACCAACCAAACATCATCAAGATAACGTCTCCATATATCAATCTCTGACAAAAAAGTGTTTCTTTCTTTATCATAAATTATGTGATTCTCAACAAAAGCCATAAAGAGATCAGCATATATAGCTGTCCCTTTGGTTTGCCAAAAACATTGTTCTTTGTAGTAAAAAACTCGTAAGAACATATTGTGCTAAACTTTTCAAATGTAATCAAAAGGTCACTTACTACTCCATTATTGCCAATGTCCTAATAGAGTGGTAATTTGAGTATAAAGTCACAGCCACAGATGATGAAAAACTCATACTAACATTTGATGAGACTCTACAAATATATATATTACAAATATTAATACCTGCTTTTGAAAACCATGTCCATAAAATCTATATTAAAATTAGTAATGCATCAGGCTCCATTATTAACCGAGTCATAGAAAGGGATAGATTAGGTATTATGTGGATAGGCTTACAGTATGTCAAGTCAGCAGCAGTTGCAGTTTGCAAATGCCAGTCTAGGTTATTCACCACCCCAGTATCTCTTATATGTTCAAATCCCCACCTCATCTTTACTCAGACAACTAACAAAACAGTGCTCTTAGGCTGAGTCTGAAAAAGGTCCATGCAGATCAGTGGTCTATTCTGATTAACAAATACAACTAAACAGATGAATAAACTTGTGTAAACATTGAGGGGGTTAGTAGACTCAACAATAGCCAAATCTAGCCAGGCTGTGCAGAGAAAAAATAACATACTAAAGACATAAGAAAGATAGATGGACATAATTAAATCTGACCATTCCTACCAGTACCATCTCTTCAGCTCTATCCCAGCTCTGTTCCAGTCTAGTGTCACTAGCTCATTCTACCTAATACAGAGCGAACATTTGTGAAGGGCAAGCCGCTTAGGTTCTTAATTTTGAATTATCTTCTGTTTCTCCTTTCTCCCATTCCACTTTCCAAAAAAAAATCTAAGCTCGTTTCCTGCATTTCCTGTAACTAATCTAGTCCAGATACAGATTTGCTGTAACCAGGACTGTTTGTAAGCTTCTGAGCCCCCAAAGCCTTTCTGTGTTGGAGGGAAGCCTTCTAGCTAATCTACCACAAGAGTGGTTTCTGGCCCAGAAATTGTAGTTTATTGGCAGTTTGGGAAGATTTTCCATCTCTTCCAACTTTCTGGTTTAAAAGCTTGCGTTTGCACTTGTTTCCCACCTTTCCTGTAACTAGTCTAGTCCAGATACAGATTTGCTCTATCCAGGACTGTTTGTAAGCTTCTGAGCCCCCAAGCCTTTCTGTGTTGGAGGGAAGCCTTCTAGCTTATCAGTGGGAATGGTAAGCACTAGGTAGCCTATCTACCACAAGAGTGGTTTCTGGCCCAGAAATTGAAGTTTATTGGCCATTTGGCAGTTTTTCCATATCTTTCAACTTACTTGTTTAAAAGCCCACGTTTGCACTTGTTTCCCATCTTTCCTGTAACTAGTCTAGTCCAGATACAGCTTTGCTGTATCCAGGACTGTTTGTAAGCTTCTGAGCCCCCAAGCCTTTCTGTGTTTGAGGGAAGCCTTCTAGGTTGTCAGTGGGAGTGGTAAGCACTAGGTAGCCTATCTACCACAAGATCCAGGTACAGAGTCTTAGTTTTAGCACTTGAATTTTTTTATTCGTGCTCAGCACTTGTTCAGAACTTGTTGTTAGTACTAAATAAGCTACAAATTACTACAGCACTCAACATTCCTCTTTATCTAGAGGAAAACAGTTTTTGTACTTACTTTCCTCACTTGCTTAGAGATAAACAGCTCTTATATTCACTTTCCTCACTTGTCAGGAGGAAAGTAGTTTTTATTCAGGCATGTCTAAGGGTCAGCTCCCAGTGTTCTCTCCTGTGTATATGATGAATCTGGGCATCTTGAGGCAATGTAGCAATTGCCTCATGTACACAGACAACCCTCTCCTACCACCCAACACCACAACCTGTGAGAGATGCACTTATCTAACCAAACTGGAGGTAAAGCTCTCTCCAACCAAGACTGAAGTTGCACCACATCACACTCATCACATAGTCCCACTAAACCTACACCACCAAAATCCACATATAGAAACACAAACACATTCGCAGAGGCTCTCAATAATAATCTGCTCAAGCAACAGAGACCTTCAAAGCAGAAACGTAACCAACCTCCACCCCCCAACACAACCCAAATGACACATAGCCCACAGACTCAGTGTGCCAATAAACCACAGCCTGTAAGGCAAACCAACGTACCCAACACACTATATGGTGACTCTATAGTCAGGCACACTGATGTCCCACTCACCAGACTAAACAAGGAGAAGGTTACTGTCAGCTGCTTGTCGGGTGCCAGGATCCACCACATAACCCACACACTCAGGTCACTCCGCAACAAGTACAAATATGACTCTGTCATTGTCCATGTTGGTGTGAACGACCTGGGATGTACCTCCCTGGACTACATGAAAAGAGACATGGAAGAGCTCTCTGATCTTGTAGCCCAGGCAGGTGTAATCCTAGCCCTGAGTAGCATCCTGCCATCTCCCAGAATGATACCGCAGTATAAGGACAAAATGATTGACTTCAACAATTGGCTTAGCTTCTGGTGTCATTCTAAGGGGATCCAGTATCTGTCTGCCTAGGACGACAGGGTCGACAGACCATGATGCTTTGCCAGAGATGGCCTGCACCTGTTGCCTCTGGGATTCCGGATACTGGCTAAGGCTTTTGCTGCCCCTATAGTGCCTTTTTTAAGCAAAGTTCAAATGACAAATTCACCACCGTAACAAGAACAGGCAAGCAAAAACTGAGGGTAATGCTACTCAGTGCTAGAAGTCTAAATCTCAAAATGCACTCACTCAAGGCACTCCTTAAAATGGAGAAAATCGACATCTGTGCAGTGACTGAGACCTGGTTCAGCTCTCTAGAGAGCACCCCTGCATTACCAGGCTATAACCCATACCGTACTTTTCGGCCATCTAACCTGGACCAGAACACCAAAGGCGGAGGTGTGTCCATATTCATTAAGGATATATACATCCAGGCTAGTTGTGCAGCATAATGCATCCAAGGTTATCCAAGTGCAACTAACTCTGGGCAAAACTGCAATCCAAATTCTAGCTTGCTACAGATCCCCCACCATACCCCAGGATTCCCACTCCTGTTTTCTTGATATGCTGGGAAATATTAGGGTTCAACCAAACACCCAAATAATGGGTGATTTCAACTACCCCACCATTAACTGGGAAAACTACTCATGTACCTTCGCTCAGCGCTTTCTGGAATTCATAAAGTCCAATGCCCTGGATCAACTTATCCACACCCCTACCAGGGGCAACAACATCTTAGACCTAGTCATGACCAACACGAGTGACCGGTGTTCCACACCTGAAGTCAACTCCTCGTTGGTCAAATCCGACCATAAGCTAATCACCCTAGATATCCACATCCTGCCCCCAGCCACCATTAAGGAAACCATGGTAAAAAAGTTTTCCAAAGCCAACTTCATGCTTCTTAAGACAGAAGTGGCAAACTTCATGACACCCATGCAGATGGACAATACAGTTAAGACTGCTGAATCCTACACAAATGCACTCTATAAGCACTTACACGAGTGCATGGATCATGCTATCCCAAACGGAACCAAGATGCTATCCTCCAAAAAAAGAAAGCCAATTTGGTGGTCCCCTGCCATAAACAAACTCTGCAACAGAAGGAAGAAACTGTTGCAAAAGAGAGTAAAATCCCATGAGTGGAGGAGCTCCCTGGTCAGCCTCAGTAAGAAGCTGAGATCCCTTATAAGATCCTCCAAAGCTAGCTACGAAAGCAAAATCACCACTGATTCTCAGGGCAACCACAAAGCATTCTATAGCTATGTCAAGAATCTTAGTGGCAACACCCAGTTCTGCTGTGAGTTACAGCACAACGGCATGAAAATTACAGACCCAACTGATATTGCCAACATCCTGGCAGATAGGTTCAGTGCTAAATTTACCCCCTCTCACCCCCTAAAGGGCCCATATCTATACAGGAAGAATGCAGAGTCCCTGTAATCAGATCTATGCAGGTAAAAGCTGCACTCTCTAAAACCAAAAACACAGCATCCATGGGACCGGACAACATCCCAGACTGCATTTTACATCAACTTCAGAACGAACTGGCTCCCCACGTAAGCACCATGTTCAATCATAGTCTCATGTCAGGTTTTGTGCCCACCGAATGGCGCACAGCAACAGTTATCCCATTCCACAAAGGGGGAGCCACCACTGATCCTGAGAACTATCGCCGTATTAGCTTGACGAGCCTAGTCTGCAAGGCCATGGAACGTATCATCATGGAACTCATAAACAAACACACTGGTAACCTCCAAACTCTGGACCCCACAAAGTTCGGGTTTGTGAAAGGCAGATCATGCCTTCTGAACCTGATCGACTTCTTTGATGCAGTCACCAAAGCTGTAGACGAGGGTAAGGTGGTTCACACAGCCTATCTTGACCTCGCCAAGGCTTTCAACACCATCCCCCATTCTGGAATTATAGCTAAACTCACTAAACTAGGTATAAATACGTACGTCATAAGATGGGTTGCCAACTGGCTCACTGACATAACCTACACTGTAAAAGTTGCAGACTCCAAATCTGACTTCAAACCAGTGACAAGTGGAGTACCACAGGGTTCAGTCCTGGGACATCTCCTGTTTGGTATCTACTTCTGTGAAGTACAGGCTAACACAGAGAGGCTCTGGCTAACAAAGTTTGCAGATGACTGCAAACTAGGAGCCATAGTCGAGTCCCCAAATGATGTGGACATCCTACAGAAGGACTTCACTGAGACAGATGCCTGGTGCCAGAGGCATGGCCTCAAGCTCAATGCCAAAAAGGTCATTGTCATCCCCTTTGGTAAAAAAACTCTGTACCCATGAACTACCACATAAACGGCAGTCTACTTAACACCGAATGTGTGATAAGAGACCTTGGGATCCAATTGGACTGTACTCTCTCCTTTGATAATCACATCACCTCAGTAGTCAGGCAGTCCTTCTACGTGGCACACCTCATCATAAAAGGGTTCTCATCCAGGAAAAAAGAGGTCATTGTTCCCCTCTACTCGACACTCATTAGACCCGTTATAGAGTAGAATGCCCCTTTTGGAATGTACCTCACAAGACATCTGCAGCAGCCGGAAAGGCCACAGAAGTACCTCACAGAGAGGATTATTGGCCTCATACTAATGCCCTACACTGACCACCTCAAAAAAACTCCAGCTTTACTCCATAGCATATCGCCTACTTCGAGGTGATCTCTGCCTAACATATAAAGCCATGTCAAACCCAGAGCTGTTGGACATGCTACACCTAAAGAAATCCCAATCCCTCCGAGCCACATGCTCTAGGAACCTAAACCTTGTCACCACAATAAACAGGATACACTGGAGGGATAGATTCCTGTCCCAGAGACTTCCTATACTGTGGAACAAGCTACCCATCTATGTCAAGCAAAGTTCTTCATTAGCACTCTTCAAGAAAAGTCTTGATGAGTGAATGGGAAATAGGAAATGCACCCCGGGGATCACTTCTGTGTCTCAGCTCGACAGTGACACAGGAAAATAACTTTCTTGTGTGGCGTAAGCCATGGAACCTTGCTGGCTAGGCTTACGTAGGCCCTTGGGCCGATAGCCTGGTACTTACCTATGAACATATAAACCTATGTGTCTGTATCATCTCAGTGGTGCAGAGGTAGCATTGTCACCTGACAGCAAGAGATTCTCCAGTTCGATTCTCTGTGGGGGTGCCTTCTGTGCAGTGTCTGAATGTCCTCCCTGCATTCGTGTGGGTTTCCTCCAGGTGCTCTGGTTTCCTCCCACATTACAAAGACATGCATCTGGAGTGTTTCTCCCCTGGACTCTGCTAAAAATTGGCTTGTTCCAAGCCAGACTTTCCCGGTTAACAAATGCTAAATAAATAAGTAAATGTGCACAGAAGATGCATTTGTAAGGGGGAAGACTTGGAGGCCTCTGTGATGATGTAGATTAGTGTCATGTATCTCTCACCCAGAGGAACATTTTAGGGTCTACAGTATGTGCCTTCATCATGATGATGTTAGCAGGGCACAGGCCACCTCCACAGCTGCCTGGAGGTTGCAGCTGTGGATGGTGACACCTCCATATGGCTGTTGCATCTGTTTTGAGGATACCTAACATGAAGAAACAAATGGGCTTACAACCAAATGGGGAAGGCTTGATGGTCAGCAGGCAGTGCAAAAAGCATATGGAAAAAATATGAGTTCATTAACTGTACAGGAATGATGGCACATATAGGTTCATTGGTATATACTAGGGTTATTGGTGTATACTAGGCTATCAGACAAGTAGGTAGGAGCCTAAACACAGCAATTTCCACTGCTTGCTTGCATCCTCTATCCATAAGGGTCTGAGAAGTAAAAAGGAGTGAATTTATTGAGCCCATTCACTTGTCCAGGCTGGATTTTAAAAAAGTTATGGAATTACTTTGTTTGATATGGAGAAAGCTTATTCCTGTGAAAAAAATAGCTACCTCACCAATAGGTTCTGTTAATATTACAATGTAACTTTAGATCCCTAGAGGTAGCATTGGTGGTGCTACCTGTTACCAACATGTATAAGGTCAAGCAAGACAGGGTAATTTCCAGTCCTGCAAGCTAAGCTGAGGTCACCACATGGAGTAGAATGATATGGCTTTTATATGCTCTGTGTAGCTTGGGAAGCTCATACCTAGGATTTTATTGAAGAATTGTGATTTTTCTAATTGGATAGTATGCCTGGATAAATGCATGCCTAAATGGGCATTCTGTTCCATTATGTATGTGATAAAAGAGAAGAGGTACAATAACTTTTTGGACCTAATGGCTATATTTTTTGTAATTAATTGTGCTAGGTGGAAGGATTTCCTAACAAAAGTTGATATGTAGTGGTCAAAGTGTAGCTTGTTGCCCATGAATGTACTTAAATTTCTTCTCACAGTATCTGTTTTTGAGGTGGCTTAATGTATGACATAGATGGTGAGGTGTTTTGTTTTCTAAAGTGAATAATACAAACTTTCCTTGTATTTAGCTTAAGACCATTGTCTACACACGGTGCATTTTTATCATTTAGGTCCTTTTGGAGGATATGAATGTCTTCTGGTGAGTTGATAACAGTTCCAGTTTTGTAGTCACCAGTTGTCTTAACCAGATATTCTTGACATTGGCTTGGACATTAACAGAGTTCATGCTGAAGAGGAGCAGCCTTAAAATGGAACCCTGTGGGTTGCCACTGGTGACCTGCCTTTTTGAGGATGGTTTGCCAACAGCCCTGACTGTGTGGGTCCTATTTGAGAGCCAGTTTACTAGTCAGCAAGATACATAAGGGTTAATATTTCATTGTGCAAGGACTGGCTAAGTCCATGTAGGCAAGTATGCACCAATTTGTCATTATCTGGTGCGTCAGTAAGTTCTCAAACAAATTCACCAGATTTGGTAGGCAGGACCTATCTTTCATAAAACAAATTGGTTAGGATTGAAGGCTTATAAGTTGCCAATGTCTTTGATTATGAGCTCCGTAATGATATATTTCCCTACTTTACAAATTAGTCTGTTACGGTTAATTTATTTGTAAGTCCCTGAGTTAGTGACAGAGCCATCATTGTGGAGGCATACCACTGTAGCTGTCCTCAAGGCCTTGCACATACCCAGTGGACAGGGTAAAACTGAATTGGTTTAAGAGAGAATCAGTAGGGCAGTGTTTTGTGCTAACAAGGAGACGGCCTTGTTTGGACATGGAGTTAGTGTATTTTGTTATGGAGAGGGTTTTTGAGGATGTATGAGGATGTAAAACATGAACAGTCATTTGTATTTCTTTATCCTTGTCCCTTTGATTAGAACTTTTTAACTCAGACTTTCATTTACAGAATAATTAAGATTTGTGAGCATATAGTTGTAATTTTATCTGATCAAGACTTTGGTTGCTAAATACTAAGTTTAGTGAACTGTTTCTCTGACCCTGGATTGTGGCCTGAATGCACAAGCTCTTCTCTTTGACATATATCCTATACTGAAACATTGTGACCTCAAGAGTTAGTAAGTCTAGTAAGGGGTGTGGAAGCATAGACCGCTGCATGGAGAGGAGGAGATGGGATTAAGTGCAAAGCTGACTGCACCTTGCCATTTTATTAAAGCAAGACCTCTCTCCTCACCTGAGTCCTGCACGGTGAGAGAAAGCCACAACTGTAGTATAAGAAAAATCCTTATCTCCTGGAATGCAAACAGAGTGCTTTATTGTGTCCGTGTTGCAGTGCATGTTGCCTTATGAACTAAGCTGACTTTTACAGTTTTATGTGAAAACAATTTCATAAAAATTGAGTGATGTGCACACCTCTGGAAGCTCATTGTAAGTCCCCCTCCCCATCTCCTGTTTTCTTGAATAGTTTCATTTCAGTCTTATCTAAACCTTAACCAAGCTTTAATTTCTCATTCTTATACCCTACCATACAGATTGTTTTTCTTTTTTTACTGAAGCAGACATTTTTGGCCCTGCTTTAGTATTTAAACCAGTCTGTGGTACTCAGTCAATTGGGCTTTTTACACAGACCTGAGGACTCTCCTGGCTGATAGTTTTCTATGTAGCCTCCGTCCGCCAGGACCAACCCACTCCATTTGTACTCACTTCACTCGGGCTCACGCCACTCTTCTATCCTACCCCCATTCCCATCCACCCCCAGTTTCCTTATTTTTATACTGTAGCACCACACCCCTTCCTCTCTTGCACACCCAATCAACTTCCTGTTCCTATCGTAAACCACTCCCTTCCTCTAATGCACCCTTAACCCCACCCCACAACCTAACGTACCGATCACCCTTCCTACGTCACTTCAACCTATTCACCTATCACGTACCCAACTTCTACAAACATCCCCTGTTACTCATCCCACTCCAACCCACTTCGAACTTATACCCTTCTATCTGTAATTTATTTGCCATAAACCAGCCTTTCCCTCTCTGACAGATTACTTCTCACTCCCATTGCTCTTCCTCCCATTTCCTAGCTTCGTCATACCCCATGATGCACCACTGTTACCTAACCACCCCATTCCTCATCCTTTTCACAGTCTCAGCCTCCTACCACATTAAACTCTCTTACTTGATTCTATCTCCTACTTGCACATTCAACCTTTGTAATAATGACATCATCCACTCGTACATAATCTCCCCATTTTTTTATAACTTCTCCCATATTTGCCTTCACAAAATTAAAATACTTAATTCCACATCTCTCCTGCAGACCAAAACTAAAACTTTGCACCTTCTACCCTTACTACGCACATCTTACCAAACCCATAAAAACTCTCCTAGCTGGAGACATCCACCCCAACCTTTGCCCCTCTACCTCATTTTTCAACCCCAAACTTCCTACACACTTTTCCACCCCCTCCTCCACATCCTTCCACCCCTACCACTCCATCCCCTAAAACCCTGTCTACTCATTGAACATTCAAAGCCTCGTCAACAAAACCACCAAACTCCACTCATGAATTGCCCACACCTCCCCACACATTCTAACCTTATCCAAAACTTGTCTGAAACCACATATCATTAACAATGAAATCTTATCTCCTGGATTTAACATTTACTGCTCTGCCAGTATCCCCAGAAAAGGAAGAGACGCTGCCATCCTCTACTCTGACCAGCTCAGTCTCTCCCCCTACCTATTTCTGTACCCAACTTTGACCCTGCTGAATTACTTATTCTTAACTGACACCTAAACTCACACAAATTTGCTATAGCCTCCATTTACATCCCTCCAAGGAATAATATCCCCACCCCTGAGCACATTCTGTCCTGGATCTCCCTCAATCTATCCCATGAAACTGTCATCCTCAGAGATGTAAATACTGACTGGTCTAAATTAATATCTGACACCCCACAACTCAGTATCACCGTACATGGTTTCTACCAACTTATCACATCCCCCACTCATATAAATAAAACCATTACAACCAGTTCAATCCTAGACTGGATCCTCATAACTGAACCAACCCTCTACCACAACCCCTGTACCTTACCTGACACCTTGAGTGATCATCTTCCCACCCACATCCAAAGACACTGTCTCCAACCACCTAAAACTCACTTATACAGAGACTGCCATAAACTCTTGCACTTTAATGCTAAGACATTTAACACTAGACTGAGTATCAACTAGTCCTTCCTCCATCACCCCCCTCAACAAAGCTGTCTGAAAATTTAATCAAATTTTCCTTGACATTCCTAATTCCCAAGCCCTCACTAGGAAAATTAAGATTAAAGGTAATTATGCCTCCTAGCTTACTAAAGAAACTCACTCCCTTATGCATAAAAGATAGTGTCTGGAAAGCCTGGGTTAAAACCAAATCATCATCACTTCTCCAAAACTACAAAGAACTCGGAAAACTTACCAAAAAACAAATTAATAGTGACAAGAAAAGAATTTTACAACTCGGCCCAATTCAACCAAAACACCAATCCAAAAAAATTCTGGACTACCATCAATAAAAGTCTTCACCCAGTTAACCCTACTACACCCAACCGCTTCCCAAATAATACCTCTCAAACTGCTACCCTTCTTAACAAATATTTCATAGACACTATCCAAAAACTTACCTGCACTGACCACAACTCTTGACTCCCTTTCACCTCTCATAATCTAACCAACAGAAGCTGTTTCTCAGTTTCCACCGCATACATCAAATCACTCCTGCTCAAACTTAAACCTTGTTCTCCCTCTGCGGGCACCCTACCTCCCGTCTTCCTCAAACTTGCTGTTGAGTCCATAGCCTATCCTGTATCTCTATTAACAAATAGATCCATTCATGAAACCACAGTCCCAGACACATGGAAATCCTATACTATCCTATTACATAAAGGTGGGAATTCCACTGATCCATCTAATTATAGATCCATAGCCGTTTCCCCTCTCTCCAAAATTCTCAAAAAATGCATCCATACTCAGCAACTCAATCTACTATTCCAAGAAAACCTGCTGACTTCCACCCAACACTGCTTCAGGCCAAACCACAGTGCTGCTACTGCACTATGTTTTACCCACATTGTAGCTGAGGCTAGAGATAATAACCTACTTGTATCCTGTCTTTTCCTTGACCTCTCTAAAGCCTTTGACACTGTATTACACTCTATACTTCTAACTAAACTATCTGATCTCAATCTCTCTGGGTCCTCTGTTAGTTGGTTCTCAAGTTACCTCTCCAATAGGCTGCAATCTGTCAGATGGCTCACTTCCTGCTCCCCATCCTACCTATTAAATCCAGAGTCCCCAGGGCTCTATCCTGGCCTCCCTTCTGTTCAATATCTTTACCAACAACCTCCATACATCTTGCAACCAGCCCTCTCTTGTACAATAAGCAGATGATTCTACACTCATTTCCAACATTAACAATATCTCTCACCTTTACACACATACCCAATTCTCTTTCCTATCTATTGAAAGATGACGTTCTGAAAATCAGCTCATCTTAAATCAAAACCTCCTTATTTTCCTTCCTCGTTGTCTATCCCAGCATAAATCCACCTTTGTCATCTCTTCCCTTGACAACACCACCATTAAAGCTGAACCCCACACAAAGTTATTAGGTACCATTTTGACAATTAATTAAATTTCAACCTTCATATCCAACAGACTGTTAAAAAAACAACACAAACTGGGATTACTATACAGAAATAAGAAATTCCTCACTTCTGACACGAAACTCTCCCTAGCTCAAGCATTCCTCCTACCTTGCCTACACTATGCAGCCCCAGTCCTTACAAACATCCAGTCTTCATTAATATCTAAACTTGAACAAACATACAACAACATAGCCAGATTTACTACAAATCTACCTTATAACTCTCACTACTGCCATGCTCTTATCAAACTTTAATGCCTAGAATTCCTCCAACAACTCAGACTGTCAGAATTCTAAATTACACAATGTTAAGTTGTCAATCTCGCCTTCATTCTTGCTGGATGGGTTTGGAGCCAATCCTCGGCTCCGACTCGGCCACTTACTAAAGCTCGAGAGTTTATTTTACCGGCTCGAGGCAACCCTAGATCCCATGATGCTAGGCGATAACTCCCCAGATCTCGTTTGCTGCTTTCGCTTGCGAGGTGCATATTTTTACCGGCTCCTGGTAAGTCTTTAAATACATAGTTTTTCAGTCACCCTTTTGGTTAGTTTTTCACCCAGTTGTTTTTCAGTAGTTAGCGACTACCTTAAATTCTATTCCTGTTTATACCTTCCCTTTTTATCCCTTATATCCCCCCTCTCCACTCTTAGGTTAGGCCTTAAGCCTGCCCCTTTCCTAATTTTTCTTAGGGATCCTGTGGAGTGTTTGGGTGTGTCAGTATCCTAATTAATATTTTTATTGTTTTTTGAGTGTTCTCTCTTTCCTCGACACTGTTATGTCGAAGGAACCAAGGGAAACTAAGGTCTCAGGCTTTAAGAAGTGTGACTCGTGCTGTCAGAAAATGTTTCTGACAGACAGTCACACTTGTGTTAACTGCCTGGGACCCCTGCACCTGCAGGACTCTTGTTCTGTGTGTCATGCATTCAGTCCAAGAGTCCTGCTGGAGCTCAGGAACAAACTTATATTGAGGGGCTTGTTAAAGTCCGAGGGCTCCCCGACTAAGTCTGCGTCGGGGAGGCCTTCGAAACCAGCAAAACCGTCGGCTCCGAGTACTAAGCCTTCGGCTGCTGGCTCTTTGTCTGTGCCTAGATCGGCTCCGGCTGGAGCCGATCCCTCTGAGTCACAGGTTCTGGTCTCGGCACCACTCGGTGCCGATACCTCTGAGTCCATGCATTCACGGTTGGCTCCGGCTGGAGCCGATGTGTCCTCGGCTCCTTTGGCTCCATCCATATCTAAGAAGAGGTCAAGATCCCTTTCATTGGAGTCCATCCATTCGGCTCCGAGATCTCCCCTGCTCTCGGAGCGGAGCCATCGGAGCCGATCTTCTCGGTCGTCCAGGCTTTCAGATCACGACCTTGAGAGAGTGGTAAGTAGGCTATTAAAGTCTCAGGCATTGGCCCAGATGATCTGTAGCCCGTCTCATCAGACGGCAGCTATTACGACTCCACCTATTTTTCCTCCTTCGACTCTCGACTCCACCTATTTTTCCTCCTTCGACTCTCCCTCAGAGTTCGGAGCCGGAGCTCCTCGGAGCCATGACTGTTGTGACGTTGGAGGAGATACCTCCCCCTTCGGGTCCTTCGTCTTCCGCTCCGATCTCCTCCTTGATGCCTTCATTGGACAGATCGGGGTGCCTGGTCTCTCTCGTCGGCTCCGAGGGGACGAGTGGCATCGGACCATTGTCCAACCCCGTTCTCCCTCTCAGAGCGTCGTCGTTGGTGAGCTCGGCCCCGACATCGGCCTCGGAGCCTTCCCTGTCGGTGTGGCCTGGGGTTCCTACCTCTTCGGAGCGGGGGCCCTCTGGCCTTTCTGATAGGAGAGCCTTCGAGGTGATGAGGAGTGTACTAGCCCCAGGGCATAGTCAACGGTCAGCTCCGTCAGATCCTCCCACTACAGTACCTGCTGATGTCTCTTCCCACTCTCTTGCTCCCAGACCCAGAGATCCAACGCCTCAGGTTTCCCCACTGGGAATATCTTCCTCTTCCGAGGCTTCTCCTGACCTGTCAGCGGAGCCTCCGCGTAAGAGGACATGTAAGAGGAAGCATGTGGACTCCCCTGAGTCCATTACATCTGACACCGACTTGGATGAGTCGGAGGGATCCCCAAAGTCCCCCTCTGAGGATGTTTCTTTCTCAGACATGCTAGAAATCCTAAAGCAGAGGGGGAACT
Organism: Protopterus annectens; assembly: GCF_019279795.1. Classification (NCBI taxonomy): domain Eukaryota; kingdom Metazoa; phylum Chordata; order Ceratodontiformes; family Protopteridae; genus Protopterus; species Protopterus annectens. Next base: position 1,873,905,760 of record NC_056733.1, read on the forward strand.
GGTCTTCCCTTAATCCTTCTGAGGACGAGTCGGTGTACCTGGAGGCGTTTGGTTCTCGACCCTCCACCTCCTGGGTGTCTCCGCCTTTCGACCCCCTTATGGAAGTAGTGGCTCGGAAGGCGTGGTTGGCCTTGATTTGGTGGAACCCACCGCTCGGAGGCCATCTAAATTCATCACAGCACCAGTTGACAAACAATTCCTAACAAAAGGTGTACTGGCAGATGCCATGGTGGTGGCTGCAGCCACCAAGAAGGAACTAGCTGATCCTTCAGTACCTATCCATCCTCCTAATAAGGATTCTAGGACCATGGATAGGTACGGTAAGCGGATGTTTTCTTCAGTGACCTTTGCCATGCGGTCGCTGAATTACTTGTGTCACTTCACCCGCCTTCAGAGAGATATTCTCAAAGAGTTGGGAGAAGTCTTACAGGATCCATCAGCTGCTGGGTCCCAGGATAAAATAAACTCACAGCTTGGAATCCTAAACTCGATTAACTCCTCCATGTGTCTAATTTCATATGCAGCCGATGGAGCGAGCAGGGCCGCGGGCACAGGAGTGGCCTTAAGGCGTCACGCCTGGATGCGGCTGTGTAATTTCGCGGACCCTTTCAAGGGTTCCTTCACAAATTCCCCTTTTGATGGTTCGGCTTTGTTTGGACCTCAAGTGAGACACCTTGACCAGATACGAACAAGATGGCAAGACTCTTTCTGTCGTAGGAGTCCGTTTCTCCACCCCTTCAAGACCATACCCTAAGGGTCAGAAGGGTGGGAAAATGTGGTTCCGCAAATCTCAAGGAGTCACGCCTGACGCAAGAGGTCAGTTTACCCCCAGAGGCAGAGGGGGTAACAACAACAGACGCCGCCCTAGGGGCAGAAGGGGTCCACAGAACCAGGGTAGCAGGGAGCCTCTTTCTGACAAACCGTTCCAGCATCCCTGAGATGTTGCCTGATTGTCCACCTTCGGAGGCAGTCGGGGGAAGATTGTCGCTGTACCCAATAGCCTGGCTTTCCCTTACTCAAGACAAATGGGTACAGTCGATCATATCCGAGGGTTGCAAAATTCCCTTTATCCAAACCCCAATTCAGCAAAAGGGAACCCTTCCAGACGTTCCACCCGGTCTAAGGGAACTAGCAGTACCAGAGATATCAAAACTGCTAGCAAAAAGAGCCATCCAGCCAGTCCCAGCAGACCAACTAGGATCCGGAATCTACTCAAGTTTCTTTTTGGTACCAAAAAAGACAGGGGACTGGAGACCAATATTAGATCTCAGCAAACTAAACAAGTTTGTAAAGAGAACAAGATTCCGGATGGTCACGCTGCAGTCCATTCTACCCTTTCTGGGCAAGGACAATTGGATGTGCTCCGTGGACCTTCAGGATGCATACTATCACATAAAAATTCACAGGCGCTCCAGAAGGTTTCTCCGCTTTCGGCTGGGGGCCAGTCACTACCAATTCAGAGCCCTGCACTTTGGTCTCACTTCAGCCCCCAGAGTGTTCACCAAATGTATGGCAGCGGTTACCGCTCACCTGAGACGGCAAGGATTCCAGGTGTTTCCATATCTAGACGACTGGCTCCTCATTGCCACCACCAGGCATCAACTTCTCCAAGCCAGAGCTTACACCATTCACATTTGCAGAGGGCTAGGAATCTCTATAAATTTCGAAAAGTCTGCCTTTTCGCCTTGTCAGTCTATTACCTTTATAGGCGCCAACTTGAACACCATACAACTTTCAGCAAAGTTAACAGATCAAAGGATCTTAGATATTCAAAACCATGTCCATGTTCTTCTTCAGAGCGACAAAATTCAGGCCAGGTATGTCCTGAAAGTGTTGGGTCTTATGGCGGCCGCCATAACACTTATTCCCCTTGCACGTTTTTACATGCGTCTACTACAGTGGATGCTTTTCGCCCAATGGTCCTTTCAGCAACTCCCCATGCACCACAAGATCAGGATAACTCCAACTTGCAGAAGTCATCTGTCCTGGTGGATATTGTCCCCTCAAGTCCATCAAGGCAGACCCTTTGTTCCTCCTCCCCCGGTCGCCACGGTGACATCGGACGCCTCCCTGATCGGGTGGGGGTGGGGCATTTTCAGGGCAGGATGGTCCATGGCACTTGGCAACCTTTCAAACGCCACCTGCACATAAATGTCCAAGAGATGAGAGCAGTGCTTTTAACGTTGCAAGCCCTCCACGACTCTCTTCCCCTAGGAACTATTGCAATCCAAATGGACAATATGTCCATAGTGTGGTATATCAACAAGCAAGGCGGAACCAAGTCCTATCCTCTGTGTCGAGAGGCACTCAGACTTTGGCAATGGGCAATCTCTACTCAGTGGTTTCTGATAGCAATGCATATCCCCGGAAAGTCCAACATCATAGCGGACAGGTTGAGCAGAGCTATACTCATGCCACACGAGTGGTCTCTCAAACAATCTGTGGCAGAAGAGATTTTTCAGAAGTGGGGCCTTCCTTGCTGCGATCTTTTTGCTACACCCCAAAACAGCAAATGCCCCGACTTCTTCAACCTCTTCCCCCTTCCAGGCCGTCCATGATTGGCCTCGGGGACTTCTCTATGCCTTTCCACCCTTTCCTCTAATCCCACAAGTAATTCAGAAAGCAACCGCCTTGAGAGCCAAGTTGATTCTCATTGCCCCTTATTGGCCTCTACAGATATGGTTTCCGTTCCTTCATAGTTATCTTTTGGTACAGCCTTGGCATCTGGGCCCAGCTCCAGATCTGTTGACCCATCAGTCGGGGCAGCTGCACCAATCCCTACATTCTCTCAACCTCACTGCTTGGTTGCTCCACTTCCTTCCTTAGCCAGGCTTCCTATGATTTCTAATCCCGTCCGGGATATCATAGTAGCTTCCCTTAAATCTTCCACCAGAAGGATTTACACTAGTAAATGGAAACGTTTCTCATTCTGGGCAAAGGCAAGGAATATAGATCCCTTTACTGCCCCAATTCATTCGATCTTAAGACTTCCTAGCTGAAATTTTTCATTCAGGGTCTTCTGCCTCTACAGTAAAGGTTCAGTTGGCAGCCATATCGAATTTTCATACAGGCTTATCGGACCACAACATCATGTCCAATAGGCTTTGCAAAGCTTTCCTTAAAGGTGTATATTTACTTAAGCTTCCGATCAAAGACCCTCCACCTCAGTGGGATCTTAATTTAGTCTTAACATCCTTGATTCTCCCCCCTTTGAATCTGTGGTCTCCTGTTCATTGAAATTTCTTTCCTGGAAGACACTCTTCCTAGTCGCCATTACTTCTGCTAAGAGAGTATCTGAGCTTCACGCCCTCTTCATTCATCCTCCCTACTTAATCTTCCATAAAGACAGAGTTTCTCTAAGGACTAATCCATCCTTCTTACCCAAGGTGGCTTCGCAGACAAATTTAAATCAATCAATTGATATTCCAGTTTTTTCCCAAACTATACTAATAGAGCGGAGCAAAAGCTACATTATCTAGATGTTCACCGCCAGCTCCGATACTATTTGGATAGAACCAAACAAATAAGGAAGTCTGATCAACTGTTTTTATCATACGCAGAAAATAAGAAAGGCCTTCCTGTTTCTAAGGTAATCCTATCTAGGTGACTGTCTTCTGTGATTACATCTATTTATCAACTCAGAGGCAGGGAATTAACTTCTAAGCCAAAAGCCCATTCAACTAGAGCACTAGCTACATCTACAGCTTTTCAAGCTAGACTACCAATAGACACTATCTGTGCGGCAGCCACATGGGCCTCTCCTCATACCTTTGTTTCGCATTACAAATTGGACATGGCCTCCAGGGACAGAGCAAAATTTGGTTCCACCATTCTCAAGAGTCTGTTCCAATGAGCCACCCAGGATGAAGGTGCTAGGGACGCGGTCCCATCCAGCAAGAATGAAGGCGAGATTGACAACTTAACATTGAGAAGTTATGTACCTACCATAACGTTCCATGTTAGTTGTCTTCTCTCGCCTTCTTTCTTGCGTCCCACCCACCATCCCCCTAGCCTGGACAGACCGAGAAGATCTTCCCTTCCTTGAAGGGTCCTTATATTCCCTTGTTCACCATCTAGGTGTCCTAGGATATATATAGTGTAGATAACTATCTTTGGGGGGTTTTTATCCCTCTTCCTCCTCCTTCCAGTTGGATTTTGTTTTATTGGCCTATGCTAGGTTTTTCAGCTTCCAAACGAGATCTGGGGAGTTATCGCCTAGCATCATGGGATAAAGGGTTGCCTCGAGCCAGTAAAATAAGCTCTCGAGCTTTAGTAAGTGGCCGAGTCGGAGCCGAGGATCGGCTCCGAACCCATCCAGCAAGAAAGAAGGCGAGAGAAGACAACTAACATGGAAAGTTATGGTAGGTACATAACTTCTCATTCAGTACTATACAAACCTACATCCTGCCCTCCCTCTTCTCTCCAGTATCTTACTATACCCCCATTTGTCCTCTCCATACCTCCAGTCAGCATCTCCTTGATATTTACAAACCCATCAAAAATATTGGAAAACTCCTTTACAAATACGCAGTATCCCACAACATAACATAAGATATATCACACACCTAAAACACTTCAAAAAAGAGCTGAAACACCACCTACTAAACACATGATCCTGCCCCTGTCATGACACTACCTAATCCCCTCACCCCCATCCTCCACTTTATTATATCTTTATTTCTTCTTAATTTTCAGTACATATGATTTTTTTCTTTATCATACTTCCGACTCCACTTGCAATGCTGTAACAATACATGTAAATATGTATATCTTATGTTGTGTACTTTAGTACCTACACTTAAATATCTTGTATATTAATATTGAACTGTCTTATATGTATATTTATTTATTTATTTGTTTATAGTTTGATGACCGGGGAAGTCCACTGGGCCCTGAGAGCCCGTTTTCAGTGGAGGCCTAGGAAGAAAAGCTCCACAGTATAAAATACAAGTAAAATTAGAAATGCAAAATACAAATACAAATGCAAATACGAAGAAAAATATAATAGTAACATACGAATGTCTATCAAAAAAATATGTAGTGAACAGTAATAAGTTTGAAAGCATGTTTATAATAACCTAGTGGAACACACCAAACATTCCAAGATGAATAATGGCTGCTATTTAGTATTTGGCTGTGGTCATTACTATAGTAATACTGAACTGCCTTTTTATAACCACTATGTCTATATTTTATATATAGTACATATTTTTGTTTATTGTTGCTTTAACTTTTCAAATTTTTTAATACGTTTTTTTTTTGTAATTATACATTTTTGTAATTATAACTTTTAGTTTGTATTATTATAGAGCTTTTTTCTTCAAGTCTCCACTGAAAATGGGCTTTTGGCCCAGTTGGACCAACCTGATTAACAAGTATCAAATAAGTAAATAATAAATAAATAAATAGTGGAGTAAAATCAAAATTGTTATGCCTTTTGTGTACCGTGAAACAGATCACCAAAGTTTAACCATAAAAGCCTCATATAGGTGACATGTGGTTTATATACTTCACTCATCAGTATGTGACGTGGGCTCTTACTGTTTATTTGTTTATTTACATTTTGTTGACTGAGATAGGCCCACTAGGCCACTGGCTTCTTTTCTGGGGAGATCTTAGGAAGTATTCATGTGTGTGTTCTTTCGGTTTTTCCTGGTTAGGGGTTGTCACAGTGGAACTTTGGTCCACTAATGACTGGCAGTGGATTTTTACGGTGCTGAGTTGCCAGCCCGATGCCCAACCTTCAAAGAAGACACACCCATTCATGCATGCACCTACCTGCATGTCTTTAGACGTCACTAGACTGCGGGGAGGACATGCAGACTCCACAAAGAAGACACTGCAGCCGAGAATTGAATGGGAGAACCTCTTGCTGTGAGGCGACAACGCTAACCGCTGTACCATCATGGCATAACCAGAAATTGGCTAGGGCATTAGGAAAATTACCCTATCCTTTGGAATAGAAGAAATGAAGCACTGTCTGGAATTGCTGGGTGCGCTGGAGGGCTGCTGCTCCAGTTCCAGGAATTCCACGATGGAGGAGAGTGCAGCAGAGATGAAGAGAGGTGTATGAGCAAACTTAATAAAGGAAGGAGAAGAAATGAAAATACTGTTACACAGCTGGCAATTGGAGGACTGGAGGCAAAAGTGCAGTCATATTTGATGAACCAGGCATAACCAAAGGTAGGAGAGGAAGCAATATGCAGTGATATAGTAGAATATTATGGAAGAAGAAACTGCGAGATTGGAACCTTGAACTACAGCTGGTGTAGGGAAGACATTAGAGGTATTCACAGTTGGTGGAGTAGCTAGTTTTCAGGGTTTACCTATCTAACAGTTGTTATGCAGATGCAGCAAGGAAAAATGGAAGAAGAAACTGACAAAGATTTGCAGTTGCTAAACAGCCACAGAGAAGACAAGAAGTGGTAAGAATAAAATTTAGAAACAATGTTAGTGTGAGCAGGTCTGACATTATGGATAGTATTATTTTGCCACAAGGGTCAGCTGTGGTGGTGTAGTGGTTAGCGTTGTCTCATCACAATAAGATTTTCTCCAGTTCGATTCTCGTCTGGAGCGCCTTATGTGTGGAGTCTGCATGCCCTCCCTGCAGTCGAGTGAGTTTCAGAGATAAGCAGTAGGTGTGTGTGTGCCTTCTGTTAAGGTTGGGCTGGCAGCTCAACACCCTAAAAACACCACTGCCAATCAGTCTGCGGACTGGTCTTCCACTGTGGTGACCCCTAACGGAAGAAGCTGAAAGACATTGCTATTATATTGCCACAAGGGATGGACATTAAAGTCATAACAGCATTAATTCATGTGGGAGCTAAAAATGTTTTTTAAGTGACATTTGAAAGCTTTAACTTGCTGGAAAATATTATGACTAAGACTCTAAGCCTCTTTGTAGAAAATGTAAATAATTTGGACATTGTGGTTTGACCATCCAATATTAGAAAAGGAAAGAATAGATGAAGAGAAATGCTCGGACGAAAGACAACCAGAAGAATATATTACTGCAGAAGGTGCTTAAAGATAAGGTGGTATGCGGAAGGGGATACTGAAGAATGGCTAAATACTGGAAAAATTTGATAGAGAAGTAATAACAGTTCAAAGTGAGGATCTGATGTTATCCTCTTCACTATTCCGCACTTCAGACAGATCCTAGGCTCGAACTCCTCCCACTCCCATAATCTCTTGCTGCCCTCTGACCCCTCCGATCTCATTTGCCGCACACTACTACAGATGCGATTCCTACTGGCTGAAGTCCTTCTTGTGAGATAAGTGACTTTTCGGCATTCTTTGTTTGTTTTTTCTACCTTAAATCTATTTTTTAGTATTTTTTTTTTTTGCTTACTAAGTTGGTAGTTTGTGTACCTCTAGCCTCCCTTCCTTTTCTAATTATATTTCTTCTCCAGTCTGCCTTTTGGCTGCATATTTCCGTTTTTCAAAATCCCTTACACATAGTTCCTTTCTTGTGTATAGTAGTTGTTTTTGTGATGATTGTTGCTTGTTTTTCTCTGTTTTTTTAACTGTGGCTTATTCCCCTGATTTTCGGATTCGGTTCTGTATTGGATTTGCTGCTTGGTCTGTTTAAACCCATTATGTCTGATAAACCAGAAGGGTTTAAGAGGTGCTCCTCTTGTGATCGAAAGATGCCCATTTCCGACTTGCACGAAGAGTGCCTCTGTTGTTTGGGTGCTGACCACCTGGAGGTTGAATGCGGCATTTGTGCCTTATTCAACACCATGACTTTGGTCAGGCACCATAATAACTTATTGTTAAAAGGTACAGCTGAGGGGGAGGTCCATTGGTCCACTCTCCAACCAAGCCTGGTCCCTCTAAAAACAAAAGGAAGGCTTCCTCCGTTTTGGGGTCCTCTACCATTGAGAAGCCTAGGCTGTCGGATCCCAGCTGCTCAGATCAGACTCCAGCCTTGGTGCTCTTGGAGCCGAGATCCTGCAAATCTACTTTGGATCCAAGGCCTCCTGCTTGAGTCTTTTGGATTCCAGATCTTGAGAGTCTACTCCCGGATCCAAGGCTTCCAGATCGAGGCCTTCGGATCCAACCTTGTCTAAGCCTGTCACGGATCCGTCCTCCTCAGATCAGAGATGTTCGAGTTCTAAACACGTGGATCCTCAGGTGACCTCGGATCTGAAGCAGACTGATCTAGGACCCATGTCAGATTCCACCATATTGGTCGTGGACTCTCCTTCGGGTTCTGCCTCAGAGCAGCGTTTCACTGATTCTGACCACAAGACCCACTCTTCAGACAGGTTTAGAAGGTCCTCAGGGTCTAGGCATGTATCCCCGGCTAGATAATATGCCCCTTCTTGGTCCTCCAGGAGCTTGCTTTCATCCGACATGGACAGGATGATGAGGTCCTTCCTCAAGGCTCAAGTAGAGTTGAGGCTTCCGTTGTCCCCTGCCCATTCTGCCAGGGGACCTCTCCCTGTCCCTGCATTTCTATCTCCTTGTCCAACCCAGGCGGTTTTGGAATACCAGGACCTGAGACACAGTGAGGAGGCAGTGGGTATTCCCAGAGCCCATATGTCTCTACCCTGTCAAGAGTCCCTGACCTGCTCTGCCCTTCCTCACTCTGAGCAGACTGCGTCCTGAGTCCTTTGTGGGGTTCTGTCCAGTTTTTTCAGACTGGTCCCTGCCTCTCAGCACTTTGGCTTTTGACAGCTCTGGGCCGGTATTATCCGGGGGTCTTGAGGTGGTGGCATGCTCTGCTCCCTCTTCTCAGGTGGCGTTGTCTGCAGGGAATGAGGAGGGGGCATCATCCAGCCCTACAGCCTTCTGGGTAGTATCGAGGACTTTCCTCCACTGCTGGAGCTAGCTCCTCTGCTCTTCAGTGCCCTTCCCAGTCCCCCACTTCTCTCAGAGCTGTGCTTTCTCATTCTGCTCCTGGTTAGCCTTCCCAAACTGGCCTTCCTGGGGGAGTTACTTCATTTGGGGTTCCCCACTCTTCTGAGTCCTCCCCTGAGCCCCCTCAGAGGAGGTGCCCTGGAAGAGGATGCGCAAGCTGAGGCATCTAGACTCCCTGATGGAGTCTGTCACTGAGGATACAAACCTCGATGAAGGGGATGGGCCCTTCAGATCTCTGCTTGAGGATGTCTCCTTTAGAGACATCCTAGAGATTCTCAAATTGAAAGATGGACAGTCTTCCCAAACCCCATCCTCCAAGGAGTCTGTGTTCCTGAAGGCCTTCGGCACCAACAAACTGATAGACCTTCTTGCCAGCAGGGCATGGAAGGAGCCCAATATTATGGAGCCAGTGCCCAAACGAGCAAACAAATTCTTGGTCCTCCATCAGACGGACAGTTTTGATCAAAAGGGGTTCCATTCGATGCTGTAGTGGTAGCTTCTGCCACTAAATAGGAGTTGGCAGAGCAGAGTACGTCTGTCCATCCTCCCAATCATGAATCCTGGATGATTGACAGACATGGAAAGCGGATTTTTCCTCAGCTACATTCATCTGCAGGAGCTTAATTATTTGGCACATTTCACCCACCTCTAAATGGATTTGGTTAAGGAGATCACCACTTCCCTTTCTGAGTTGATTCCTGCTGAGGACTTGAACAAAGTGTCTCCCAAGCTATCCACCTACGTCCCATGCGTTGATTTCCAGTGCTGCGGAAGGCACCTCTCAAGCAGCTGGCACAGGCAGTTTCACCTGGCTGCATTTATGCAGGTTTGCAGAGTCCTTTAAAGCATTCTTCACTAGTGGCCCCTTCGATGGGCCAACACTCTTTGCTCCATCAGTCATAGACGCACTGACCCTCAATGAGCAAGAGGAGAAGACCTTGTTAGCTGTGGGAATCAAGTTTTCACCTCAAAGGTCCTTTACTAAGATACAATGAGTGAGTAAGAAATTTTGGTTCAGGAAGTCACAGGCTTCCTTTCAAGAGGCTCAGGAGGAACCCTCTTGTAGAGGTCGGGGGAGAGTGTGCAATGGTAGATGCCACCTAAGAGGCAGAGTGGGGTCTGCAAAATTAGGACTCCAGGAAACCCTTATTTGATAAGCCCTTCCAGCACTCCTGATGCATTGCACTGTCCTGCCCTGAGGCAGTCAGGGTTATTTTATTTCCCACCCCCACAATCCAGGAAAATTCTCCCAGATGCATCACCCCATCAGGGGAAGTTAGCTTCTTCAGAAGAGAGTTGTCCAAGAGGTCCTGCCAGGACAATGAGGGTCAAGAAAATGGGGAACCAATGTCCAATCCTAGACTTAAGTGAGATCAAAAAGTCTTCTGCCATTTTTTCAGACGAAAAAGGGGTTCCATTCGATGCTGTAGTGGTAGCTTCTGCCACTAAATAGGAGTTGGCATAGCAGAGTACGTCTGTCCATCCTCCCAATCATGAATCCTGGATGATTGACAGACATGGAAGGCGGGATGTTATGTGATCCTATCTCGCCTACATTCTGACTGATGGGTTCGGAGCCGATCCCTCGGCTCCGACTCGGCACGCTTATGCCAAAGAGCGAAGTCTCTTATTGGCTGAGCTTACTATATCCCAGGATGCACCACTACCAGTCCCCCAGATCTCGTTTGCCGCTAACTAGCAAAGACGTGGTCTCGAGCTGGCTGAGCTAAGTAGTGTCTTTTCACTAACTTTTTCTGTCAGAAATTTGTGTGTGTTTTGAAAATTTTTTGTGGAAAATTTGTGTGTGATTGGTGTTTGTTCTGGCTACAGGCCCCCTTGATCTGTAGGGCCTTCCCTGTCAGTCAATCCCTTTTGAACCTTTAGGGATTCTTGGATTCCCTTAGATATATTCACTGTTGTATGTCTTCAGTTGGCTTTAATTTAATTGCGGGCTGTCATTCTTAATGGCAAGTTAATCTTTGTAGTGTCAGTCTATTTCAAAAGAGTTTTGTCTGTGAGAGAGTTACTGAGTTCTACTTATAATGTCTCAGGCTCCTAGGCCTTCGGGCTTTAAGAAGTGCACTAAATGTAGTTTTAAAATGTCTATCACGGATGACCACTCTCTCTGTGTATATTGTTTGGGCGCCAAGCATTTGCAGGAGTCCTGCAGCGTGTGTCACGCTTTTTCCTCGAGGGTCCTCCAAGAGAGGAAAAATAAACTTCTATTGAAAGGCCTTATAAAACCCTCTTTTGAAGAAGCTTTAGCATCCTCTCCTTCTCCTGCTAAAAAGAAAAGGGCGTCGGCTCCGACCAGTCCGTCGGACCCGACCGCCAAAAGACATAGGCAGGCTTCTCCTTCGGCTCCAAGGACTTCGGAGCCGAGGGCGGAACGGTCTGCCTCGATGCCTCCAGTCTCTACTCCTCTGGCTTCGGAGCCGATGGCTGGGGGGCATCGAGAGGCGGGTCACCTTCATCGGCTCCACTGATCTCGGAGCCGATGAAGGTTGTCCGCTCAGACACTTCCTCCTCGGCGCCTAAGTCCTCCTCGGCACCGATGGAAACTGGTTTGTGCATTCCTTCGGCGCCGATAGTTATCGAGTCGCCTCGGAGCCGGTCCCCTAGCCCCTTGGGGCCGTTGGAGAGGCCAACTCGAACCTGTTCGGTCTCCTCTAGGTCATCGAGGATGTCAGATTCGGACATAGACAGGGTGCTCCAAAGACTGTTCCAGTCCCCAGTCTTTCAAAATTTGTTTCGCTCCAACCCAATTGGCTTCGGAGCCGATAGCCCATTCCATTGCCATTCCTCCTCCGACCGCTTCGGCTCCGCCGGAGCAGGTGCTGTTGGAGCCGGTGGAGATCCTAGGGTCGGCTCCGACCCTTACTCCAACCCCGGCCTTCGGGTCCGAGTTTGGCACACGGACTTCTTGGCCGGACCCGGGGTGACGTTTGGGACCAATGCTGTCGGTTCCGAGCCTCCCTCTTGGTGCCGGCTGCGGGACTTCCGTCTGCTATCATGGCTCCGGGGACCGGACACTCCCAGGATTCTGGGGGTCCGGCTTTCAGAGCTATGAGTGCTTTGGCCAAGTCTTCTTCGCCATCTCACGGCTTTACCGGCACCTTCCTGGGCATGGAGACTGGGTCTTTGGCAGTTCCCCTGTCCCTAGGCAGCGGAGCCCTGGGGCCTGAGGTTACCCCCACTGGGGTTCCCTCCTCCTGAGGGTTCTTGAGTTGTCTTCGAGGAGCCCCAAGGAAGAGATCGTGCAAGAGGAAGCACGTGGACTCCCCGAGTCTCTTACATCGGACACTGATCTTGATGATGCGGAGGGGTCCCCAAAGTCGTCCTCGGATGATGTCTCATTCGCAGACATTTTAGAGATCCTTAAGCAACGGCTGCTGGATATCCAAACCCCTCTGCTGATGAGTCAGTGCTTCTCAAGGCCTTTGGGGCTCAGCCCTCCGCCTCCTGGGTGTCTCCGCCCTTCCGACGAGCTCCTGGATTTGGTTTGTCGGAGGTGGGAACATCCAGATACTGTGGAACCAGTGCCTTCTCGCCCTAACAAATTTTTGTCTGCCCCACCCGAGAAGGAGTTCTTGACGAAAGGCGTGGCTGTAGATGCCATGGTGGTGGCATCTGCTACACAACAGGACGTGGCAGAGGCTTCAACGTCCGTCCATCCTCCTAATAAGGAGTCTAGGAGTACGGGAAGCGCACCCTGACTTCAGCGGCCTTTACTCTAAGGTCCCTGAATTATTTGGCACATTTTACCAGGCTACAGAGGGATCTGGTCAAGGAGCTGTCAGATTCCCTCTCAGGTAACCTACCTGAGCAGCTAGCCCAGTCGGTTAGCTCTCAGTTGGCTATCCTTACCTCGATTTCTAACTCGTCCATGAGGCTCATTTCATATGCGGCGAAGGGGGGGCAGAGCGGCAGGCACAGGCGTAGCTCACGGAGACAAGCCTGGCTCCGCTTTGCGTCATTTCGGAGGCCTTCAAGTCTTCCTTCCGACGCTCCCTTTGATGGGTGCTCTTTGTTTGGACCTAAGGTAAAAGACACTCTTACCCGCTGTGAGCAAGAGGGAAAAACTTTATCTGCCGTAGGTGCATGTTATTCCACTCCCTTCGGCCTTATCCCAAGGCTAAAGAGGAGGGAAGATGTGGTTCCGCAAATCACAGAAGTTTTTTCCTCAACAGCAGGAAGATTCCCCTTCCAGAGGCAGAGGACGGGGAAATTTTTCTGGGAGACGCCGTCCCAGAGGCTGCAGAGGGCCCGCAATTCTGGAGACCGCGAGTCCTTTCGTGGCTCTTCAGCCTCCCACACTTCATGAGGGATTGCCTGGCTGTGCTGCTCCGGAGCCAGTCGGGTGCCGTTTTGCCAAGCACCTAAAAGCCTGGGAGTCTATCACTCAGGACAGATGGGTGCTTCGGATTATTGCCGGAGGTTACACCATTCCCGTCACACACTCACCCCACCGTCCAAAAAAATCCCGGACCCACCACCCAGTCAAAGGGAAATTGCAGCCGCAGAAGCTTCAAAGCTGCTAGAAAAAGGAGTCATCCCAACGGTCCCCACAGACCAGATCGGATCTGAAATTACTCAAGGTTCTTTTAGTGCCAAAAAAGACAGGGGACCTGAGACCAATATTGGATCTCAGCAAACTAAACCAGTCCGTCATGAAGTCCAAATTCCGAATGGTCACTTTACAATCCATTCTCCCATTGTTGGAGAAGGATGTTTGGATGTGCTCCATAGATCTCAAGGACGCCTATTATCACATACCGATACATCAGGCGTCCAGGAGGTATCTGCGCTTCAGCCTGGGAGACAGTCATTTCCAATTTTGTGCACTGCCCTTTGGTCTCACCACAGCCCCCAGGGTGTTCACCAAGTGTTTGGCAGTAGTGACTGCTCACCTGAGGAGTCTTGGATTCCAAGTGTTTCCCTATCTGGACGACTGGCTCCTGACTGCCACCACCAGGCATCTACTAATAGACAACCTAAAAGCCACCATCTCCTGGGTGCTTCCCTGGGAATTACATTCAATTGGTCAAAGTCTGTCTTGCTGCCCTCTCAGCGCATAAGATTCATAGGAGCAGAGATAGACTCAAAATTGATGCATCTTCCTTCCTACCGAAAGGATTCAAACTTTACAAGGTCAAGTCCAAGCCCTGCTTCCAAGATCCAAAGCCCCAGCCAGGATGGTCCTGCAACTTTTAGGTTCGATGTCTGCCACGGTTCTCCTAGTTCCACTGGCAAGATTGCACATGAGGATTCTTCAGTGGCTATTATCGACACAATGGTCTTTTCAGAATCTCCCCCTCAATCATCTCATTCTGATTACAGAAACGTGCAAACGGGACCTCCGCTGGTGGCTTCAGACATCCAATCTGAATCAGGGAAGACCTTTTGTTATTCCCCCTCCGGTGGCCACCCTGACAACGGATGCCTCCCAGACAGGGTGGGGGGGCATTGTCTGGGCAGGTTAGTTCAGGGTTTTTGGCTTCCAGACGAAACCTTTCTCCATATCAATGTATTGGAAATGAGGGCTGTACTTCTGTCCCTACAGGCCTCCACAAGTTTCTCCTCAAGGCATTATCGCTATCCACACAGACAACATGTCGGTGGTCTGGTATCTAAACAAACAAGGAGGGACCAGATCTTACCCCCTTTGCAGAGAGGCCATGAGGGTGTGGGAATGGGCTGTAGCTACCAACCGTTTCCTGGTAGCGACCCACATTCCAGGGAAATCCAATATATTGGCAGACAGATTAAGCAGGACGATTCTCTCTCCTCACGAGTGGTCCCTGAACGAAACAGTAGCAGCTCAGGTTTTCAGAAGATGGGGGACCCCGTGCTGCGACCTGTTTGCAACACCACAAAACACAAAGTACAAAAGGTTCTTTTCCTTGACTCCACGTCAGGGGGAGGCAGCTACGGATGCTCTAGCCCAACCTTGGCCAACAGGACTACTTTATGCCTTTCCTCCGGTTCCACCTCCTCCCAAAGTCAACCAGAAAGGTTCCCAATTGGGGTCCACCATGATACTAATTGCTCAAGACTGGCCTCGTCAGGTATGGTTCCCCTACCTAAAGAAACATGCTCTGGACGGTCCTTGGTTTTGGATCTAACTCCGGACCTGCTGATTCATCAGTCGGGACGACAACACCAGTCCCTTCACACTTTGAAATTAACAGCTTGGCTCCTCCACTTCCGACTTTAGTCAGAAATCACACCTTAGACCCGGAAGTTATTCACATTTTATCTTCGGCCCACAAACCCACCACTAAGAAATTGTACCTCAGTAAGTGGAAGAGGTTTGCTATCTGGGCTCAACTCAGGGCTTAGACCCTATTACTGCCCGATACCAGAGGTCTTGAAATTTTTAACATCCTTGTTTACTCAAGGATCTTCAGTATCTACTATTAAAGTCCAACTAGCAGCTATCTCCAAATTTCACGAGTCCATAGATCCACCGTTGATGAGCAGCAGATTATGTAAAACTTTCATTAAAGGTGCTGTGCTGTTAAGACCCCAGTTTTTCATCCTGCCTCCGTGGGATCTTGATTTGGTACTTCGTGCCTTAACATCTTCCCCTTTCGAACCGGCTGCTACATGTGAGTTAAAATATCTGTCTTGGAAAACTGCCTTCTTAGTTGCAATTACCTCTGCAAGAAGAGTTTCAGAACTTCAAGCCCTATCTATCAAACCACCGTACTTGATTTTTCACAAGGATAGAGTATCACTTAGGCCTAATCCATCTTTTGTTCCAAAGGTTTGTTCTAATCTCTGTCTCCAACAATCTCTAGAGCTACCAGTTTTCTTTCCAAAATTCTCAAATGAAGCGGAATACACCTTGCATAAATTGGATGTTCACAGGCAATTGCTTCTATCTAGACAGGACTCAACAAATTCAAAAACGGACCAATTGTTTGTGTCCTTTTCAGATAATAAATTGGGTAAAACCATCACTAAAGCTACTATCTCCAAATGGATTAGAGATTGCATAACTCAGGCTTATTTCTCTTCAAATAAGCAACTTACAACATCTATCAAAGCTCACTCTACCAGAGCTATGGCTACTTCTATTGCTTTTCATTCCAAGCTCGCTATTTCTGAGATTTGTGCTGCGGCTACTTGGTCCAACCCGCACACTTTCATTTCCCACTATAAATTGGATGTGGCATCTAAAGGGCGAGCATCATTTGGTTCCACGGTACTCAGGAGTGTTTTCCAGTGAGCCACCCAGGATTCAGGTGCTAGGGACGCTGTCCCATCAGTCAGAATGTAGGCGAGATAGGATCACATAACATCTTTTAGTTATGTACTCACCATAACTTCAGATGTTTGGGATCCATCTCGCCTACATTCCTAATACCCACCCTCCTTCCCCTGCCTTGGAGATCAGAAGAGATTGAACGGTTTTGAGTTCTACTGTTTTTTATCTTGTTTCATCTGACAATGTTATATAAGCAGCGTGTGTGTGTGTGCATGTATGCGGACAAACTAGATCTGGGGACTGGTAGTGGTGCATCCTGGGATATAGTAAGCTCAGCCAATAAGAGACTTCGCTCTTTGGCATAAGCGTGCCGAGTCGGAGCCGAGGGATCGGCTCCGAACCCATCAGTCAGAATGTAGGCGAGATGGATCCCAAACATCTGAAGTTATGGTGAGTACATAACTAAAAGTTTTTCCTCAGCTATATTCATCTGCAGGAGCTTAATTATTTGGCACATTTCACCCACCTCTAAATGGATTTGGTTAAGGAGATCACCACTTCCCTTTCTGAGTTGATTCCTGCTGAGGACTTGAACAAAGTGTCTCCCAAGCTATCCACTCTTACGTCCCATGCTAATTCCTCGAGGTTGATTTCCAGTGCTGCGGAAGGCACCTCTCAAGCAGCTGGCACAGGCATCACTATTCGGTGTTTCACCTGGCTGCATTTATGCAGGTTTGCAGAGTCCTTTAAAGCATTCTTCACTAGTGGCCCCTTCGATGGACCAACACTCTTTGGTCCATCAGTCATAGATGCACTGACCCTCAATGAGCAAGAGGAGAAGACCTTGTTAGCTGTGGGAATCAAGTTTTCTACTCCTCAAAGGTCCTTTACTAAGATACAATGAGTGAGTAAGAAATTTTGGTTCAGGAAGTCGCAATCTTCCTTTCAAGAGGCTCAGGATGAACCCTCTTGTAGAGGTCGGGGAAGAGTGTGCAATGGTAGATGCCACCTAAGAGGCAGAGTGGGGTCTGCAAAATTAGGACTCCAGGAAACCCTTATTTGATAAGCCCTTCCAGCACTCCTGATGCATTGCCTAACTGTCCTGCCCTGGAGGCAGTCAGGGGCTGTTTGTCTCTACACCCTTTGGCCTGGGCAAACATCACAAGAGATTGGTGGGTGGTAAGCATAGTTTCCAGGGGTTATTTTATTCCCATTTCCCACCCCCCACAATCCAGGAAAATTCTCCCAGATGCATCACCCCATCAGGGGAAGTTAGCTCAACAAGAAGTGCTGAAGCTTCTTCAGAAGAGAGCTGTCCAAGAGGTCCTGCCAGGACAATGAGGGTCCAAAACATACTCTCTCTCCTTTTTCTTGCCGAAGAAAATGGGGGAACCAATGTCCAATCCTAGACTTAAGTGAGTTAAACCTCTCTGTCAAGAAGTCAAAGTTCTGAATGGTCACTGCCCAGTCTGTTGTGCCCCTTCTGCACAAGGATGAATGGATGTGCTCTGTGAATCTCCAGGATGCTTACTATCATATAGCAATAGGCAGGCACTCCAGGAGACATGTCCACTTTCGTGTAGGGGCCAATCATTATCAATTCAGGATCCTGCCCTTTGGTCTCACCACAGCCCCCTGGGTGTTCACCAAGTGCATGGCAGGGGTGGCAGCTCACCTGATACTGCAGGGATTCCAGATGTTTCCTTACCTCGAAGATTGGCTCCTCACAGCTCTCATAAAACATTGACTGGTCATAACCACTCAGTACCTTCTTCAGCTGTTCGACCCGCTAGGAATTACTGTGAATCTAACCAAGTCACATTTGATTCCGATCCGGAACTTGAGTTTATTGGCATCCAGCTAGACACTGTGTCGGAGATTGCATCATTACTTCCCAGGACTAAACAACTAATCGGATCCCATGTTCAGTGTCTCCTAGATCTGTCTTGTCCTCAGGTCTGCTTCATTCTCAGGGCCTTGGGGTCCATGGCGGCAGCAGTCTATCTGGTGCCGTTAGCCAGGTTTTACATGAGGGTTTTACGGTAGACTGCAGGAGTTCTGTGATCTTCTCTGTCTTACCTAATGATAGCTTCCATCCACCTCACTCCAGTATACAGGTGTCCTCTTCTTTGATGGATTCAGTCTCCCAATCTCCTTGTGAGCAGATCCTTTTCTCTTCCTCCTCGAGGTGCCACTGTGACCATGGAGGCTTCCCTGCTAAGGTGGGGGGAGCATTGCCAGTGAAAGTCCAAGGTACCTGGTCCCCTGCAGAGACCAAACTGCATACAAACGTACTACAGATGAGGGCAGTTCTTCTCACGTTGCAAGCCTTTCAGGACGGTCTTCCTCAGAGTACCATTGCAGTGCACACGAACAACATGGTGGTTATGTGGTACATTAACAAACAAGGGGACACACATTCTTATCTCCTTTGTCACGAGGCCATGAGAGTGTGGGAATGGGCGATGTCCTCAGGGAGCTTTCTCCTTGCAACACACATTCCCAGGGAGACCAGTGTGCTAGCAGACAAGCTGAGCAGAGCTATCTTTAGTCCTCATGAGTGGTCCCTGAACCCGTCAGTGGTGAGAGAGATCTTCCTTCGCTGGGGTCAACTGTGCTGCGATCTTTTTGCTTCCTTTATCAGTCACAAATGCAGCAGGTACTTCTCCCTGATCCCCCAACCGGGGAGTTCCCCAGGGATGCTCTAATCCATGATTGGCCTCTGGGTCTCCTTTATGCTTACCCTCCTATACCTCTCATTCCCAGAGTGCTTCAGAAAGTTTGACTCTGGGATCCCTTGATCCTCATTGCTCCCTTTTGGCCTCGGCAGGTGTGGTTCCCCCTCCTCAGGTCTTATCTGAAGTATGCCCCGTGGGTACTGGATCCTCTTCCAGATCTGATATCTCACCCCTCTCATCTTCCTATCCAAGCCCTTCAGTCTCTTTATTTTGACTGTGTGGTTTGTCCACTTCCTGTAATTCTAAACCAGTCCAGGCTTACCTCTCCTGTTACAGATATCATTCTGGCCTCTCAGAAGGCTTCCACCAAAAAGGTCTATCATAATAAATGGAAGAGGTTTTATATCTGACCAGTCAGAGGAATCTGGATCCTTTTTCAGCTTCCATTCTTGACATCTTATTATTTTAGTCTTCTCTCTTTCAGGATGGCACCACCTTCTCCACTATTAAGCTGTAGCTGGCAGCCATTTCTAATTTTCACATTTGTGAGGAACCTGTGTTTTCTTGCCTCTGTAGGGCCTTTTTGAGAGGCGTATTCCTGTTACTGCCTCCTATTAAAGACCCCTCTCCTCCTTGGGACCTTTCCTTAGTGCTGCAGTCTCTTTCAGAGAGTCCCTTCGAGCCTCCTTCAGCTTGCAAAATTCAAGTTTTTGTCTTGGAAGACTCCCTTTTTGGTGGCTATAACTTCAGTGAGACAGGTTTCTGAATTGCAGGCTCTCTCCTTCAAGCCTCCATACATGATTTTTCATAAAGACAGTGTGGTTCTCAGGACTAATCTCTCTTTCATGCCCAGGGTAGCCACTGAAGCAAATTTGAATCAGTTTCTTTCCCAACCTTTCTAATAAAGGAGAGTGTATGTTCCACAGACTTGACATACATAGACAATTACATCTCTATTTAGACAGGACAAAGAGCTTTCGCAAGTCTGACTTATTTGTGGCCATCTCTGTCACCAAAGCAAAGCAAAACTTTGTCATTCAGACTGTTCAACCAAAAAGTGA
Source organism: Protopterus annectens (assembly GCF_019279795.1). Taxonomy (NCBI): domain Eukaryota; kingdom Metazoa; phylum Chordata; order Ceratodontiformes; family Protopteridae; genus Protopterus; species Protopterus annectens. The sequence goes on from NC_056733.1 coordinate 1,873,925,577, forward strand.
ACAGCTGAACGAAATTACGTTTCTTCTAGCTCATTTATACACAGCACAGACTGTGTCTTATGTGCTTGTTTTTTTGTTGTAAATAAACAACGTACACACACACATAACACAAAGTCCCAAACAACCGAAACTCCATCTCCACACTGACAAGACCAGTCCAATTCCACCGATCCAACAGAACAAAGTCCAGATCAGCACACATCCAAGCCGACAGTCAGGTCTCCACCATCCGGCCTCGTCCAACCCAAGGATCACAGTCTCCACGATCACAGTCACCATCCACCATCGTCTCCTACACCAACCTTGTCTTCGCCAGCAACGGTCCAGTTCCAGTTCCACAAACCACACAGATCTGGTACAGCACCCTCCAACAAAATCCAGCACTCGATCTCTGCCATTCACTCCTCCAGGCTCGTCTCTCCTCACACAGGCTTGAATAGCCATGACCAGGCCAGCCATTCCGCCACTCCAACCACTCCACAACACCCAGGTGAATCCAACAACCTCACTGTCCAACCAATCCACCGATCGACTGACACCACGACCACCTCCTCTCCAATCTCGACCACCAGCAACCAAGAAAAACGATACAACTATGGGGAACTACGGAAACAGAAACAAACAACAAAAACAAACAATGGGAGCCAAAGAGGCCGCTGCCGCACAGGCGCCTCCATCTTAAGAATCAAAACAGACTGGATCGGGCACTGTCCAAAATTGCAATATCTCATTGGATATCCCATGGTATTTCTACAGTTTATACTTCTAAGGGACTGTCTTTACCTGGACTTGCCAGTGCTCATTCCACTAGATCTGTAGCTACGTTGCCTGACTTTTTAGCCTGACATTCATTAGATGAGATTTGCACTGCAGCCACCTGGTCTACTTCTCACACCTTTATTACTCATTACAAACTTGACCTGGTTTCAAGGAACAGGTATTCCTTTGGCTCCACAGTTCTTCTGGATGTCCTTCCGAGAGGCCACCCAGGATGGTATGGTAGCTGGGGATTCTGACCCAGAAGTGAGGAATTGTGACATGGATAACATCAGATAGAGTTATGTACTTACCATAACTTAGCATCTGTGTTATCCTATGTCACTATTCATCACTATCCCTCCCTATTTCCTGTTGGATCTAGAGGAATTGGACATCTCCTGTCTAGTAGTTCTGGTCTACTCTGGCTGTCTTCTAGCTCTGGGGCAAACTCTATCTGAGGGGTTAGAGGGCAGCGAGGGGTTATGGAAGTGGGAGGAGCTTGAGCCTAGGATATGTCTGAAAGTTGCCATCTCCGATCTGATGTTGAATCCTACAACCCGGAACTGATGAATAGTGACATAGGATAACATAGATGCTGAGTTATGGTATGTACATAATTCTTTTTATGAATGTACAGGAAGAGAAAAGTTTACAGTTTTACAAAATGAATAGGAAGAAGGAAGAAAAATGAAGGAGAAGAACAAGATAGTGCAAAATCAGTTGGTGGGAGACTTAGGAGAAGGAAAAGAAAAATAAGATCTGGAAGTAAAACGCTTAAAAAGAAAGGAAAAAGAAAAGGACAATATAGGAATTTTAACATTAAATGTGAATAGCATTTCAAGCAAAGGGATTGTGGGTTGGCATAGTGGTTAAAGAGCATATTTCACAGACACAATATACAGGGTTTGATTCTCGTGTTTGGTCATGTCCGAGTTATTGGCTAGGCTTGTAATCTACATAATGATTTGCCCAGTATTTCCTTATGAACTGCAGAGCTTATAAAGGAGAAAAAATGATGACAGAAATATTTATGGAAAGATCATATGACAAGAGGACAATTTTATAACAATTGGACAGAGTGATAATTTTATGAGCCAAAGTATATAACAATATATTTAGAAGTGGAAAGAAGAATAAAAAATAGGATGACGTAAAGAAATTTTACAGTTATGAAAAGGAGATAGAATAAGGAAACTAGTAGAACAGTACAAAAATGTTGCATAGGCAATGATTTTATTTTTCCTGAAAAGAAAAAATATGGCTTCTTCTTTTCTAGAAAAAGAAGTAAAAATGAGAGAAAGAAAGATGGATGTTATTTTAGATGACAAAGGATGCATAAAATACAAACAAGAAGATGTTCATCATATCGATCACTGCTGCAGTGGTCTTAGCTATATATATTACATCCTGCCAAGGATATAACAGCTGGCCAGCTTCCAAAGCTTCAAGGCACCTTCCAGAAGCCTAGACCATCAGTCAGGTCAAGCTGAGCTAGCTAAAAAGACAGGTTTGGATGCCAAGCCCTTCAGAGCTTTCCTGAAGCCAGAGTGCTCCTATGTGGGCTTTAGAGGATTGACACTTGGCTTGTGCTTTTCCATTACTTGGCAAATAAGTTCCTTTTGTGGAAAAACCTTCCCCTTTTTAAATTTGTTTTGTTGCCCTTTCCGGTTTAGGAAAGTTATTTTTAAGCAAGGAGATTTAATGGGCTGTCATGATACTTAACTTTATTTTTAAAAGGGGAGAAACTTTATTTTTAAAAGGGGAGAACATTTTTTTTCCTATCAGTTTTATAAGTTGTTTAAAGCAATTGAAAACTGTTTTTTTCCTGAGGAGAATTTGTGTTTAAAACAGTCAGCCCTTAAAGTAAAATAAAGTGCTGTTCATTGTGTTCTTCTGTGAAAAAAGTGACTTTTAAAAACGTTCAGTATGTGCCACTTGTTTTCCCCATGTAAGAGACGCCATTTTCAGCTTGACCATGGAACAAACTACTGGTCCCATGGTCAGTCCCTCATCCAGCCACAAAATGAAAAAGTTAGGCAAACAACCTTTACCACCACAGCAGGCTAGCAGTTTGTCTCAAGTGTTGGTGGGTGACTCTGCTGTGGCCATGCTTGTTCCTCAGACCACTCATCCTCTATCTCGGATCCCTCTTATGTAGCACTGACAGCTACTATGGACTGGGGGGGTTGGCCACGTCCTCTGTGGCTGTTGGGGTCCCCCTCAGTGAGCAAGGGAGAGCCATTCTTATTGATCCTGGGAGAGGGAATAGGGAAAGCTTCCCTATTAAGTCAGAATGTTGTGCCAATCCCTGGGGAAGCTGCTGCTGCTGCCATTAACAGTACTGTTGGTCCCATTTTTCTTGTTAAAAAGAAACAGAAAAGCAAACGTACCTACTTCTCCTCAAATTTCCTTGCACAGGACTAGTTTACTGGATTTGGCTCAGGGTGTAATTCAGGCTGTTGATAGTTTTAGGCACCTTGCACTCATAGTTCACAGGTCATTTGTAGACTAACTGCCCTTGTGGACCTTTTCAAGCCTAGTCAGTTTTCCCTAGTGTGAATCAAACCTTGTACCTCGTCTGTGAGGTAAGCACTTTAACCATTATGCCAGTCCCCAACCCCTTCTTGTAAGATGGTTTCTGACATAGAAAGAAGAATACATCTTTTCCTGAAGCGATTCAATATTCTGAATCTGGACAGGAAGATGAAGGGACAGATACAGATTTTTCTCCACAGTTTTCTGATTTAGACTTAGAGAGCTTCTGATTCTGCTTGTAGGGATTTCTCTTTTCCTGAGACTATTTCCAAAATGTGTTTTGTGTAGGAGAACGTTGATGTTTCTCAGTTCCGTTGTTATAGAAGGAATTCCCAGAATCTTCACCTATTTCCCCTGTTCTGTCAACTCTGTATGTCACTTCTGCAGTTTTTTCTAACAGCCAGTCTGCTACCCCTAAAAAGACAGTTGGAATGTATAAAGTTCCTCAAGATTTCAAGTTGCATACGTTCTTCCCAAACCTGACCCTGCAGCTACAGATTTAGTTAATCATAGTGCTACTAAGCATTTAGTTAATTCCAGTTCTACTCTTTCTCACAAGGTTTGGGAAGATTATCGATTAGTTCTGTAACTTTGATTTTCAGAATTTTAAATTGTCAGGTTCATATGTTAGCATTTATTCTGACTAATTGTGAAAGTATGAGGAATTTTGAGGGGGTGGTATAATGGCTGAAGTGGTTAATGTACAGACACAAAGTACGGGGTTTGATTTTCAACTTTAAAAGGGAAAGTGGCTAGGCTTAAAGTGACCCACAGGTGCAGCTATTCTAGTAAGTACATCTGAAACTATGAATGTTTTGACTGCAGTTTCTTCTTTTGAGGAAAAATGTTCTTTAATAATTGTCTTCCATTCATTGTTTATAGTGTTAGTTTGATTCAGCTGGTACTACTTCTAGGGTTATGCACTTCAGCTTGTCCAAGTTCATGTTACCATAGGCAAAATCTCATACCACTTCTTTGCAAACTATAGGTCTCTCTGATGACCCAGGAAGCCCATAAAAAGTACTTAAACTTACTGGAGACACTCACTGTCTGACCCAATACCATATTCATGGGTGATTTTAATTACCCTCTGCTATTAACTGGGAATCATATGTGACATCAAATGTATAGACACACAGATTCCTGAATTTTGTAAACATAAACTCCTTAGACAAGATTATCAATACACCAACCAGGGGTGGATACATACTGGATCGAGTCCTTCCTAATATGGGAGAGTGCTGCACATCCCCCAATGTAATGTCTTATCTGGTAAGATCAGACCACAAAATGGTCTCTTTTGAAGTAAAAAATAAGCCTAGAACCCCAGCTAACCCTGTAATATTCAGGAACTAATCTAAGGCTAACTTCCTACTATTAATTGATAACCTAGCAAAATTTCAAGCCCCCATAAACCCTGAGAACACTGTTGCCTATGTGGAGCTGTTCACAGAAACCCTATACAAGCATGTTAATAGCTGCATTAAGGCAGCCGTACCCACCAGGGAGAAATATAGAACTAACTCAGAACCTTGCCTATTTAAGTGGTACAGTTTGAAATATTTACTGCTTAAAAACCTCAGCTTTGGCCGGCTAAGATCTAGCTGTATTCAACTGGACGTATAAGAGAATTTAAGTACCTTTTATCTGCACTTTTGTTTCAAAGAATACAGTATTTAAATTGATTTAACTGTGTTGCAGGAATATATATTAACTGAACTGGAAGTTTTGACTCTGCTCTTCAGCCACCCTCCCTGTTTTTGTTTTGGTGTTAATCTTAGTGGCCTTGAAACTGCCCGCCCCTCTTGTAAATTTGTGTTTGGATAATCCTTCTGGGCCCATCTCATTTGCTTACTCAACTGAGTGCAGTGAGATCATATTCTGATTTCACGCACTCCTACTGTGTACAAATAGAGCATCTGGGAAACAGAAGAAAAAAAAATTAAGCTTGTTTCCTGCCTTTCCTGTTAAGTGGTATAGACTGTTTGTAGGCTTCTGAGCCCCCAAGCCCTTCTGTGTTGGAGGGAAGCCTTCCAGCTTAGTTTTTTTTTTCTTATAACTAGCCAGTTTTCTAGTTTCAGCACTCAAATCTGTTTCTTTGAACTCAGCACTTGTTCAGAACTCATTGTAAGCACTACATAAGCTGCAAATTACTACAGCACTCAACTTTCCTCACTTGTCTAGTGGAAAGCAGTTTTTAGTACTTAGACATGCCTGGATAAGTGCTTATTTATTAAGGGTCAGCTTCCAGTGATTTCTCCTGTCTACCTGATGAATCTGGGCATCTTGGGGTAATGTAGTAATTGCCTCATGTACACAGACAACCCTCTCCTCCTATCACCCAACACTACAACCTGTGAGAGATGCACTTATATAGCCAAACTGGAAGCAAAGCTCTCTTCACCCGAGACTGGACTAGACAGTCAAGAGGAAAAGCTAAACACTTGCACCACACCACACTCATCACATAGTCCCTCAAAACCCACACCACCAAAACACACACATAGAAACACAAAACACACACCTACATTCGCGGAGGCTGTCAATAAAAACTTGCCCAAGCATCAGGGACATCCAAAGCATAAACGCAAGAAAACTCCACTCCCCAACACAACCCAAATGACACATATCCCACAAACTCAGTGTGCCACTCAACCACAGCCCATAAGGCATAACAACGTACCCAACACTCTAGTCATAGGTGACTCTATAGTCAGGCACACTGATGTTCCACTCACTAGACTAAACAAGGAGAAAGTTACTGTCAGCTGCCTGTCAGGTGCAAGGATCCGCCACATAACGCATGCATTCAGGTCACTCCACAATAAGTACAAATATGGCACTGTCATTGTCCGTGTTGGTGTGAATGACCTGAGACGTACCTCCTTGGACTATATGAAAAGAGACATGGAGGAGCTCTCCGAACTTGTATCCCAGGCAGGTATGACCCTAACCCTGAGTAGCATCCTGCCATCACCCAGAATTATACCACAGTACAAGGACAAAATGATTGACTTCAACAATTGGCTAAGCTTCTGGTGTCATTCTAAGGGGATCCAGTATTTGTCTGCTTGGGACGACATGATCGACAGTCCACAATGCTTTGCCAGAGATGGCCTACACTTGTCGCCCTTAGGATTCCGGATACTGGCTAAGACTCTTGCCACCCTTATAGTGCCTTTTTAGGCAAGGTTCAAATGACAAATTCACCACCGTAACAGGTACAAGCAAGCAAAATCTGAGGGTAATGTTACTCAATGCTAGAAGTCTAAACCTCAAAATGCACTCACCCAAGGCACTCCTTAAAATGGAGAACATTGACATCTGTGCAGTGACAGAGACCTGGTTCAAAGCTCCAGAGAGCACCCCTGCATTACCAGGCTTCAATTCATACCACACCTTTCGGCCACCTAACCCAGAAAGAAGCACTAAAGGTGGAGGCGTGTCCATATTCATTAAGGATATCCACACCTCCAGGCTAGTTGCACAGTATAATGCATCTGAGATTATCCAAGTGCAGCTAACTCTGGGCAAGACCGCAATCCAAATTGTAGCTTGCTACAGACCCCCCCACCATGCCCCAGGAGTCACACTCTTCATTTCTTGATGCACTGGAAAGTATTAGGGTACAACCCAACACCCTAATAATGGGCAATTTAAACTACCCCACCATTAACTGGGAAAACTACTCGTGTACCAACTCTTTTGCTCAACTTTTTCTAGAATTCATAAATTCCAATGCCTTGGATCAACTTATTCACACCCCCACCAGGGGCAGCAATATCCTAGACCTGGTCATCACCAACATGGGAAACCGGTGTTCCACACCAGAGGTAAATTCCTCGTTGGTCAGATCCGACCACAAGCTAATCAGCCTAGACATTCACATCCCACCCCCAGCCCCAATTAGGGAAACCATCATAAAAAACTTCTCAAAAGCCAACTTCACACTTAAGGCAGAAGTGGCAAACTTCATGACACCCATGCAGACGGACAATAGAGGTATGACTGCCGAATCCTACACAAATGCACTTTATAAGCACTTACATGAGTGCATGGATCATGCTATCCCTAATAGAACCAAGATGCTATCCTCCAAAAAAAGGAAGCCAATCTGGTGGTCCTCTGCTTTAAACTCTACAACAGAAAAAAGAAACTGTTGCAAAAAAGAGTAAAATCCCATGACTGGAGGAACTCCCTGGTCAACCTCAGTAAGAAGCTGAGATCCCTCATAAAATCATCCAAAGCTAGTTATGAAAACAAAATTGCCACTGACTCTAAAGACAACCACAAAGCATTCTATAGCTATGTCAAGAATCTAAATGGGAACACTCAGATCTGCTCTGAGTTACAGCATAATGGCACTAAATATACAGAACCAACTGATATTGCCAACATCCTAGCAGATAGGTTCAGTGCTAACTTTACCCCTCTCACCCCCTAGAGGGCCCATCTCTATACCGGAAGAATGCAAAGTTCCTATAATCACGGCTGCACAGGTAAAAAACACACTCTCCAAAGCCAAGAACACAGCATCCATGGGACCTGACAATATCCCAGGCTGCGTTCTACACGAACTACAGAATGAACTGGCACCCTACCTAAGTACCATGTTCAATCATAGCCTCACCTCAGGCTTTGTACCCACTGAATGGCGCACCGCGACAGTTATCCCACTCCACAAAGGGGGAGCCACGACGGACCCTGGGAACTACCGCCCCATTGGCCTGACGAACCTGGTCTGCAAGGCCATGGAACGTATCATCATGGAACTCATAAACAAAGACATTGGTAATCTCCAAACTCTGGACCCTACTCAGTTTGGATTTGTAAAAGGCAGATCATGTCTCCTAAACCTGATTGACTTCTTTGAAGCAGTCATCAAAGCCATAGATGATGGTAAAATGGTTCACACAGCTTATCTAGATCTCGCCAAGGCTTTCGACACCATCCCCCACTCTGGAATTATAGATAAGCTCACTAAACGAGGTATAAATCCCTATGTCACAAGATGGGTTGCCAACTGGCTCACGGACAGAACCCACACTGTAAAAGTAGCGGATTCCAAATCCAACATCAGACCAGTGACAAGTGGAGTACCACAGGGTTCAGTCCTTTGTCCTCTCCTGTTTGGTATCTACTTCTCTGAAGTGCAGGCCAACACAGAAGGTCTTTGGCTAACAAAGTTTGCAGATGACTGCAAACTAGGAGCCATAATCGAACTCCTAACGATGTGGACAAACTACAAAAGGGCCTCACTGAGACAGATACCTGGTGTCAAAGCCATGGCCTGAAGCTCAATGCCAAAAAGAGTATTGTCATCCCCTTTGGTAAAAACTCTGTACCCATGAACTACCACATAGTTGGTAGTCTACTTAATGCCGAAAATGTGATGAGACCTTGGGACACAGGTGGACAGTAGTCTCTCCTTTGATAATCACATCGCCACAGTGGTCAGGATATCCTTCTACGTGGCTCATCTCATCACAAAAGGATTCTCATCCAGAAAAAGAGGTCATTGTTCCCTGTACTCATCACTCATTAGACCCATTATAGAGTACAACGCCCCTTTTGGTATGTACCTCACAAGACATCTACAACAACTGGAAAGACCACAGAAATTCCTCACAAAGAGGATTACTGGCCTCAAACAGATGCCCTATGCAGACCGTCTCAAAAAACTACAGCTTTACTCCATCGCATATCGCCTACTCAGGGGCGATCTCTGCCTAACATACAAAGCTATGTCAAACCCAGAGCTGTTGGACATGCTCCACTTAAAGAAATCCCAATCCCTCCGAGCAACACGCTCTAGGGACCTTAACCTTGTCACCACAATAAACAGAACATGCTGGAGGGATAGATTCCTGTCCCAGAGACTTCCCATACTCTGGAACAGACTACCTATCTATGTCAAACAGAGCTCCTCATTAGCACTCCTCAAGAAAAATCTTGATTGGATGGGAAATGTGAAATTCACCCCGGGGATCACTTCTGTGGCTCTGCTCGACAGGGGCATAGGAAAATAATTTTCTTGGGTGGCGAAAGCCAGGGTACATTTTTTGGCTATGCTTGTATGGGCCCTTGGGCTGATAGCCTAGTACCTACCTATGAACAAGCCACCCTGGTGGAATCACAACATCAGTAGGATGTATAACAGAAGGAAGAAAACCATGGCAAAAATGAGGAGGTGTAACACCCAGCAGGGTAAAAGCACTCTCATTAAGCTAAACAAACAACTCAGATGACAAATAAAGTCTACCAAAATCAAAGGTCCAAAGAAAGCCACAAGGCATTCTTTAGCTATGTCCACAATCTCAAAGCCAATACACAATAGTGTGGTGAGCTCATTATTAGTGGAGCCATCTATACTGAGTCAGAAAATAAAGCTCCAGCTCCAGCTTTACCTGTCTCTCCCTCAACCTTCCCTTAGGAAATATCATCAAATATAATTCCCTCTACTATCACTATGGAACAGGTCCTTGACATTCTCTTTAAGACCAAGAACACTGCAAAAGTGGACCCAGACAATATCCCAGGATGCCTTCTAAATACATGACCTATCAGGCCCTCTGGAATTGCTTTTTAACTGTAGCCCCCAAATGATCAATAATGGCATAGGAAACCTCCAGTCACTGAACCTAATCCAGTTTGGTTTTGTCAAGGGGAAGGTCATGCCTACTCAACCTGGGGGACTTGTTTGAGAAGGTAAGCAAAGCAGTGCATGAGGCAGAATGGTTCACACTGACTTGCCAAGGCATTCGACACAGTACCCCACTCAGGCATTGTTGAAAAATTCAAGAGGTTAGGTATAAAGCCTTATATCACCCAGTGGATAGCCAGCTGGCTCTCACACAGGACCCAGGAAGTCACAAGTCACAAGCAGAGTCACTCAGGGATCGGTCCTAGGACTGTTTCTTTTTGGCATTTACTTCCCTGAAGTCAAGGTCAATGTCAGTGGCTTCTGGGTGACTACATTTGCAGAATGCAAATTAGGAGCAGTCATAGAATCCCCAAAGACACAAATGTTATCCAGGAAGGGCTGACACAGACAAATAACTGGTATCAGAGCCATAGACTAAAACTAAAATGAAATGCATAATAGTATCCTTCGGGAAGTCATCCATACACGGTGTCTATTGTATTGACAACACACCCTTAAGAGCTGACCCAGTAGACAACACACCTTTAAGAGCTAACATAGTAGTTAGGGACTTGGGGACACACACAGATGCTAATCTTACCTTTGACCATCATGTGCCTATATTAGTGAGGAAATCATTCTGTTTTATAACTTATAAACAAAAGTATGGCATCCTGGTCCAAGGTAGTCATTGTTCCAGTGTATTCTGCATTCAACAGACCTAACATTGAGTACAATACCTCCTTTGGTATTTACCTAATTAACTAGACACATCCAACAATTTAAACGTCCAGAGAGGTCCCTCACTAAAAGAATACAGGACATAAGTCACATGCCTTATGTAGGCCACCATAAGGCTCTATCCCTGTATTCTGTCTCCTACAGGCTGTTGAGAGATCTATGCCTGGCATACAAGGCTTTTTCAGACCCCACCCTGATAGACCTCCTGCGTATCCATAAAGCAAACAGCACCAGAATTACTGTTCAAAGGACATAACCTTGCCTGTGATATGAATAAGACCTGCTAGAGAGACTGCTATGTATTGCAGAGACTACCTCTTCTGTGGAACAGGCTCCCCAACCATGTGAAGCAGATTTTCTCTCAAATCAAATTCAAGTGTAATTTGGACAGTTGGATGGTGAACAGGAAATACATCCCTGGTTTGGCACCTATGTCTCTAATGGACACAGGCAGCTTGTAAATGTTTAATTTCTTAAGTCCCTCCTTACACTTATCAAGGGACAAAGAACTTGTCAGAGATTTGGGATGCATGGCTAGACTTAAAAAGGCCCTTGTGGTTGTTAGCCTAGTGCACACCTATGAAGCTGTGGCCACTGGTATTGTTTTGAGGAGGTTTGTTTAGTTGCATTTTCAGAAACTCCGAGATGATGTGAAAATTTAAATTTTAAATTCTCCTTTGGATAGAGATTTATTTTTTTGTGTGATGAAAGGGGTAAGACGATTCAGGGAATATCTAAAAATTTTCAGCCCTCCTTTCTCAAATTTTCCAAGTGATTGTGTATTGCCTATCCAATTTTGGCAAAAAAAAAAAAATTAGTCTCAACAAAGTATTGGGAAATGGATGATTAAGAACAAATGGCGGTTCAAAAAGACTTAAGGAACTCCCTCACCAACCCTTGAGTCAGTCGTAACAGGTCATAATGACTATGTAAGGAATCTTATACCCCCACTCCTTCACCACCACCACCCTGGCAGTCCCTTTTTCCTTTCAGAAAGATTGAATCTCCAATTTTCTCTTTGGCAACTGATATTCTCAAACAATTGGGTTCTTAAGGATACATCTAGATTACAGATGGCAGTGGGATGAAATCTCACCTTCCAAAAGTGCAAGGTGTGTGGGACACCAAGAACAGACACGCACATAAATGTAAAAGAGGTGCTTGCCATGATCAAGCCACTCAACTGTCTGAATCATCCTTGGTCTCAAGGACATCTTTAAGTTGTTACAGATAATAACACAGTCGCGTGGAATATCCACTAGCAAGGGAAAACCAGGTCATACCCCTTTTGAGGATTAGCCATGTTATCTTGGCATACAGCTTCTCTGCAGGTACTAAGAGGGACAAGAAAGTCTGGTACAAAAAAATTATATATTAACAAATGGAAGAGGTTTTCTAGTTGGTGCCAGCAACATAACCAGCACCCATTCAAGGGTGTCTGTTCTCTGGTTTTAAAATATTTTTGAGTTACTATCTTATGGCCTTTCTTACTCCTCCGTTAAGATTAATTTATCATCCATCTCTGCACGTGTGCCCATAGATCCTTCTCTTTCAATGCATTCTCATGTCAAAATGTTTTTGAAAAGAGTTTTGCGTAAGAGGCCTGCAAGAAAATCGATGAACCCTTCTTAGGATTTTAATTTTTTAATGGAGAAGCTAACACTTGTTCCATTTGAACTAACTAACCTGGCTGACTTGAGGTTTTTAACATGGGAAACAGTTTTAGTGATTGCTCTGGCATCTGCAAGAAGGGTATCAGAACTGCAAGCTCTCATGGTGAGTCAGCACCATCCCATTTTCCTCAGACAGGGTTTGTTTGAGAACTAATCCTTTTTTTCGCCTAAAGTAGTATAAAATTTACTTTAATCTAAGCTCTTTATCTCTCTGTTTTGTTTCCTGAATGTAAACATGAGGGAGAAAGGATACTTCATAAACTGGATATCCACAGAAAACTTAGGTACTATCTTGACAGAAATAAATCTTTCATATCTTTGATAAGTTGTTCATTTTTTTTATGGTAAGAAGAAGGGACAACTACTTGGGCCAGGAAAGATCATTTCCAAATGGTTGTCTAAAGCTTTTACCTTTTGCTATATTTATAACTCTACCAGGGACTTGGCTTCATTTATGGCTTTTTGGAAAGGATTGAGTTATAGAAGTATTCTCGGAGCAGCAGCTTGATCCTCTATTCACACATTTACAAGAGATTACAAGCTTGATCCCTTGTCTAGGTCTAGATCGGGCACTAACATCATTCTCCATGGGCTCCTGGACCCTTTCTTTCACTTCCCAAATGTATTAAGCATGGGTAATTACATGTATAGCTAAAGCTACTGCAGTAGTGATCAATTTGATGAACATAGTAGAGTTGTGTAAGTAAACTTATTCTGACTGCCTCTCTTTACCCAGAGTCAGCAATCAAGGAGCCTCAATCCTTACCACTGAAACCAGTGAGAGACGGTCACTAAGAACAGAAATGAACTTACACAGTGTTTTAAATGCAGCTCTCTGCATCAACCGCAGTTTCTCCCAAGAGCACACAGGGAACCTTCTCCAGACCTGGGACTGGACTGTCTCTCCATATCCCAAACAAGACTCACTTTGGAGCAGCTGACAGACCTATACCTGGGTATTTGATTTTCTCCCTCTCTCTCTCTCTCTCTCTCACACACAGACGCACGCACAGATGCATGCACAGACGCACGCACAGACTCACAGACAGACACACACATACTCCTGGGAAAGGCTGGTACAGATTTACTAGTTGTACCCCTTCTACCCAGACTATAAAGTAACCTCGCTGCCACCAGTCAACCACTGTCAGGCTGTTACAAGGGTATCCCATTAGACTGATAAAATCAGTAATAACATAAGTGATAGTTTAACAAAAGCATTCATGCTTTTTGGAGTGGCCAAGGCGTCACTAAAATAAGTACAAGTACTCTCAAGATTTTAAAAGTATTATGTAAAAGACCAGTTACTATGAAAGGTGTAAAATATTTAATACTAAGTAATAAAATAGAAAACATGAGAATACTGAATATCTAAGTACTATAAACATCAGCATTTCAGTCAAAGGAGAAATAAAAATACAGTTGGACAGATTCAGACAGATGCAGAAAAACACTGCTTAACTGATCTCACTGTAGTTCCTGACTGTCTAAAGAATAACTATTCCTTAGCTAACTTAATACAGCAAGGCAAGATTAGATACTGAGATGCTTACTTCCACAAGGCAAGGTAATGAGCTTCTAACAGACTAAACTGAACTCAACTAACTGTGATAACTGTCATAGATTTTTATATCAAGTTTCAAAGAAAACCAAACAAGCTCTTATGTGAGTTCTATCCTCTCAGTGCTGGTTATAGAATGACATCACATTTGATCACCTGACTCTGGTACAATACACATTCAGAGCTTTGCTAAGATCTGTTGCAGTATTTGAAAATTAGAGCAATTTCAAAAACCTCTACTCTTCTCTTCCAGAATTCTCTGTTTAAATGTAAAAATTTACTCCGTTATAATAACACTTTTTTGATAAATTTTTTAACACAGGTATCTGTACAAGGCAGTGTGATAGTCCAATGACACAAAATTATTTAGAAAACTCCAGCTAACTATGCTGGCATATGCTGCACATGCATTGCCCTATTCTGCCTGGCACAGTTGGCAATCCCCCACATTGTCACAGTTATCATAACAGTAGATGTTCAAATGGTCACTGCTGCTTTAGCCGCTTTCTCTCTCTATTCAGGGTGTAAATAATTATGTTTTGTTGCTCTCTGGTGGCATGAAAGCTCTGGAGGGCTTGGTGCCCAAACCTGTCGTTTTAGTCAGCTCAGGTCAAGCTGATTGATGGTTTGGGTGTTTGGAAGGTGCCCTGAAGCTTTGGAAGCTGGTCAGCTGTTATATCCTTGGCAGGATATAACCTGCATAACTAAGGCTACTGCAGCAGTGATCATTCAAACATCTAATGTTAAGGTAAATTTACTTACACAAGTGTATTATATTATGGAGGTGGTAGAGAATTTTGTAGAGAATGTTTGAAAAAGAGGAACTGGGTGGCAAGAAAATTGGAAAATGAAAATAAGATGTAAAGGAAATAATTTTTTTGTGAATATGACATTACAGTATAAGATATAGAGAAGGTGATAAAGGACGGTAAGAATGAGTCAGCACCATTATTGGATGGTATAAGTTATGAGGTATTATAAAGCAGTGAATAAAAGTGAACTAGTAGATTTGATACTGTCAATCTTCATTCTATTCTGAACAAATAGGTTCAGATCTGATCCATCAGATCCGACTCGGCCATTGCTAAAGCTCGTGGCTACCAGATCTCTCGAGCTTCTCTCTTACCCACAATGCATCATGACAATTACCTCAGATTTCGTTTGCTGCCCAGTTCTAGCTAACAGATGTAGTCTGCCTGTCTCTCTCAAGGTTTCTGGATAAGTAAAACATTTTCCTTCATAATTTCTACATTTAACAATTTTTCTCTTTAGATTACCTTTAACGTTAATCCTTTGTTGTTTTTTTTTCTGGTATAAAATCTTTTCTCCTTTTCTCTCCCTTGCCGTTAAGACTTAGTCATATTTTTGATATACCATTATTGACATTTCCTTGCCTTTCCTCTCTTCTACTGCCTTAGAGTGTTGTAGTTGTTCTGCTGTCTTTCCACTCCTTTTCCCCCTTTTGTATGACCAGGTCGTAGTTCTTCATACCATTGCTGTATT
Organism: Protopterus annectens; assembly: GCF_019279795.1. Classification (NCBI taxonomy): domain Eukaryota; kingdom Metazoa; phylum Chordata; order Ceratodontiformes; family Protopteridae; genus Protopterus; species Protopterus annectens. Next base: position 1,873,940,992 of record NC_056733.1, read on the forward strand.
TCCATGCCCTCTTCCTCCTGTTTAAAAAAAAGAAAAAAAAAATACTTTTCTGAATTGTCTTACCTTAAGATTTGTATCCTTTTATTGGTGTGGATGCATACTACATGATGAGTGACAAACCTGCAGGTTTCAAGAAATGTTCCATATGTGGACGTAAATTGCCTCTCTTGGATCCACACTTGTTGTGTATGTACTGCTTGGGTCCGTTACACTTAGAAGAAGATTGTTCGATTTGCCACGGATTTAATCTGCGAGCTTTAACTGAACGTAAAAACAAGTTGATATTAAAAGGTCTGCTTCCTTCCTCATTTGAAGAAGCCATATACCAGTCTCCAAAGTCAAAGCCTTCCACCTCATCAAAATTTTCCTCGGCCTCTTCCCGGAAAAGGAGTTCTGAACATCCGGTCTCAACCCCGGATCAGTAAAAGATGAAAATTCAGGATCCACCTGCTCCTTCAGATCCTACAACTTCAAAAATGATTACTATGGTTTCAACACAGTCCAAGTCAGATCAGACAAAATCTTTGGATCAGACACAGCCTTTGGAGATTCTATACTGTCCTCAAATGAGGTATTCATCAGTTGACCCAGTACCAGACAAGCTTCCATCTCCTTTTTTGCAGAGACCAGTATCTCCCTCCATTTACTCTACTCATTCTTCCTGAAGTCTCCCAGAAGAAGATATAGAGAGAGTAGTGAAGAAGATCCTCTCAGCGCAGGGGAAGATTGGTTTTCCCTCTGCGCCTACTCCTCTGCGTCAGGTTGCCCGACCTTCCAGCACACCACCCCTGCAAGTTCCTCCTCTGACACTATCTGTTGTCTTAGAGCTTCAAGATGCCAGTCGTCTGGATCCATCAGTCTTGGATCAAAAGACTTCCATATCTTTGGATCTGACATCCTCTGAGACCTCTGATCTTTTCGAATCCAGAGAGCTCTCGGAGCCGAAGCCTGCCTGCCGGGTCCAGGGTGCAGCATTCGATTCTGAAGTTTTCAGAGCTGTCTGTTTCTCTGTGCCTCAGCATTGGACAGTTTGGCTCCAGCTTCCTGTTCAGGGATTGTGCCAACAGATCAGAGAGACGGGATAATTTGGAAACCTGTTTTTTCGGATCAGAGTCTCTGTCTCTAGCTCCTTCGAGCTCTGCCTTCAAGGCTGTGAAGAGAGTGTTCCTTGCCTCAGCAGTCCTGACGGAACCTTACCCCTTGGATCCTACCTGTTCCACCATGATGACCCAGCGCCTAGAGCTTCAAAAGCTCTCTCCATGGGGACATCCTGTACCGAATCCTCAGGCTCCCACTCAGGGAATTTTGATGTCTGCTTCCGAGACTTTTCAAGAACATCCCACTGAGGAAGTACCCAGGAAAAGGATGTGCAAGAGGAAGCACCTAGACTCCCCACAGGTGTCATTCACTGAAGACATGGATTTCGAAGGCGAAGGGTCCCTGTGGTCACCTCCTGACAATGTTCCCTTTGGAGACATTCTAGAAATCCTGAAACAGAGAGGTGGCTGGGCATCCTCCAACCCTACACTGGAGGAACCCATTCTCCTACAGTCTTTTGGTACTGGGTGACTCCACCTGCTGACGAGCTCTTGGACATTATCTCTAGGCGGGCATTGAAGGAGCCTGACTCCATCGAACTGATACCTCAGAGACTGTACAGGATAATGGCACCACCTGTGGACAGACAGTTTTGGGGGAAAGGGGTTCCAGTTGATACCATGGTTGTTGCGATGGCCACAAAGAAAGAACTAGCCGACGATAGTCCCACTGTCCATCCCCTCGATAGGGAGTCATGGGCAATGGACAGACTAAGGAACTGTGTCCTTGCCTCAGCGACATTTGCCTTGCAATCGCTGAACTATCTTGCACACTTTGTTAGACTGCAGAGAGATTTGACCAAATAATTATCGAATACTCTTTCAGGAACCATATCTGCAGAGGTTAAAGATTCAGTAACTTCTCAGTTGGCAGCCCTACAGGCTATATCTAATAGTTCTATGAGGTTAATTTCCAATATAGTGGAAGGAACCTCAAGAGCTGTGGTTTCAGGCATTTCTGTGAGGAGGCATGCCTGGGTGCGCTTGTGTGACTTTGCAAAGCCATTTAAGTCCAATTTTGTCAATGCTTCCTTTGACGGAACCACCCTTTTTGGCCATAAAGTGAAAGAAGCTCTGTCCAGGTGTGAAAAAGATTGAAAGACCTTGTCTGCAGTGGGCATATGTTTTTCGGCCGCCAAAGATCCTTCTCCAGGAATCAAAGTAGTGGCTGGAAAATGTGGTTCAAAAAGTCCCAAGATCCATTCCATGACACACGTGGAACAAGTGCCCCCCCCCCAGAGGCAGAGGGGGAACTCCAGTGGACGTTGTCACCCTTGAGGCAGAGGTGGCCCACAAAACCAGGGTTCACGAGAATATTTCTTCAATAAACCCTACTATTGCTCCTGAATGGAGGTCTGGCTGTTCACCTCTGGAGACTGTTGGGGGAAGGTTGTCCATGCACCAGAGAGCCTGGCTAGAATTAACAAAATATATTTGAGTGCAGAGGATTATATCCAGAGGTAATATAATACCATTTTCTCTACCACCTCCAATTCCCTGGAAAATTCCAGATGTTCCACCCAGTCTGAGGGATCAGGCAGCAATTAAGATTCAAAAGCTGCTAGAAAAAGAGTCATCCAAGAGTTCCCACCAGACCAGATAGGATCTGGAATTTACTAAGGGTTCTTTTTAGTGCTAAAAAAAGACAGGGGACTGGAGACCAGTTTTGGATCTCACAGATCTAAACAAATCAGTTCATAGAACCAAATTCTGGATGGTCACGGTTCAGTCCATTCTCCTTTTTCTGGGCAAGGACGACTGGATGTACTCAATAGACCTTCAGGACGCCTATTATCGAATAAAAATGAACAGGCGATTCAGAAAGTACCTGTGCTTTTGGCTGGAAGCTAGTCACTACCAATTCAGGGTGCTGCCCTATGGACTCACTACAGCCCCCAGGGTGTTTACCAAATGCATGGCAGTAGTAGCGGGTCTGTATCATATAGTCGAACAATTAAAATCTCAACTTACCTTTAATTGACCTGTATATGTCGAAGCTGCACATCGTCAAACAGCAAAGTCATCGATTTCTTTCTAAGGGAAAGAAATTGGTTGGCCGTTCTTTTAAATCCACCCTTTTCTCGACTGTAGTGTGATCTCTGAGTTAGTATATTTAGTTGGTGGGTGTGGGGGTGAAGCCCCCCACTTTCATAGTGTTTGTTGTTATGTGGTGCACGTGGTTGGGCTACCGAATTCTTTCCCTTAGAAAGAAATCGATGATTTGGCTGTTCAATGATGTGCAGCTTTGACATATATGGGTCGATGAAAGGGAAGTTGAGATTTTAATTGTTCGTCTGTATAATATAGACCCATAGTAGCAGCATACCTCAGACTGCAGAGATTCCCAGTGTTTCTCTACCTGGACGACTGGCTCATTATTGCTCTGACCAGGAGTCAGCTCATATATTCAAGAGATTAGGTACTCCATAACTGTGCTGTCCTATGAATAACCATAAACTATAACAAATTTTAACTTCAACCAACTCAGATCTTAGAATTTATTGGAGCACTACAAAACACAAAGACTGCCATTGCTTCCCTTCCACCACACCGAGTTCTAACTATAAGGTCACAGGTTACGAAGGTTGTAGACAACACATCAATCTCAGACCGCACAGTTCATCGAACTTTAGGCCTCATGGCGGCAATGATAACCTTAGCTCTGTTGGCCAGGTTTTACGTGCGAATCCAACAGTGGATGTTGGCTCCCCAATGGTCAGTCTTCCATCAGTCAATGTTGTATCAGATAAAAATTACCAACACTTGGACAAGAGATCTCCTTTGGTGGAGCCAGTCCAGTCAACTGCTCCATGGCTGTCCTTTCACCCCCTAACAACCCAAGGCCATAGTGACCACGGATGCTTCCCAGATAGGGTGGGGGGCATTATCTGGGGAAGACGGTCTGGGGTACTTTGTCCCCTGAAGAGGTTATTTTGCATATAAATGTCTTAGAGATGAGAGCAGCGCTGTCGGTGTTGCAAGCTTTCCAAAATGTTCTTCCCTCTGTGACAATTGCGATTCAAACGGATAATATGTCAGTCATCTGGTACATCAACAAACAGGGGAACCGTATCCTACCCATTGTGTCGAGAAGTGTTCAAGGTGGCAGTGGGCAGTCTCCTCAGACCACTTTCTTTTAGTGATGAACATTCCGGGGAGATCCAGTGTGATTGTGGAGAAACTGAACAGGTGCATTCTTCTTCCACAAGAGTATTCCCTCAATGAGAAAGTGGTGGATGAGATTTGCCATCAGTGGGGCCAGCCATGCTGCAATCTTTTTGCCTCTCCCTTAAACAGCAAGTGCAGTAACTACTTTGCCCTGATTTCCCCCATGGGGGCAGTCACCAAGGGATGCTTTGCTTCAACAATTGGTCACCCTGGTCATCTTTATACCTTCCCACCAACCCGCTTGATTCCAAAATTTCTGCAGAAAGCTGCCAGATTGAAAAACAGTTATCCTCATTGTCCCCTATTGGCCTTGACAAATTTGGTTTCCCTTCCTACCACCATGTTACCTAGATCCAACTCTGGACCGCCTGTCTCACCCGACGGGCTTGTCACACTTTGATATTACAAACCTCAAGCTGACTGCTTGGCTTCTCTAGTTCCATTAGTAGCCAGACAGTCCATGCTCTCATCACCTGTCCGACGTATAATTCTGTCTTCCCATAAACCCTCAACAAGGAAAACATATTCAAGTAAATGGAAAAGATTTGCCATTTGGTCTCAGCAACGTGAACTTGACCCCTTTTCATCCTCTATTAATCACATCTTAGATTTCCTAGCTCACCTTTTTCAAAACGGTGCTAGTACATCAACCATTAGGATACAGCTAGTAGCAGTTTCTAATTACCATACAGGATTGAATGGCCCACACACAACTTCTCACAACTTGACCAATGCCTTCTTAAAAGTGACACTCCTAATACTGCCTTTTAAAGACCCAACACCCCTCTCTGACTTAAATTTTATGCTTCAGTCTCTCACACAACCTCCCTTTCAACCATCAGCTACATGTGACCTTAAATACCTCTCATGGAAGACTGTTTTCTTGGTTGCCATCATTTCTGCAAGAAGAATTTCCGAGATCCAAGTACTATCTTCTAAACCTTCTTACTTGGTTTTTCACAAAGATAGAGTGACCTTACATAAGAACCCATCTTTTCTTCCAAATGTGGTGTCAAAATCCAATATAAATAGTGGTATCAATTTGCCATTTTTTTCCCCTAAATTTACCAACAAAGGAGAATATATCTTAAATTTACTGGATGTTCATAGACAATTGCGATTCTGTCTGCATAGAACAGAGAAAGTCAGGAAAACAGATCAACTATTTGTTTCCTTTTCTGGACTAAAATTGGGAAAATCAATTTGTAAAGTTACTCTATCAAAATGGTGGACAAATTGCATCTCCTTTGTCTGTAATAAATTGGGCATTTCTCTTACACACCCATTCAAAGCACATTCCACTAAATCTGTGGCTACTTCCACAGTTTTTCAGTCTATGATGTCTATGGATGACATTTCTGCAGCAGCAACTTGGGCTACTCCTCACACCTTTATTACTCATTACAAATTGGATCTGGTCTGCAGAGGTAGGGCATCATTTGGTTCTGTGGTGCTCAGGAATATCCTTCCTTGAGTCTGCCTTAGATACAAGTAGCTAGGGACACTGTCCCATTCGTTGAGGATAGAATGAAAATTGACATAATCAGATAAAGACGTTATGTACTCATCATAACTTTCCATCTGTGTTGTCGATCTTCATTCATTCCCACCTGCCCCCATCCATGAATTCTGGAGAAATGAGTATTTACATGGTCTCTCAATAAGTGCATTTACATGTGTGTGTGTGTGTGTGTGTGTGTGTGTGTGTGTGTGTGTGTGTATATATATATATATATATATATATATATATATATATATATATATATATATATATACACATACATACTGTGGATATGGCTTTCCGTAATTCTTTTCATCCTCTCTACACTAATATAGCAGCAAACAAGATCTGAGGTAATTGGCAGGGTGCATTGTGGGTAAGGGAGAAGCTTGAGAGATATGGTGGCTGTGAGCTTTAGCATTGGCTGAGTCAGATCAGATGGATTGGATCTGAACCCATTTGTTGGGGATGAATGAAGATTGACAACACAGATGGAAAGCTATGGTGAGTACTTAACTTCTTTTTTTTTAAATATTAAATTAATGGATTGAGGAAAGTATAATCAGTGAAGATGTGTGGTGGATTGATAACATGTATATGAAATAAAGATGAAAGAAAAGATATAAAATTAGAGACCTGTGACTTTAGGGAATATTGACTATTAAATATTTATGAAATTACTGCAAAAAGAATAGAGAAAGTATTGGATGAGGTATTAGGAGAAAGAGATCAATGGTATAAAAGACAGGCTTGAAAGAAATGTTAATTACAGTGAAGGAAGTAGTCAAGATGATACTGAAGGAAAATAAAGAAGCAAGACTGATAGCATGTGATGTAGCTCAAACCTTTGATAAAGTGAGCTATCAAGCAATATAGCAGATATTAGATTTATGGCATAGGAAAAAAAATTGAATGTAATAAAGAGATGTTATGAAAATTCATGGGTCCATAAATGGTTGGATGGATGGCAAAAAAAGTATATAGAGAGGCGCAACACAGGGATGACCAATGAGTATGCACTTATTTGTAGTAGTAATAATTGCAGTAGTAGAGTCATGTATGTATGAGACGAATTAAGCAATATGTGAGATGGAAGGAAATATTTCCAATATGTATGAGATATGCAGATGATTTAGTCCTAATAAAAACAAAAAGGATTGATATGCTTGGATATAATAAGATCGATAAATTTTTAAAATCTCATCTGCTTTTAAATAAACAGAAGTGTAAAGTATTTGGGGAAATAAAAATAAATAAATGGAATATACTTTGCAAGAAAGAAAATAAAGATTTTGGGGGTGGTATTTGGTGAGTATGAAAATATAATAAGTCACTGGAGAGAGACACTGGACCAAATAAAAAATGTTAGCTTGGTGGAAAACAGTTTTTATTTATAATTTCAGAAAAAGATGTGTGTTGAATACTTCTGTATTAGGAAAATAGCATATTTGGGGGAATATGCATATTTCCAACTCAAATGGAAAAACAGTTTAATTAGAGATTTTTAGCTTCATTTGGGGCTCAAAGCTGAATCTGGTGAAAAGAGGGATAATTTGTAATAGAAAAGAGTGTGGTTTGAATGTTAAATGTCCAGTAGTGCATTTAGCATGTGTGCATTTATTTGGGGTGATGAGGAAGGTAAAAGAAAGACAAAAAGATACTATGGGTAAGATAGTATATGAACAATATAAAAAATATATGGGAAAAATAATGGAAAAGAAAAAAAAAAGACAGGAGGGAAGAAAAAGAATATGATAATAAAATTAAACTATGGAAGTTAAAAGTAAGTGAGGTTGGTGGAAAAAGAAAAGAATGGTATAATATGATTGTAGAATTTTTTGGGGTGTACCCATGGAATGAAGTAAAAAGTTGAAAAGGGCAATAAAATACAAAAGAAGATTTGAATTTTTATGATGCAGAAGATTTTTGTGGAGACTTTTATTAGATACGTTACCAGTGAAAGGGAACATGAATTATACGGTGATGGAGGAAAGAAAATGTAGTGAAAAAGAAACATGAAAACATTGTTTTTTGGATTGCAAAATGAATGAAGAATATTGAGAAAAGTTTAAAAATTAATATAGATGTGAAGAAATTAAATTTATAAACATGAATATGATATATGGGAAGTATGATAAAGTCAGGAAATGTGTTATTGATAAATAGGATAAAGTACTGTTTGTGACAATATGGGTGCTGTGGAAAAAATGTGTTATAATTTGGTATGTAACAAGAAAAAGAAAATAATGCATTAGCTGAAATAAAAAGATGGTTGTGGAAAGAAGGGTTGGAGGATTGAGGGTAAATTTAAAATAAAAAAGAATGAAATAAATAGAATTGTTCAGATAGGTTCTTTTGTGCTGAGAACTTCTTTACATAATTTATTTACCGTTTTTGGTATACAATGAATGTAAATGTTAATAAAACACCCCTAACCTTTGCTCCCAGATGTAATGAGAAGGAACTGAGGGAAGTTGCAGCAGGGATCGGAGGATCATGGCAGACAATACTATAACTGTTGGTGAAAAAGATATCAGTACTAATTACTGAATTTAAAATGGTGACTTGGGTACTGTGACATTGAAATGATTGTTGTCTGTAATAAAACCCTCAAAAGATGCAACAGCTTCAAGGAGCCAAATCATAGAAAAGTGGAATTTTCCTTAAAGTGGAAATGTTCCAGTTGGTGCAGTGGGAAAGGTTGTACTGTGGCATCACAATGTCAGATTTTACTGAATTTGAAAATAAATGATTGTTGGATGTCATAAAACCCTCAGAGAATGTAACAGCCTCAAGGAGACAAGTCATAGAGAAATGCAGTTTTTTCTCAAACTGGCAATGTTCCAATAGGAAGTATGTCAACGGTTAAATGTGCTCTGGTGTCAGTTGCTCATATTTGGCAGAATGTTACAGTTCAGGAAATGCAAAAAGCTATTGAAAGATTATCCTAATCTCAAGTGGTTCAAAGCTCAGTAAAATATGTTGCAGCTCTGTTAATAATTTTTGTAAGATGGTTGTGTGACAAAAGGAGATACTGCCTGCACAGCTTTCTGGTATTTTGTAAATAATTACTTGTCATTTATGAATGTCAACATGATTTATATAAGATGCTTGTGTTACAAATATATCAGAACTGTATGTCATTTGTATATCAGACTGGTTTGTACAGAAGTGTGTGTCAAAAAGGGTATTTGCAAAAGGCTTGTGTTTAAAATGGATCCGCAGTGTGCCCTTTCGGAAAAGGACAGACATGTACTTGCACTATTGTAACTGTTTAAATGTATATATTCTAACAGTAGAAACTGGAATACAGGGGGTTAACCTCAGAAAAATAGCTGAAATTAAATTACTTTATAGGCTAGGCCAGAGACATAATGTCTGTACTAGGGATATTTCTGTATTGTCTTATGGGTGAAATAATTACTAGTCTTAAAATGTGGAGGAATGTAATTGTTTTATGACTTCCAGCATATGCCAAAGATCTGAGGTCTATATATTTTCACAGGTAGATGCTAAATACTGCCAGCTCCCAGCAGTGGGGGTTTCACCTGGGATCGAGTCAGATGACAAGAAATGATGTAATTCTGCAAGCTATCCCAGCAGTAATATTTGAGATATTCATTTGAGAACTCTCTGAGAGAGACAGGGCAGTCTGTATTTGGTCTTGGACTTGACAAGAACCATTCACCACACATCTGCCTTGCTCTGATTAAGTAAGTGTACTTGGGAATAGTAACTCTCTTAGATACAGTCAGGAATGTAGTAAAGCTTAGTTTAGATATTTTTCTTTATTTCAGACTGTCCTGCAAATTTGTTTTAAATATTTCCTGTGGTTTTGAACTCTGATGTTGCTATAAATATATATTTAGTATTGTCTTGTTGTTTTATTATCATTAAATATATTTAAACATTTCATTGTGGCTGATTTGTGTAAAGGTATTTAAGTTTTGAGAGTACTTGCATATTTATTTGGAGACCTTGTGTGGGCCACTCCTAACAGCCTTGCTCTTAATCAAACTACCATTTGTATTACTATTAATATTACACAGTAAAATTGGACACCCTTTAAGGGCCCTAAAGTAGCTGATAAGGAGTGACTAGTGGCAGTGAAAACTACCTTATAGTCTTGGCAAAAATGGGCATAGCTAGTAAAACTATGCCAGCCTCTCCCAGGTGTGTGTGTGTGTGTGTGTGTGTGTGTGTGTGTGTGTGTGTGTGTGTGTGTGTGTGTGTGTGTGTGTGTGTGTGTGTGTGTGTGTGTAAATCAAAACCTCAGAGTGTGTGTATGTGCCAGCTACTTGAGCAGGGACACAAAGCACTGGTTGGACAGAGAGGGTGCTGGTAAGTCTTGGCTTGGTCACTCAACTGAGATCTCAACTCTATAGAGAAAGAGGGAGAAACCAGTCCCGGACTGAATGTGGTCTCTGTGTGCTCTTAAAAGAAATTACACGATGCAGAGAACTGCATCTGGAAATAGTGTGTGTGTGCTTGTTATCCTCCCAGTGTACGTCCCCCACTGGTGCCAGTGGTAAGGACTGAGGCTCCTTTATTGCTGGTCTGGTGGAAGATCATCACACATTTATTGGTTGGCAGTGGTGTGGATATTAACTCCTGTAACGTGTAAACAGCGGTCACTAAAGAAGGTGTTGGTACTCTAAAGCAGCCACACAATAGACATTCAGAGTTTCATATCACAATAGTTTTATTTATTTTTTGTTAGCTTAGTTAGTCAGGGAGAGCAGGCAAGGAAGTCAGCAGAGGAGTATGGCAAGCTGACAAGGAGCCAGTTAGCTAAGATGTACTAAGACAAAGGACTGGGGCATGCCAACCTGACTAAAGGAGAAATGATTGCAGCCTTAACCACAGCTGCATCACAGACCAGGAACTAGGAGGACAGCCAGACTGGCCTTGGGGATGTACAACTCTCAGAAAATGGACAGTTCATCTTTGCCTCAGATGATGTAAAAATCTGTCTGGAGTTAAAGAGACTTGAAGTGGAGGCCAAACAGTTGGAACTAGACTCACCTGAGAGACTGCAGTGTTTGAAGGCTGAAGAAAAGGAGAAACAGATGGCATTAGAATCAGCAGAGAGGCTGAGACATCTGGAGACTGAAGAAAATGAGAGACTGAGATGTTTGGAGGCTGAAGAAAATGAGAGGCAGAGGCAACATGAAAAGGAGATGCTGACTCTTCGCCAGGGTCGTGGAGGTAATGGGGAAGGGAGTAACTGAACCCCAGAAGCAACAAAGATCCGTAAAATTTTTCCACAATTTACAGAGGGTGATAATTTTGATAGTTTTATTCATATGTTTGAAAGTGTATGTAAACAGTATAATGTTGACCAAGGCTCTGGGTACTGTTCCTGACCCCCTTACTCCATGGTAAAGCTGCAACTGTTCTTTCCAAACGGTCTGATACTGACTGTTTAAATTATAATGTTGTAAAGAACTGTTTGACAGAATGTTTTAAGTTAACACCTGAAGCTTACAGAACAAAGTTCCTTGGGCATAGACGCAAGGCAGATGAAAGTGTGTGTGAATATGTTGCTGAACTAAGCACTTATTTTCATAGGTGGGTGAGTGGATGACAGATCATCACTTGGGCTGGCAGACCTTTTGGTGAGGGAAAAAACCCTTAGCACTTTGCCTGAGAACATGAGAATCTGGTTAGCTGATAGTACAATACTGCAGACAACTTGGGGAAGAAGGGAGACCTATACCTAGCAAGCAGGGCATCACTGCACAGGGAAGAGACACCCAGTATTGCTCATGGGTTTAAGGGAACCCATGGTGGGCAGCCCAGACTCCCCCCAACAGAATCCGCCATTAGCAGGGGAAGCCACTAATCCAGGTATACATCCAGGACCAAGGGTTAAATGTTTTAAATGCAGCCAGTGGGGCCATGCAGCATATAGATGTCCACGGAGGCAAGGTGGGGAACAAATGGTGGGAGAGCCAGTAAGTGGGAATAACAAAATGCCAACAGTAGGTTGTCTTGAGGCCACAAGGGTACCAAACTACTACAAGAGGTTATATCCTATCTTAGTGAATGAGAAAGAGGCCATGGCTAAGAGAGAGAGAGAGAGACAGGCTTTGACCTAACCATTGTGAAGCCTGCAGTGGTTACAGAGGAGCACTACTTGCTTGGGCAGTCTACTTCAGTCAGAGCTTTAGGAGGGATCCCATTCCAAATACCTTTGGCTAGGGTTCACCTTGACTGGGAGGGAAGAAAAGGAAGCAAGCAAGGAGGTGTGTTTGAGGATATCCCTGCAGATGTCCTGATAGGGCATGATTTTGATAATGTAGTAATGTGTGTTCATGCAGTTAGGTGCAGTCAGGCTTAGAGCAAGCATGTGGGTCTGGTAGCTTGGGAAGACCCAGACAGACCACAGACTTGCAGCCAGGACTGGTGAGGTGGTTACTTCAGAGAGGGAGCTACCCTGTAGCAGTGAGACTGAAGGTGAGCCACAGCTGCATGTGAGTACTGATGTTTTCTTGGACAGAGTGACTGCAAGGGTAGAGGTGAATAGTAGTACCCAGGCTGAGAGTGAGGCACCGCTGTCAGGGGATACCAGACCTCCTGTGGAACGGGAGCTGGGAAGGGTTACAAAGAGTGAGTTGAGACAGGCTCGGCTCTCAGACCTTACATTACAAGGCCTGAGGGAAGTAGCTAGTGAGGCGCCTGATTCTCAAGAAAAAGGGGAAGCTGTATACTGGGACAAAGGGTTACTGTATAGAGAGTGGACCCCTGAGGGAGGGCTAGAGGGTGAGAGAATACAGCAGTCGGTAGTGCCCAGAGCTTACCGTCTTGCACTTCTAGCCATAGCCATGATATTTCTTTTGCAGGTTACATGGGCATAAAAAGTACAAAGAGACGTATTATGCAGAACTTTTATTGGCCTGGGATTTCCAGAGATGTAACAGGGTACTGCAGGACCTGTGAGCAGTGCCAAAAGGTAGGCAAGGCAGGAGACAAGGTGAAATCTCCTTTGATACCTTTGCCTGTGATTGAGGAGTCATTTCAGAGGGTAGCTATGGATATTGTGGGGCCTCTGAGTACCCCAAGTTCCTCAGGGAAAAAGTATATCCTAGTGGTAGTAGATTATGCTACAAGATGCCCTGAGGCAGTGGCTCTGTCCTCCATGGTTGCAGAAAAGGTGGCAAATGCTTTATTAGAGATTTTCAGCAGGGTAGCTTTTTTAAAAGAAATACTGACTGACAGAGGTGCCAGTTTCATGTCAAACATGCTTGCTTGTCTGTGGAAGTACTGTCGGGTAAAGCATCTAAAGACCACCCCCACCATCCTCAGATTAATGGTCTTGTTGAGAGATTAAACTCTACACTCAAGACGATGCTACTGGCATTTGCACACTGGTTTAAGAGGGATTGGGACAAATATCTGCCCCATCTGTTCTTTGGATTCCTGGGGAACCTCTCTATAAGCAAAGGATGTTAAGTTGTCAAACTCGCCTTCATTCTTGCTGGATGGGTTCGGAGCCGATCCTCGGCTCCGACTCGGCACTTGCTAAGCTCGAGAGCTAATTTTACCAGCTCGAGGCAACCCTATATCCCATGATGCAAGGCGTGACTACCCAGATCTCGTTTGCCGCTTCGCGAAGAGGTCTCCTTTTACCAGCTCAGGTAAAGTTTTAGTATTTTTGTACTAAAGTCAGTCAGAAAATTTCCTTTTTTCCTTATTTCTCTTTCTTAACAGTTAGTGTTAGCTAGTACCTATATGTCTTGCTCTATATTCCCTTTCTCCTTTGTATAGGGATAGTTTTCCTCCCTTCAGGCCTTAAGCCTCCCTTCCATTATTTTTCTGTCAGGAAGTGTGGGTGTGTTGATCAGTTTTCCCCCTTTTTTATTAGCTAACTGTGTGACTGGATTGTGTGTGTGTGTGTGTGTGTGTGTGTGTGTGTGTGTGTGTGTGTGTGTGTGTGTGTGTGTGTGTGTTTTTTGCATACCATGTCCAAAGAAGTAAAGGTCTCAGGCTTCAAGAAGTGTGACTCGTGCTGTCAGAAAATGTCTCTGACAGACGGTCACACTTCTTGTGTGTACTGCCTGGGGCCTCTACACCTGCAGGACTCCTGTGCTATTTGTCACTCCTTCAGCCAGAGAGCCCTGCAGGAATGTAGGAACAAATTAATCCTACGTGGCTTGTTGAAGCCAGAGGGCTCCCCGACCAAGACTGGGTCGGGAAAGCCCTCTAAGCCACCTAAAGCCCAGGCTGTTGCTCCTAAGCCTTTGGCGGTGGCTCTGACTCCTTCGGAGTCGAGATCGGCTCCGGTTGGAGCCGATCTTAATATGTCTGAGGTGGTGGTATCGGTGCCGGCTGGCTCCGATACACTTGCACCGATGTCGATGTTGGCTCCGGCCGGAGCCCACGCATCTTTGACCAGGACTGGTGCCGATAAGCTGTCGGCTCCAGCTGGAACCGAAGGATCTTCGGCTCCGATGGCTCCTTCCAAGAGATATCGGTCCCCTTCCCTGGAGTCGATTCGCTTGGCTCCGGGATCTCCTCTGCTTTTGGAGCGGAGCCATCGGAGCCGATCTTCAAGGTCTTCCAGGCTGTCAGACCATGACTTGGAGAGGGTGGTAAGTAGACTGCTGAAATCACAGGCACTGGCCCAGATGCTCCATAGCCCGTCTCAGCAGACGACCGCTATCCCTCATCCCCCTGAAATTCCTCCTCCGACTCTCCTTCAGAGTTCGGAGCCGGAGCTTCTCGGAACGTTGACCGTGGGTGCGGCAGAGCCGATACCTCCCCTGTCGGCTCCATCGTCTTCAACTCCGATTTCCTCCATGAGACCTTCCTTGGAGGGATCCGGTCATCGGGTCTCCCTTGTCGGCTCCGAGGGGGCGAGTGGCATCGGACCCTTGTCCGACCCCGCTCTCCCTCTTGGAGCTTCGGCATTGGTGAGCTCGGCACCGACATCAGCCTCGGAGCCTTCTCTTTCGGCGGGACCGGGGATTCCTGTTTCTTCAGAGCGGGAGCCTTCTGGCCTCCCTGGAAGGGGAGCCTTTGAGGTGATGAGTGTTCTAGCCCCGGAGCTGAGTCAACGGTCAATTCCATTAGCTCCTCCCTCTTCGGTGCCTGTCAATGTCTCTTCCCATTCTCTTGCTCCCGGACCCAGAGATCCATTGCCCCAGGTTTCCCCATTGGGAAGAACTTCCTCTTCCGAGGTTTCTCCTGATCCTTCGGGAGAACCCCCACGTAAGAGGACGTGCAAGAGGAAGCACACAGACTTCCCCGAGTCTACGACATCAGATACCAACTTAGATGAGTCGGAGCGTTCCCCACGGTCCCCCTCTGAGGATGTCTCCTTTTCAGACATCCTGGAACTCCTTAAGCAGAGGGGGAACTGGCCTTCCATTAACCCCTCCGAAGGATGAGTCGGTATACCTGGAGGCTTTTGGATCTCGACCCTCCACCTCCTGGGTGTCTCCGCCTTTCGACCCGCTCATGGAAGTGGTGGCTCGAAAGGTGTGGGTGGCCCCGGATTCTGTGGAACCAGTCCCCAGGAGGCCTTCTAAATTCATCACGGCCCCCGCAGACAAACAGTTTCTCACCAAGGGTGTCCCTGTTGATGCCATGGTGGTGGCAGCTGCCACCAAGAAGGAACTTGCCGATCCTTCTGTACCTGTCCATCCTCCTAACAAGGACTCTAGGACCATGGATAGGTACGGTAAGCGGATGTTTTCTTCAGCGACCTTCGCTATGCGCTCGCTGAACTATCTCTGTCACTTTACCCGGCTTCAGAGAGATATTCTCAAGGAACTAGGTGAGGTAGTTCAGGATCCATCAGCTGCTGGGGCTCAAGAGAAGATTGCCTCACAGCTCGGAATCCTAAATTCTATAACTAACTCCTCCATGCGGCTCATTTCTTATGCAGCCGATGGGGCGAGTAGAGCCGCAGGCACAGGAGTGGCACTTAGGTGTCAGTCCTGGATGCGGCTTTGTAATTTCGCAGACACCTTTAAGGCGTCCTTCACTAATACTCCCTTCGATGGTTCGGCTTTGTTCGGACCTCAGGTGAAGGACACATTGACCAGGTGTGAGCAAGACGGCAAGACTCTTTCTGTCATAGGAGTCCATTTCTCCACCCCTTCAAGACCCTATCCCAAAGGTCAGAAGGGAGGGAAAATGTGGTTCCATAAATCTCAGGGAGTCAGGCCGGACGCACCTGGTCAGTTTACCCCCAGAGGCAGAGGGGGTAATAACAATAGACGCCGCCCTAGGGGCAGAGGGGGTCCGCAGAATCAGGGTAACAGAGAGCCTCTCTCTGATAAACCCTTCCAGCACCCCTGAGGTGTTGCCCGACTGTCCACCCTTGGAGGCAGTCGGGGGAAGATTGTCGCTGTACCCAACAGCCTGGCGTTCCCTTTCTCAAGACAAATGGGTACAGTCGATCATATCCGAGGGTTACAATATCTCTTTCGTGAGATATCCTGCTCCTCATCAATCCCTCCCGGACATTTCACCCGGTCTAAGGGAGTTGGCAAAGCTGGAGGTATCAAAGCTCCTAGCAAAAAGAGCCATCCAACTAGTACCAGCAGACCAAGTAGGATCCGGAATCTACTCAAGATTCTTTTTGGTTCCCAAAAAAAACGGGAGATTGGAGACCAATTTTAGACCTCAGCAAACTAAACAAGTTTGCCAAAAAGGCAAGGTTCCGGATGGTCACGCTTCAGTCCATTCTACCCTTTTTGGGCAAGGACAGCTGGATGTGCTCAGTACGCATCCTGAAGGTCTATCACATAAAAATTCACAGGCGCTCCAGAAGGTTTCTCTGCTTTCGGCTGGGGACCAGTCATTTTCAATTCAGAGCCCTGCCCTTTGGTCTCACTACAGCCCCCAGAGTGTTTACCAAATGTATGGCAGCGGTCACGGCTCACCTGAGACGTCAAGGATTCCAGGTGTTTCCGTATCTAGACGACTGGCTCCTCTCTGCCACCACCAGGCATCAACTTCTCAAGGCCAGAGACTACACTCTTCACACCTGCAACCAGTTGGGGATTTCTATAAACTTCGAAAAATCTTCATTGTCTCCTTGCCAATCTATTACCTTTATAGACACAGAATTAGACACTGTTGGGATGTCAGCAAGACTCACAAACCAAAGAATTCTGGACATCCAAAAGTATGTTCGCATCATACTACTCAGCAAAAAGATCAGGGCCAGGTTTGTCCTGAAGGTGCTAGGTCTTATGGCTGCAGCCATCGTACTGCTTCCTTTAGCTCGCTTCCACATGCGTCTTCTGCAGTGGATGTTGTTCACCCAGTGGTCCTTCCAGCAGCTTCCCTGCGCCACAAGATCTTCGTGACGTAATCGTGCAAGAGACACCTAACCTGGTGGATGTCTTCTCCGCAACTCCATCAGGGTCGACTGTTTGTTCCCCCAGTCCCGGTTGCCACAGTCACTTCGGATGCCTCTCTGGGTGGGGTGGGGGGGCATTATCAGGGCAGGATGGTCCATGGGACTTGGCAACCCATAGAATACCATCTGCACATGAATGTCCTAGAGATGAGAGCAGTGCTTTTAACGTTGCAAGCCCTCAGCGACTTTCTTCCTTTAGGGACTATTGCAGTTCAGACGGACAACATGTCCGTAGTCTGGTATATCAACAAACAGGGCGGGACCAGGTCCTATCCACTGTGTCGAGAAGCTCTCAGACTTTGGCAATGGGAAATCTCCTCTCATCGGTTTCTGATAGCAACGCATATCCCCGGGAAATCCAACCTCTTAGCGGACAGACTGAGCAGAGCTATTCTCATGCCACACGAGTGGTCTCTCAAACAATCAGTAGTGGACGAGATTTTTCAGAAGTGGGGCCCTTGCTGCGACCTTTTTGCTACACCCCAAAACAGCAAATGCCCAGACTTCTTCTCCCTCTTTCCACTACCAGGCCATCCCCCAAGAGACGCTCTAACCCAGGATTGGCCCCGGGGACTTCTTTATGCCTTTCCTCCATTCCTGCTGATACCTCAAGTGATTCAGAAAGCTACCGTCTTGAGAGCCAAGTTGATTCTCATTGCCCCTTACTGGC
Organism: Protopterus annectens; assembly: GCF_019279795.1. Lineage (NCBI taxonomy): Eukaryota > Metazoa > Chordata > Ceratodontiformes > Protopteridae > Protopterus > Protopterus annectens. The sequence goes on from NC_056733.1 coordinate 1,873,958,805, forward strand.
CTTGACAAATTTGGTTTCCGTCCCTACATCGTCATCTCTTTGTTCAGCCTTGGCATCTGGATCCAATTCCAGATCTTCTGACCCACCATTCGGGTCATCTGCACCAGGCCATTCATTCTCTCAACCTCACTGCTTGGTTGCTCCACTTCCTTCCTTAGCCAGGCTCCCTATGATTTCTAATCCCGTGCGAGATATCATAGTAGCTTCTCTAAAGTCCTCTACCAGAAGAATTTATGCTAGCAAATGGCAGTGTTTTTCCTTCTGGGCAAAGTCCAGGGACATAGATCCCTTTACTGCTCCAGTGCAGTCAGTCTTGGACTTCCTAGCTGAGATTTTTCAATCGGGTTCCTCTTCCTCTACAGTTAAGGTCCAGCTGGCAGCGATCTCAAATTTTCATGTTGGCTTAGCGGATCAAAACATAATGTCTCACAAGCTTTGCAAAGCCTTTCTTAGAGGGATCTTTCTGCTGAAACCCCCAATCAAAGATCCCCCTCCACAATGGGACCTGAATTTAATGCTGGCATCCTTGATTCTGCCCCCCTTTGAACCGGCTGCTACATGCTCATTAAAATTTCTTTCCTGGAAGACAATTTTTCTGGTTGCTGTTACTTCAGCCAGGAGGGCATCTGAACTTCATGCTCTCTGTGTCCGTCCCCCATACTTGGTTTTCCACAAAGATAGAGTATCTTTAAGAACTAATCCATCTTTTTTGCCCAAGGTTGCTTCCCAGACGAATATTAACCAATCTATTGAATTGCCAGTTTTTTTCCCTAATTATTCTGACAGAGCGGAAAAGAAACTTCACTGTTTGGATGTCCATCGCCAACTCAGATATTACTTGGACAGAACTAAACAATTCAGAAAATCTGATCAACTGTTTCTTTCTTATGCAGAAAACAGGAAAGGTCTTCCGGTCTCCAAGGTGACCTTATCCAGATGTCTGTCTTCTACCATTTCTCATGTTTATCTCCTTAGGGGCAAGCAACTACCCTCGAAACCAAACGCACATTCTACCAGACGCCTATCCACTTCTACAGCATTTCAGGATAGGCTACCTATTGACACCATTTGTGCGGTAGCCACTTGGGCCACTCCTCATACCTTTGTCTCTCTTTACAAATTGGACTTGGCCTCCAGAGACAGGGCTAGGTTTGGTTCCACAGTTCTCAAGAGTCTGTTCCATTGAGCCACCCAGGATAGAGGTGCTAGGGACGCGGTCCCATCCAGCAAGAATGAAGGCGAGTTTGACAACTTAACATTAAGAAGTTATGTACCTATCATAACGTTCCATGTTAGTTGTCTTCTCTCGCCTTCTTTCTTGTGTCCCTCCCTCCTTCCCCCTAGCCTGGACAGACCTTGAAGTTGTACTCTTCTCTGGGTACGATCCATTCTTTCTATGGGCTCCAGTAGGAAGTGTCACTAGTATCTAGTGGTTACTTTGCTTTGTTTCTTTCCACATTTAGTTCCTCTTCTTCCTTTTTGGGAAGAAGGTTACTGGCAGGGTTTTTCTATAGCTACCAAATGAGATCTGGGTAGTCACGCCTTGCATCATGGGATATAGGGTTGCCTCGAGCTGGTAAAATTAGCTCTCGAGCTTAGCAAGTGCCAAGTCGGAGCCGAGGATCGGCTCCGAACCCATCCAGCAAGAAAGAAGGCGAGAGAAGACAACTAACATGGAACGTTATGGTAGGTACATAACTTCTTATTTTCACCCTTTGAGTTCTTATATGGGCATAGGGTGAGGGGACCTGTAGATTTAATTCGAGATGAGTGGGAGGGTGAGTGTGAATCCCACAAGGAGTCTGTTGTGGCATATGTCCTAAACCTCAGGACAAGGCTCTGGGAACTCATGGGCTCATGCCAAGAGAACCTGGCAGAAGCCCGACAGCAGAAACTGGTCTGGTATGACAGGAATGCTCGAACCAGAGAGTATGCTGTGGGGCAGCAGGTAATGGTTCTCATTCCTGTCAGACACAACAGACTGCAGGCAGCTTGGGAGGGATCCTACAAGGTGGAAAGGAAGGTCAGTGATGTTAAATACATGGTAGAACTGCTAGGCAGGAGGCAAGGGCACAGATTGTACCACGCTAACATGATAAAACCTTACCATTATAGGGAGGTGCTTGTGCTGAGTATTTGCAGTGGATTGCAGGAGGAGTCTGAGGGGGATCTGGTGACCAATCTCCTCAGTGAGGCTTGGACTGAAACTTCAGTGGAAGGGGTAGTAATGTCCTAGCAACTATCCCCTACCCTGGTTTGAGAAATCCTAGCAGTGTTACAGGAGTTTGGGGACATGTTCACTGGGAAACCAGGGTGGACCCACCTGGTGCAGCACCCTGTGGATACAGGACCCCAAAGACCTATTAAGCAGGCCACTTATAGGGTGCCTGAGAGAGTCAGACTCTGAGGGAGGAGACACAGGAAATGTTGGCACTAGGGGTAAGTCAGGATTTCAGCAATTCCTGGGCCTCCCCAGTGGTGCTGGTACCAAAGAAAGATGGCAGCACCAGCTTCTGTGTAGACTTCAAGAAATTAAATAGTCACACAGAGTCAGATGCTTACACAATGCCTAGGACAGATGAAGCCCTAGAGCAGCTGGGTGGGGCTAAGTATCTTGCTACCATTAATCTTACCAAGGGTTACTGGCAGGTGCCCTTGATTCCCAGTGTTAGAGAGAGGTCAGCCTTTGTGACTCCTTTTGTGTTGTATGAGCACACAAAGATGCCCTTTGGGATGAAAAATGACCCAGCGACTTTCCAGAGGCTGGTAGATCATATCCTAGCAGGAGATTTTGCCTTTGCTTACCTAGATGATATTGCCATCTACAGCTATTCCTGACAAGAGCACCTTCAGCATGTCAGGAAGGTGCTGGGCAGAGTACAGAAGGCATGGGTGACCATTAAGCCCAGCAAATGTCAGGTGAGTATGGCATAGGTCTCCTACCTGAGACAGAGTGGGGAGTGGTAAGATCAGGCCAGAACCTGCCAAAGTGGAAGCCATTCAGACATGGCCTGCACCTGTTAACAAAAAGCAGGTGAAGGCATTCTTATGGACAGTAGGGGACTACAGAAAGTTCCTCCCCAATTATAGTACCATAGCTACTCCCCTCCTAGACCTGACGAGGAAAAACAGGCCAGATAAGGTAGTGTGGACCCCAGTATGTGAGCAGGCATTTCAGAAGCTTAAAGGAGCTTTGGGAGGACCCCAGGTGTTGGCCAGTCCAGATTACTGCATATAATTTGTTGTGCAGGTGGATGCTTCAAACCATGGGGAGGGGGCTATACTTAGCCAGGTTTCTTAAGAGGGAAAAGAGCACCCAGAGGTTTATCTCAGTCGTAGGGTCCAACCCAGGGAGGAATGCTAGGCAGCTGTTGAAAAGGAATGTCTAGCATTAGTGTGGGCACTGCAGAAACTTCAACCTTATCTGTATGGAAGAAAATTAACTGTAGTTATAGACCACAGTCCCCTAACATGGTTACATCGAGCCAGCCAGCAAAATGCCAAGTTACTAAGGTGGAGCCTAGCATTGTAAGCATATGATATGACAGTGCAGCACCGCAGTGGGGTTAGCAATGCCAATGCAGATGGGCTCTCAAGACAGGGAATGAGGTAAGATATTCCCAGGTAGGCTTAACCCTGTCAAGTAACGTTTGTCAAGGGTCACTTGAAAAACTTGCTTGCATTTTCAGGGGGGAGAATTGTGAAGGCTGCCTGTCCCAACTAGCTGGAATTGTGTAAATAATTCCATATTATTTGTGAATACTAATATGATTTGTATGCTTGTCTTACAAATGTAAGAAAACTATATGGTATGTGTATATTAAACTACTTTTGCAGAAGTGTGTGTTGAACTGTATGTTCTGTACTGAGCTTCAAGAACCACACTGTACTGTGCTGGAAAAGAGCAGAAATGTGTATAAACTATATGCTTATGTAAATGCATGTTTTGATAGTAAGAAGCTGTAACATACAAAGTTAACTTGCAAACCCTCAAGAAAATAAGTTGAAATTGTTTATGACGTGGTTCAGTTTCAGCTAGGAGACTAGGAGCTGCAGTAAATCAGTGTTGTGCCCGTATATCATTTGCTTGTTTTGTTGGAGGAGCATCTGGGTGCAGAGGATTTGGTTCTTGGCTTTAACCTACACCTTTATCCCCTTTTTTGGTAAGAAGAATTGGAGGTTTAACTCTACTTTAAATATGTATATTTTTTTCTGATGGTGATGGCTTTTTCTCTTTCACTTAGTGTACCTATAAACATGCATTTCTAGCAGCATGTGGGATGGATGGGCAGACTTGGGATGTACACGTACAACAGCTGTGTTAATATACTGAATTAAAAGTATACGTGTGTTTTTATGTAACGAAAATTATGGAAAGAATGAATAAAAGTATTATAAAAATACACCATAAATCCCTTAATTTTCATCTCTTCACAGTTTCATATAGACTCTTTTTGTTCAAGTCATCATTTGGCATTGACAGCTGCTTATTCTGCTTTCAGAAGGTTTATTCAATGTCTTATTTGTATCTAAATTTACTGGTTACATCTTTGAAAAAAGGTAAGTGTTTTTAGAGCTGCCCAACATACTCCACATAGAAATGTATCATAGGTTCATAGGTACTTGTCGACTACTGATCTGTGAAGAAATTTAGAAGCCTAGTCTTACATTGCCATGTTAGTTTTTAGCCATTTTTTGAGTATGAATAACTCAAAGACGGGCAGAAAATGTATATGTTGGGACATTTGCTTGCTGCTCTATCAATGAGGGAAATGGGTGCTAAACCAGGAGTCAATTTGTAGTTTCCTATCCTTTTTTCCAAATTACGTTTGACTAGAGTAAGAAGTATTTTTGTTTTATGTGGAGTGGAAGACTGTTTCACAGAAGTGGTTTCCTCTTTGATACATATCTATTCCTCTAATATATCCTATTTATGGTGTAAAATAGATTAAGATCCTTTGACCAAGTATTAATGTTATTATTGGTCTTGGTGAATGTGCAACAGGTCTGATGGAATAATATCTTTTAAAGGTATATATGCAAGGTAGAGGTTGCCTCTTAGAAGCCTGTAAGATACTAAAAAGAGAGGCAAAGGTTTGAGTTGATGGCTATAAATGACCACCTTGCTCATTAACCAAGCTATTCCATGAAACACTGGTGTGAGACCAACGATGGCTTTCATAAGGATCTGAGCAAAGCTGAAAACTCTAGTTGTGCAAGAAGCACAGTGCAGATAAACCCAAATATTCTGATTTACTTTACACTTACCCTTTCTCAAGGACCTTTTGATGTCCTTCTGTTCAATGTTGCAGTATTCTTCACATCTGGGAAGTCTTCTGTCCAATGACCCGACATTCGGCCAGTATACAACAGCTTTTTAGCCACTGCAGGTACACGGGACATCACACATATGGTTTGACAATGTCGGCCATAAAAGGACGTCCGTATGTATAAACCTCAGAACTTTTTCTGCTGCCATTCTGAACACTTGACTTGTACGTGGGTCTGCTGCCTGATTCCGTTGGTCAATACAGCTATCAGATAAGTGCCCCGTTGGGTGTTTGCTTTTTGGCTACTGTCTTTTGTATTTAGTTCATGTCATCCAGGAATGGCAAGTGTAGTTGTGGAAGGCAGATTCTACTTAAAGATAGCCATGACTTTTGTCTTTTCTGCTTAGGCCCCACTCACTGTTCCATTTGCCAGGCCTTTGTCCCTAAAACTTTGCATAGCCGCCTTTTGGCCTTGAATCTTTATCTAGAAAACCAATGTTTGAAATGTCTGGCTAAAGACATTATGGAGGGTTATGGGGGTCCTTCGACTGAGTCGTCTTTGAAGAGGAACGAAAGCAAACCTAGGCCTGAGTCCTCTTCAGCTGCACCTCTCGCTTTGGACATATCCCACATATGATGTGAAGATCCCCGGTATTACATCTGGAGGTCGGATCTGGTTCCTCGGTGGATACCTCAATGGAAGCTGCTAGGAAATCTGATCTAGGCACATCCGCTGAGAGAGTGCAGACGTCTGGTTCGGGCCAGCAAGGGGAACCACATCTCGTTGTGCTCTAGTGCCCCGAGGATGTTCCTTCTACTCCAGGTAGGGATCAACTGAAAGTCTTTCCAGACGTTAGGGCTACATTTGGTTCCTCCACTTCTCCTCATGCAGAAATACACGTGACGAAAAAAACAAAAGACAAAACACTTTCATATTCTTTCCACTCCTCAATCAAACTGGGATGCTTTCTCTCAAGGTTTAATTTGGCTCTTATGGCTCTGAAGCCTGCCTCTACCATTCCTGTTCCTTCCTTTACATCCTGTCCTGTTCAGAGACCTGGGGAATAGGTTATTTCTGGTGACAGTGATGACTCTTCCTCTGATGAAGACTCATTGGCATATTCCTCTCAAATAACATCTCCTTTGGAATGTGCTTCTCCAAATTTGGAATCTAATAGGTTCATAGGTAGGTACTAGACTATCGAACCTGGGGCCTATACAAGCCCAGCTAAAAAGGTACCCTGGCTTTTGCCACCCAAGAAAATTATTTTCCTGTGCCACTGTCGAGCAGAGCCACAGAGGTGATCCCTGGGGTGAATTTTCTATTTCCCATCCAATCATCAATATTTTTCTTGAAGAGTGCTAATGAGGAGCTTTGTTTGATATAGATAGGTAGTTTATTCCAGAGTATGGGAAGTCTTTGGGACAGGAATCTATCCCTCTGGCATGTTCTGTTTATTGTGGTGACAAGGTTTAGGTCCCTAGACTGTGTAGCTCGGAGGGATTGGGATTTCTTTAAGTGGAGCATGTCCAGCAGCACTGGGTTTGACATAGCTTTGTATGTTAGGCAGAGATCACCTCTGATTAGGCGATACGCGACTGAGTAAAGCTGGAGTTTTTTGAGACGGTCTGCATAGGGCATCTGTTTGAGGCCGGTAATCCTCTTTGTGAGCTATTTCTGCGGCCTTTCCAGTTGTTGTAGATGTCTTGTGAGGTACATACCAAAAGGGGCGTTGTACTCTATAATGGGTCTAATGAGTGATGAGTAGAGGGGAACAATGACCTCTTTTTTTTTCTGGAAAAGAAACCTTTTGTGATGAGGTGTCACGTAGAAGGATTTCAAGACTGCTGTGGTGATGTGATTATCAAAGGAGAGACTACTGTCCACCTGTGTCCCAAGGTCTCATCACACTTTTGGTGTTAAGTATACTACCGCCTATGTTGTAGTTCATGGGTACAGAGTTTTTACAAAAGGGGATGACAATGCACTTTTTGGCATTGAACTTGAGGCCATGGCTTTGACAGCTGGCATCTGTCTCAGTGAGGCCCTTTTGTTGAATGTCCACATCGTTAGGAGTTTCAGTTATGGCTCCTAGTTTGCAGTCATCTGCGAACTTCGTTAGCCAAAGACCTTCTATGTTAGCCTGTACTTCAGAGAAGTAGATATCAAACAGGAGAGGACCCAGGACTGAACCCCTGTGGTACTCCACTTGTCACTGGTCTGAAGTCTGATTTGGAGTCTGCTACTTTCACAGTGTGGGTTCTGTCAGTAAGCCAGTTGGCAACCCATCTTGTGACATAGGGATTTATACTTAGTTTAGTGAGTTTATCTATAATTCCAGAGTGGGGGATGGTGTTGAAAGCCTTGGCAAGCTCTAGATAGGCTGTGTGAACCACCTTACCCTTGTCTACGGCTTTGGTGACTGCTTCAAAGAAGTCTGTCAGGTTTAGGAGACATGATCTTCTTTTTACAAACCCGAACTGGGTGGGGTCCAGAGTTTGGAGATTACCAATGTCTTTGTTTATAAGTTCCATGATGGTAAGTTCCATGGCCTTGCAGACCAGGCTCGTCAGGCTAATGGGGCAGTAGTTCCCGGGGTCCGTGGTGGCTTCCCCCTTGTGGAGTGGGATAACCATCGATGTGCGCCATTCAGCAGGCACAAAGCCTGAGGTGAGGCTATGATTGAACATGGTACTTAGGTGAGGTACCAGTTCATTCTGTAGTTTCGTGTAGAACGCAGCCTGGGATGTTGTCTTGTCCCATGGATGCTGTGTTCCTGGCTTTGGAGAGTGTGGCTTTTACCTGTGCAGCCATGATTACAGGAACATTGCATTCTTCCGGTATAGAGATGGGCTCTTTAGGGGGTGAGAGGGGGGTAAAGTTAGCACTGAACCTATCTGCCAGGATGTTGGCAATATCAGTTGGGTCTCTGTATTTAGTGCCATTGTGCTGTATCTCAGAGCAGATCTGAGTGTTGCCACTGAGATTCTTGACATAGCTATAGAATGCTTTGTGGTTGTCTTTAGAATCAGTGGCGATTTTGGTTTCGTAACTAGCTTTGGAAGATTTTATCAGGGATCGCAGCTTCTTACTGAGGCTGACCAGGGAGCTCCTCCACTCATGGGATTTTACTCTTTTGCAACAGTTTCTTCCTTCTGTTGTGCAGTTTGTTTATGGCAGGGGACCACCAGATTGGCTTCCTTTTTTTGGAGGATAGTATCTTAGTTCTGTTTGGGATAGCACGATCCATGCACTCATGTAAGTGCTTATAAAGTGCAATTGTGTTGGATTCAGTAGTCGTAACTGTATTGTCCATCTGCATGGGTGTCATGAAGTTCGCCACTTTTGTCTTAAGAAGCATGAAGTTGGCTTTGGAGAATTTTTTTACCATGGTTTCCTTAATGGGGGCAGGATGTGGATATCTAGGGTAATTAGCTTATGTTCGGATCGGACCAATGAGGTGTTGACTTCAGGTGTGGAACACCGATCACTCATGTTGGTAATGACTCGATCTAGGATATTGTTGCCCCAGGTGAGGGTGTGGATAACTTGATCCAGGACATTGGAGTGTATGAATTCCAGAAAGCGTTGAGTGAAGGAGTTGGTACATGAGTAGTTTTCCCAGATAATGGTGGGGTAGTTGAAATCGCCCATTATTAGGGTGTTTGGTTGAACCCTAATATTTTCCAGTACATCAAGAAAGGAGTGGGAATCCTGGGGCATGGTGGGTGATCTGTAGCAAGCTACAATTTGGATTGCAGTTTTGCCCAGAGTTGGTTGCACTTGGATAATCTCGGCTGCATTATGCTGAGCAGCTAGCCTGGAGGTGTGGATATCCTTAATGAATATGGACACACCTCCGCCTTTGGTGTTCCAGTCCATGTTACATGGCCGAAAAGTGTGGTATGAGTTATAGCCTGGTAGTGCAGGGGTGCTCTCTGGAGCCTTGAACCAGGTCTCTGTCACTGTACAGATATCAGTGTTCTCCATTTTAATGAGTGCGTTGAGTGAGTGCATTTTGAGATTTAGACTTCTAGCATTGAGTAGCATCATCCTCAGTTTTTGCTTGCCTGTTCCTGTTACGGTGGTGAATTTGTCATTTGAACCTTGCCTAAAAAAGGCAATATAGGGGCGGCAAGAACCTGAGCCAGTATCTAGAATCCCAGGGGTGACAGGTGCAGGCCATCTCTGACAAAGCATTGTGGTCTGTCGACCATGTCATCCCAGACAGACAGATACTGGATCCCTTTAGAATGGCTCCAGAAGCTTAGCCAATTGTTGAAGTCAATCATTTTGTCCTTGTACTGCGGCATCATTCTGGGTGATGGCAGAATGCTACTCAGGGTTAGGGTCATACCTGCTTGGGCTAGGGTCATACCTGCCTGGGCTACAAGATTGGAGAGCTTTTCCATGTCTCCTTTCATGTAGTCCAGGGAGCTATGTCTCAGGTCGTTCACACCAACATGGACAATGACAGTCATATTTGTACTTGTTGTGGAGTGACCTGAGTGTGTGGGATATGTGGCGGATCCTGGCACCCGACAGGCAGCTGACAGTAACCTTCTCCTTGTTTAGCCTGGTGAGTGGGACATCAGTGTCCCTGACTATAGAGTCACCTATGACAAGTGTGTTGGGTATGTTGTTTTGCCTTATTGGCTGTGGTTGAGTGGCACACTGAGTCTGCATGGTATGTGCCATTTGGGTTGTGTTGGGGGATGGAGGTTGCTTGCGTTTCTGCTTTGGAGGTCTCTGTTGCTTATATTATTATTGAGAGCCTCCACAAATGTTTTTGTGTTACTATGTGGATTTTGGTAGTGTAGATTTAGTGAGACTATGTGATGAGTGTGATGTGGTGCAAGTGTTTACCTTCTCCTCTTGACTGTCAAGTTCAGTCTTGATTGGAGAGAGCTTTACCTCCAGTTTGGCTAGATGAGTGCATCTCTCACAGGTTGTAGTGTTGGGTGGTAGGAGGAGAGGGTTGTCTGTGTACATGAGGCAATTTCTACATTGCCCCAAGATGCCCAGATTCATCAGATAGACAGGAGAGAACACTGGGAGCTGACCCTTGGACATGCCTGAATAAATGTTTTTTTTCCTCTAGATAAGTGAGGAAAGTGAGTACAAGAGCTGTTTTTCTCTAAGCAATTGAGGAATGTAAGTACCAAAACTGTTTTCCTCTAGATAATGAGGAAGGTTGAGTGCTTAGTGCTTACAAGTTCTGAACAAGTGCTGATCACGAATAAGCAAATTCAAGTGCTAAAACTAAAAATCTTTATCTAGACTAAACTAGTTACAGTAAAGGGGGGAAAGTGCAAATGCGGGCTTTTAAATCAGAAAGTTGAGAGAGATGGAAAAACTGCCCAAACGGCCAATAACTACAATTTCTGGGCAGATCCACTCCTTGTGTGGTAGATAGGTTACCTAGTGCTTACCACTCCCACTGATAAGTTAGAAGGCTTCCCTCCAACACAGAAAGCTTGGGGGGGCTCAGAAGCTTACATACAGTTGTGGATAGAGCAAATCTGAATCTGGACTACACAAGTTACAGGAAAGGTGTGTGTGGTGTGTGTGTGTGTGTGTGTGTGTGTGTGTGTGTGTGTGTGTGTGTGTATATATATATATATATATATATATATATATATATATGTATGCATATATATATATATATATATATATATATATATATATATATATATATATATATATACATACATACATACAGAAAAGTAGCTAAAACAGCAGTAAAAACAATTCAAATGCAGTGCAAGCTAGCACACTTGAGTATGTAGCAATGTTAGACCAAACAGTTTAAGAAATGCAATTAAATTAAAAATTACTGAAAACAAGTGCAGAAGGAGTCGATTAGGTAGAATGAGATAAAGAGATGGGTCTGGGGGGAGTGTCCCAGATCAAATCTACAGTGGGGACGGGCAACTGCAAAAGCCTCCAAATTTAAAACAAGACAGGAATAGGGAGGTTGGGTATGGGAAAACCAACACCTTCAGCGGAGATCTGAAAAACTATACAGTGAAGCAAAAATAACAGTGCATAACTCTGACGTCAGCCAGCAATGATATAAAATTAGTCAAACAATTACCAGTACACAACTCTGAAGTGCCAGAAAAATATATTCAGCTCTGTATATCTCCAGATAGTTTGAAGCGCACTCTGTCAGGACACAGGAAGGCTCCAGCAATGATAATGGAGATTATTCTCCTGTTGAAGAGATTTCCTTTGGTGTAACTATTAATGAGATCAGGGAATTCTTTAAATGGGACTGTTCACAGATCTCTGAAGAGCAAAAGAGGTGTTATGATAGGGTCTATATTATATATTAGAAGCTTCAAAATTTCGAACCTCATATGTATGACAGCATATGAGCGAAACTTGAAACCTCGAATATATAATAAAAATAAAAAAACTTACTTAACCTGCTCTATTGGGAAGACCCCTGCACCCCCCACACCCCATCTACTTAAATATACCAACTCTGAGACTGCACATCAGTGCAGAAAAAGGGAAATTTTCCCATTCTGCGCATACTGAACCATTGCCTTTCACCTTCAAACTTTTCAAAGTTCGATCATATGGTGTTGACCAGAAGACATTCGAACTTTGAAACATTTGGCAATTTAATAGGACCCTTATTATCATGTACAAATGGAATTCCCTTCTCCTGGTGTACCTCCAGTCATGCCAGCTTTTCTGTATGCTTTTGCCTCTTCTTGTACTGCACCCAAGAGGCCAGATAGATTTTACAAGGTGCCTGATGATTATAAGTTCCTCTACAAGTGTCCTTCAGCTGATCCAGATGTTGTTTCCATTGCTTTTGATAAATCATCCTAGTTGTCCCCTTTTGCTAAATTACTTCCATCTGATAAGGAAAGCAAAATTCTGGAGAGACTGGGAAAAAATGTTTATACGTCCTTCACTTTAGCCATCAGAGCAGTGAATTACCAAACACATATGTCTAGGTATTCCTTAGCTCTCCTTTCCCTGGCTTCACAAGCCCTTGCTCGGTTACTTTGAGATTAAAACTCAGGTTTCATCCCTTTTGAGAGCCTCTTCACAAGTAGCTAGGCATTCCATTAAGTGCAGCTCTGTTGCTGTGGAGGCATCATCTAGAGCTGCTGCATCTGGTTCTGTGCTTAGGAGGCATTCTTGGCCGAGGCGTCAGCCATTGCCAGATGACATTAAAGCAAAATTGCTTGATACCTCTTTGGACAAGTCAGCTCTTTTTGGTTCTGAAGGTGCAGATTTATTTAAGGTTATGCAAGAGAAAGGAAATGAACTTCAAGATTTGAAGCACCTGTTCATCTCCCTGTCCCTAAGAGCCAATAGAAATTTCCCTGCTAAGACTTCCTTTGTTAGGAGACCAGCTAGATCACCCTGTTCTTCTGCTTTTGCTTCTAGGCCTTAAAGTACTGTTAGAAGACCCCCCCCACAGCCAAAATCTACTGCTTCTGCTCCTTCTGCTCAGCAGCCCTTTCAGGCCAGACCCAGTTCTCTGTGAATTTTGGCAGCCTCTTCCAAGTCTTTCTCCTGTATCTCTTCATCTTTCTCTCTATTTTCAAATTTGGGCAAGGATCACTCAGGACTCCTGGATTCTATCATCCAACAGGGTTATTTCATGACTTGGAAAACTCGTCCTCCATTTATGGGTATTCCTCAGTCCCCTGCAAATCAACTACAGCTGTTTCCGAAATTCTATCTCCTCTTTCTCAAGGCGCAATTCAGGAGGTGCCTATGGATCAGAGCATCAGAGGGTTTTACTCAAGGATATTTCTGGTTCTCAGAAAAGATGATCAATGGAGACCAATCCTGGATCTTTTTCACTTTAACACTTGTGTAGAAGTACGTTCTTTCCACATGTCTTTACAAATTATTTTTCCTCTTATCCCACCTCAGTCTTACATGGCTTCTCAAGGTATCAAAGATACATATCTACACATTCCCAGTCATCTTCTGTTCAGGAAAGTTTTATGTTTCTCGGTGGGTTTCTTGCACTGTAAGTTCTCTGCCTTGCCCTTTGGTCTTTCAACTGCCCCAAGGATATTCACAAAGTGATTGGCCCTTGTGTTTACCTTTCTAAGAGTTCAGGGTATCCAGGTATACCTATACCTGGATAATCTTGTTTTCCTGCCTCATCAGTCAGAACAGTTGTTGCTGAACCCGCAGGTGGCCATTCGCCTTCTTCAAAGCTTAGGGTTCACTATAAATTTTAAAAAATCCACTCTGACCCCTTCTCAGGATCACATCTTTCTAGGGTACAGGTTCAAGACAGACATTATGATGTTTTTTTCTCCCTTCTGACAGGGTTCAGTTCCTCATTGCCTTTCTGGAAAACCTTCTTCCTCTTCCTTCTGTTACAGCCAGGGAGGTTCTAGGACTTCTGGGGTTCATGGCCTCTACGATTCCAATGTTGCCCTTTGCAAATCTTCACATGAGAAAATTTCAATGGTTTCTAAAGTCAGGTCTGGTCTCAACATGCTCATCCTCTGGAGTCTGTCATTCCTCTCCTCCCCTGTCTAAAAAAGAATTTCAGTGGTGGATTCGACAGCTAACTCTGAATCCAGGTGTACCTCTTCTTTTGCCTCAAGCATCTCAACATCTGTTCACAGATGCCTCAGACACAGGGTAGGGAGCAACATTTGCTTCCAAGAAGGTTCAGGGACATTGGTCATTTTCTCAAATGAGAGAACATATCAACATCAATGAAATGAGGGCTCTGATTCTGGCTCTGTAGACCTTCCATCCTCTCTTTCAACCAGGTCATTCGAAATATTTACAGACAACACCACTGTTCTCTGGTATATTAACAACTTGGGGGGGGTGAAGTGTTACCTTCTTTACAGGTTGGCTGTCGGCATGGGAATTGGCAATTCAGTACAAGGTGACTCTCCTTGTGGTTTACATCCCATCATCTCAAAACACTGTGGCAGACACTTTAAGCAGGTCCTTGACTCAATCCCACGAATGGGTGCTTCAAAGGGATGTGTTTCTGGACTTGGTCCACTGGTGGGGTGCTCCTCTACTGGATCTGTTTGTCTCCACTCTGAACAGACAACTTCTATTCTGTGCCAGACTCCCACATTCTCTGACTTGGAAGATGGATGCACTATCCTTCTCATGGAAGGGAGTGTCTCTTTATGCAACCCCCCTCCTTCCCTCTAATTCAGAAAGTCGCCAACCAAAAATGTTGCTGGTGACTCATTTTTGGCCAAGACAGCATTTTTTCCCTCTTCTGCATTTAGCCAAGGCCAGTCATCACACGTTACCTCAGAGTGGACCTGCAAACACAAGACAAGGGATCTCTGTTTCATCCACATCTGTCAACCCAACAGTTGACCCTGTGGGTGATCGACTTTTGATTCTTTTCAGGCACCTTTTTTCATAGGACGTGCTTAGTGTTTTGCAGGTGGCCAGAAACCCAATACAAGAAAATCCTACTTATCCAAATGGAAAAGATTTTCCATCTGGTACCTTTCCAGAAATCAAGATCTATTTGCAGTGGATATTACTATAGTTCGTTCTTTCTTGTGTGAGTTACTTGACAGTTGCTTGGCATACTGTTTAGTGGAAGTTTACTTATCTGCTCTTTCTGCATGTCTGCCATTATCTCCACTTTTAGCATTTAGATTGGAGGTGATTTTTTTTTTTCTAAAAGGCGTCCTACATATTAAATCTCCCAGGAAAACAGTTCTTCCTCCTTGTGATTTGAATTATATCTCACAGAAGTTTACTGGGGTTCTTTTTGAGCCTGCAGTCTCTGCTTTTTTGAAGTTCTGTACTTGGAAAACTGTGCTTCTGTTAGCTTTGACATCTGTTAGGAGGATTTCTGACATTCAGGCTTTGTTGGCACCCCCCACCTTTCTGGGTTTTTCACAAGGACAGGGTTTCTGTACATACCAATCCTTCTTTTATGCCTAAAGTGGTGAATGAGATGTCTCTTAATCAATCTGTTCAGTTGCCCACCTTCTTTCCTTCTCCTCAATCCTCTAACGAAAGGATCTTGCATACTTTGGATGTACATAGACAACTTAGATTTTTACTTGGATAAGATTAAGACTGTCAGATAATCTGATCATCTTTGTATTTCTTTCCATCCCAGGGCTGTGGGTCTGAATGTCTCTAAACAGACAGTTTCTTCCTGGATTTCCAAGGCTATAATTTTTTGCTTTGAATGCCATGGAAAATCTCTTGCTGCGCCTGTTAAGGTTCATTCCACTAGATCTGTTGCTGCCTCGGGCATTCTTTAAAGGTCTGGATGCTAACTCTGTTTTAGAGGCTGCTACATGGTCTTCTGTGCACACTTTTACTAAACATTACAAGTTGGACACCATTTCCAGATCTAGATCAGGGTTTGCTATTGCCATTCTCCATGGTTTAGTTGAAAATTCCTCTGCACAGAGTTCCTCTGCTCCTTCCTCCTCCCAAGGTTCCTACTGAGCTTTGGTATTCTGCCACATGTTAAGAATACTGTAATATTGAGTAGAAGGACATAGAATAGTTGTGTAAAATCTTACCATAACCATAGATGTCCTTCGGTTTTATGTTGCAATATTCTATCCCTCTCACCTTCCCCTCTGCATCTTGTTTATTCCTTGGATGACTTATTGAGTTCCTTAGCTCTTATGTTCCTTATGAGGCATTTCAGTTCTGAGGTTTGTACGTGCGGATGTCCTTTTATGACTGACGTTATCAGACCATTTGTGTGACATCCCATGTACCTGCAGTAGCTAAAAAGCTGTTGTATACTGGCCGGACATCTGGTCGTTGAGTCGAGGACTTCCCACATGTTAAGAATACTGCAACATAGAACAGAAGGACATCTATGGTTATGATAAGATTTTGCACAACTATTCTTTATGGTAGGTATCTTTCACAATTGTACTTCTTTCCATGCAGATTAGGATGGAATACATATTTACCTTCAGCCATATTTAAGGAAATTAATAAAGAAAACCCAGATCCCAATTTTTGGAAAAGACATTTATTATCCAAGTTTTTTTTGTGAGGAAGTCTTAAACAATGCATAATAGCTGGTGATTCATATGAGATGCTAATGGGCCCAGTTTTGGAAGACCATCATTTTTTTTGCCATGAGAAATGTCCTACTTCACTCTGTGTCTTTGACTTGGTGTAAGGGAATGAAAACTGCTTGAACAGATTTATTTTGTACACCTTTGGCCAAAGTGTAACTGCTGGTCTGCATAATGGCTATAAGAAAGTACCTAACTATTCAGTGGTGAACCACATTACCATGGAGTGCTCTGTGGTGCAGTGATAATGCCTTGATAGCAACCTATATGGCCAGGATCAATTAAGTGACTCAGGCACAGGAGCATAAAACAAACAGGGGTTGTGTAAATGAGTGGAGAATGCCATATTTCTTATCCTTAAAGGAGAGAGGTAACCCAGTCTAATGCACTTGACATGCATTTCAGGCTACCTGTGCCAGCAGTCAACACAAGTGTCAAGTATGACCACCACCAAGCAGTGTGTGAGTTGTTGCTGTGGGATACACATGTGCTGAAGCAGACATGGGTCCAGCAGTTTTAGCACTGTGGGAGTCCCACTTGCCCAAAATGCTGTGGTCACTAAGAGTTTGGACAAACCAGAAACACCATGATGGCTGCCTTGATGGCCCTTGTGTCACAGAATTAGTTTCACAGGTAAAAAGATAACAGGAAAGAAAGTATTGTATTACCATGGCATCTTCTACAAGTTGGAGGATCCCTCATTTCAGAAACTTAAATTCTGAAAGAGTTAGAAGATTGCCATGTTTCTGTAATTTGTATGCCAATCCTTTAGGTCCTGGGACCACATCCTCTGACTTTAGAGTCCCTGAAAATGTACCTTCACCCAGGAAAGAAAAAGAAAATGTGGGTCAGCTTCAGGTCTGAAAATAGAGAACCAAAAGGAAGGGCTCTTATTATTCCTGATGCACCCACCTCTTAAACCATAGTTGTGATAGAACTTTGCATAATAAGAAAACCAGTTCTAACTAGAGTTAGTATTAGAGTAGTTTTTATAACCTTTGAGGATCACCCATAGCTTAGCATTCGCACAAATGACCCAACTCCCAAAGCCCCGCATACATCTGGATGCAGGCCAACATCCTCTGTATGCAGACATGCAGTCCTGCATCCCAGATAAGAAGCATTGGTTAGCACCTTTTTCTGGGTCTTCTGCCGTGTTGTGTATCTGGAAGAGAGACTTTATTACAACTTTTTTTTTTTGTGAGAGACCTTGATTTTTCTGAATCTGTAGTGATAGATTTTTACACAGAAAATAAAAAGGAAAAAGGGAGTTGGGGAGCTTGCACTGCAGCAACAAGCCCACCTGGACATCTGTTAATATGAGTTCTCATACAGCTGTACAGTGTTCACAGCAGGGTCACTGCTGCAGTAATATTCACAATATTTGTGGAACAGACTCCCATGGCTGTCACAAAAAATGTGACTGGTATCTTCTTGCTCTTGAAGTGTTTCTTCAAAGGATACCATGAAGCACCTCCACTCCAAACCCCAGTCTTACCCTGAATATCCAGATTATAGTGCTTGGAGAACATATGAAGAGATGATCAGATGGCTGCCTCACAAAATCACATATGTTGATGGCCTGGCAGAATGTGCTCCCATGCAATCCTGTTGAGACCTGCCTTTTTTTCATAGCAGAAGACATTATAGTTCACCAGCCACTTAGAAACCATCAGCTTATCAATCAGTACACCTTCCGTCCCATGCGCAAAAGTTACAAACAACTGGCCTTATCTACCTGATGGACTTGGTCCTATCCAAGTAACATGACAGTTATCTGTGGACATCCAACAAATGTGTTCTGGGATTTTGGAATATCCACATTTCAGTCTATGGTTAAGGGACAACTATTTTAGGCATAAAGATAGGATTCATCCTGAAACTGCTAACTATTATTTTGTAATGTACAGTTGTGTAAGTAAACTTACTGTAATGGTAGGTGTTCTAATAGATCACTGCTGCAGTAGCCTAAGCTGTTTGGGTCGTACCCCTTGCGACAGGCCAGCTTTCAAGCTTAAGAGGATCTTTGGTGTACTCAAGTTGTTAGGAGCTTGATAAGAGACCAATATAAAGACAGAGTGTGAATATCCTCAGAGCATTTTTGCCCAAGAAGAGAGGCAAGAGCACTGAAAAATCAATGCTGGGAAAGAAACCCAAAAGTATAGTGTATACAAAAGGGTGTCTACATCCACACCCTGCTAACACAAAAGAAAAAAAAAACTAAAATAAGGATGTTGGAGAGAGTGGCAGCTACTGCAACAGTGCAGGTTTACTTATGCAACTCTTCTTTGTTAAACATAGAGATCACTGTTACACTAGGCTACGCTATTTGGGTAGATTACCACAGTTTAGAAATTAATAAGAGAGGTGGCAAATAAATTAAAATTCCAGGCGCTCCAGAGGAATGGTCCTAGCAAACCTGTTCTGGACCTGGAAGAGTAATCCAGTTTGCAGTGCTTTGTAAAGGTATGAACAGAGGACCAAGTTGCTGCCTCTATAATACTTCTAGACTGCAGTCCTTTCCAGAAAGCCACCAGATTGGGCCCTAACCCTGCCCAGAAGTGACTTATTGCGGTCAGTATAACAAAAAGCACTAGCATGAGACAGTCACCTAGCAAGTGTCTGCTTTGACACTGGTTGTCCTTTCCTTTTACCTTCATATCAGACAAACAGCTGATCAGCACTCCTGAAAGTTTTTTTTCTTTAGGTAGTATCTATGCAGCCTGAGTATATCCAGGGTGTGAAAATAATTTTCTCCCCTGTTCTTGTGTTCAGGAAAAATGTCAGGGAGATCAATAGTTTGGCTTAAAGTAAACTCTGAGTCCATTTCTGCCATAAAAAGAAGGCTAATTCTCAAAGAAAAGCTGTCCTTGCGAAAACTTAGGTAGGGTTGACAGGCTCTAATTCCCTGTAGCACAGGTATTCTTCTAGCAGAAGACAGAGCAATGTTAAGAACCTCATTTCAGCCTGATGAGCTGGGTCAGATGGAAAAAGATTAAGCTTTTCAAGCACATAATGAAGATACCAAGGAGGAGCCACACATTGCTTAGTGAATAGTGAAAGAATATGCAATGCCCCCTTTCAAAAACTATTTAACTTTAGTATGGTTAAAAAAGGAGGATAGAAGGGCAGACATGCAGAAATGGCCAACAAATGCACCTTGATAGAGGAATATGAAAGGCGAGATTATGATGACACATAAATAATCAAAAAACAGAAGCAGCTGAGCCTGAAGAGGGTCCAGGTTCTTGTTCTGGCATAAATACTAAAATCTTTTCGACTTGCACATATGGTTTCATAGTAGCAGATGTTCTGTAGTCCTGTCTCGCCTTCATTGTAACATATGGGTTCGGAGCAGATCCTTGGCTCCAACTCGGCCTTTTTGCAAGCTCAAAGTCTTCTAGTTGGCTCGTGGCTAGGTAGCTATCCTATGGTGCACCAGTACAATCCCCAGATTTCGTTGGCCACGTTGACGAGTTCAGATGTGCTTCTTCTTGGCCGTGGCTAGGTTTAACACATTTTGCCAATTTTTTACTATTTTGTGCTATTTTTCAGCTTTATATAGAATTATATAGCATTTGCTAGGGATTTTTCCTATCATTAGAGTAGTTTAGTCAATTACAGTATATTGGTTTACTCTGTTTAGCTAATTATTGTTGAGAACTGGTTGGCTGTTGGCCTTGTTGTTCTCATTGGTATACTGTGTGCCAGTTACTTTCTTTCTGGGCGTTTTGCCTTTAGTTGTTGTTTATTGGGCTAGTTATTTCAAATATTGGTAGTTTAATAGTTAGTGTTCAAGGTGCGTTTGCGCTTAATTTAACCTTTGTGTGCAGTATTCTTTAGAGCTTGGCTATTTAGTATTCTTAGTGTGCTGCGTTGTTGGCTTAAGCTAATTTTTTGTGGAGTAGTCTGTATAGTTTTTTGCCGGATTTACCTTAGCGGACAAGGGTTCCTGATTTGTCAACCCTTATCACTTCTAAGGCATAGTTATTGTATAGAGACTCCTTCTGGTGTGTGCATGTGTAACCAGATTTGCTATTTCTGACCTCCTATCCTACTTCTAGGTCCGTTTTAGTTAGAGGACCTAAGTTTTTTTCCCTTCTCTTTCTACCCAGGGCTCGGCCCGTTTGAGTTAGAGGACCTAGTCCTCTTGGTTGTGTGACTGCTAGTGTGGTAAGGGCTAGGCCCATTTAAGTTAGAGGACCTATTCCTCTCTCTGTGTGTTTGGCTGTGTCCCTTTGGCTGCATCTTCAGTGATATGTCAAAGGAGGTAAATGGTCATAAACCCTCTGGGTTTAAAAAGTGTGTGAAATGCTCGCAGAAGATGTCCATAACCGATGGCAACAATAACTGTGTGTACTGCCCCGGGGCCATCCATTTACAAGAAACGTGTTTGTTTTGTCACTCGTTCAGTGCCAGGGTATTACAGGAGAGAAAGAATAAATTGTTACTAAAAGGTCTCCTTAAGCCCTCTTTTGAGGAAGACCTGGCCAGCTCGTCTTCCTCCTCTAAATCACATGATTCCAAGAAAGAAAAGACAAAACCTTTTAAGAGGCATTCCCCAGTGCTGTCTGGTGCATTGAAACCATCTCCCAAAATTTCCAAACCAGACAAATCTTCTTCCTCCTCGGCTTCACTCAGTTCGGAACTGATCGAGGACATAGCTACTGTGGCTGCAGTGTCGGTACCAGGCAGTTCGGAGCTGACCACTGATAGCAGACATCGGAGCCAGTCTAGAGAACTTTTGCCGGTCTCCTCTACATTAAGGTCCCCTGTATTAACAGAGGTGTAGATCTCCCACTCTGTCTTCTAGATCTTCCAGGAGCCTATAAGAAGATGTGCAGAGAGTAGTGCTGAGACTCCTGAAGTCATCTGCCTTACCGAAAATGCTGTTGGCTCCAACCCAGTCGGTTCCGGAGCCACTTGAGTCCATTACCCCTTCTGTGATTCCTCCGAGCCGTGCTGGGTGTTCTAGCCGGAGTGCTCGGTACCGCTGGCTGTTGAACCCTTGGTTCCAGCTCCCCCTGAGGTTGTCTCGGAGCAAAGTTCTGCTCCAACACCTTCGGTGCTGTCCGTGGTGTCTAGGAGCCGAAGCTCCCCAGTTGGCCTTGACAGGGATGCCTGGAACCGGACCTTTTCGGTTCCGAGTCTCCCTCTCAGTGCGTCGGCTAGGATGAGCTTGGACCCTATATCTGTCTCGGAGCCAGTGGTGTCCTCCGTCTCCTTGGATCTGGGGAGGTCTTCGGAGCCGGAGAGTTCGGCCATCGAGATTATGAGGAGTGTGCTGTCCCGATCATCAGCTCCACCCATGGGTACCGACACTCTTCCCCATCGGGCACCGACTTCCATCTCAGCACCTACTTCCTCTCTGGACAGCAGAGACCTACAGCCTCAGGAGTGGCCCCCATTCTTCCGAGACCTCCCCAGAATACCCTTCCAAGGAGCTCCCATGGAAAAAGATATGTAAGAGGAAGCATGTAGACTCCCATGATCCTCTTACCTCCGACACCGACCTCGGAGTCAGAAGGGTCCCCTCAAGTCATCCTCTGATGTCACCTTTGTGGACATCTTAGTGATCCTCAAGCAGAGGTGCGGCTGGCCCACTGTTACCCCTTCTGATGAGTCTGTGTACCTGAAGGCTTTTGGGTCTCAACCTTCAGCCTCTTGGGTGTCTCCACCCTTTAATGAACTTTTAGAACTTTTTAGTCGAAAGGTGTGGGAGACTCCTGATGCTGTGGAGCCAGTCCCCAGGAGACCTAATAAATTTCTGTCAGCCCCCAAGGAGAAGGAATTTTTATCAAAGGCTGTTCCCATAGATGCAATGGTGGTGGTGGTGGCCACTAAGAAGGACCTAGCGGAGACTTCTTCATCGGTCCATCTGCCGAACAAGGAGTCTCGAATGATGGACAGATATGGGAAGCGTATCTTTTTGTCAGCGGCATTCACTCTCAGATCGCTGAACTACCCAACACACTTTACAAGGCTTCAGAGAGATCTCCTGAAGGAGTTAGGAGAGACTCTACAAGGAACATCCACTGAAGGAGTCCCTGATAAGGTGTCTGCTCAGTTGTCCACCTTGAATTCCATTGTTAACTCACCCATGAGGCTAATCTCTTATGCAGCCGACGGAGCGAGCAGGGCAGCGGGTTCAGGAGTTTCCCTAAGGAGGCACGCCTGGATGCGCTTGTGTAATTTTGCGGAGCCATTCAAGTCTACTTTTACCAATGCCCCCTTTGATGATTCTTCATTGTTTGGACCTAAGGACCAGGTGAGAGCAAGAAGGGATAACACTCTCTGCCATGGGAGTATGTTTTACCGTCCCCTCTGGACCATATCCCAAGGGTCAGAGAGGTGGTAAAATGTGGTTCAAGAAGTCCCAGAGGTTTTTCCAGGATGCACAGGGTAACTCCTCCTTTAGAGGCAGAGGAGGAGGAGTGAATGGTAGATGTCACCCTAGAGGGAGGGGCGGACCGCAAATCCAGGGAGGCCGCGATTCGTTTCGATGCCAGCCCTATCAGCTGTCTTGATGTGGGGCCCGACTGTGCTTCTCCAGAGCCAGTCGGGAGTCTCATTTCTTTGTATCCAGAAGCCTGGCTAAGTATCCCTCAAGACAGATGGGTACAAAGAATTGTCACCAGAGGTTACTCCATACCCTTTTCCCTTCCACCTCATGTTCCCAAGAGGATCCCGGATGTTCCACCCAATCACAGGGATCAAGCAACTGTAGAAGTGAACAAGTTGCTCACAAACAGAGTCATCCAAACCATCCCCATTCGGGACTTACTCCAGATTCTTTTTAGTGCCAAAACGTAAAGGGGACTCGAGGCCCATCTTGGATCTCAGCAAACTTAACAAATCTGTAAAGAAGGACAAGTTCTGGATGGTGCACTGCAGTCTATACTCCCTCTATTAGGGAAAGACACTTGGATGTGCTCAATAGACCTCCAAGACGTGTACTACCATATAAAGGTGGACAGAGCGTTGGAGTCATCTACGCTTCTGGCTGGGAGCCAGTCACTACCAGTTTCATGCTCTGCCCTTTGGTCTCACCAAAGCCCCCAGGGTGTTCAAGTGTATGGCAGTAGTGACATCTCACCTGAGACGTCTAGGATTCCAAGTGTTTCCGTATCTGGGCGACTGGCTCCTGACCGCCCCCACTAGGCATCTACTTCTTCAAACCAGAGACGCCACTATCAAACTTTGTGCCCAGTTGGGGATTACTATAAATTGAGTAAAAGCTGCCTTATTGCCCTTTCAATTTGTGACTTTTATAGATGCAGAAATAGACACATGTTGGCTCGTCTTCCAGTAGAAAGGGCACAGAATCTCGTACAACAAATTCACCATCTTCTCCACCTCTGAAAAGTCAAAGCAAAGACTATACTGAAACTTCTAGGGACCATGGTCTCCACCATATTACTAGTACCTTTAGCCAGACTACACATGCAGATTCTTCAATGGCTTCTATCCTCCCAGTGGTCCTTCCAACAACTGCCTCTATACCACCACATCCTATTAACAGAGTATTGCAAGAAGGACCTTCGTTGGTAGATCCAACCCAACCAGTTAACGAAAGGCACCCCATTCCTCCCTTGTCAACCCGTTGCCACTGTGACCATGGGTGCCTCACAGATAGGGTGTGGGGGGGCAGCATTATCTAGGCATGACTGTCCAAGGCACATGGCAAGATCACGAGGCCCACGTGCATATCAGTGTCCTAGAGATGAGGGCAGTGCTCCTGGCATTGCAAGCACTCCACGACCTTCTTCCTCTTGGGACGATTGCAGTACAGTCCGACAACATGTTGGTATTATGGTATCTCAACAAACAAAGCGGAACCAGATCATACCCACTCTGTCGAGAGGCCATTTGGGTTTGGAAATGGGCGATATCTTCCCAGCGCTTTCTTGTGGTGACGCACATCCCGGAGACAACTGATGTGATAGTCGACAAACTCAGCCGGGTAATCTTGATGCCTCATGAGTGGTCTCTGAAGCAGGAAATAGCAGAACAGATTTTCCGCAGATGGGGATAGCCTTCCTGCGTTCATTTTGCCAGCCCAATCAACTCCAAATGCAGCAGCTACTTTTCCCTCATCCCCCGTCTGGGGGACTCACCGAAAGATGCACTCATTCACTATTGGCCCCTGGGTCTCCTTTATGTTTTCCCGTGCTTTCCTCTCATATCCAAGGTTATTCAGAAAAGCGAAACTGCTGGGAAGTAAATTAATGTCATCACTCCTTACTGTCCTCGTCAGGATTGGTTCCCCTTCCTCGGGCCTCACCTACTAAACAACCCATGGACTCTGGACCCAGTGCCAAAAGTATTGACGCACATGTCACGCTCTCTTCATCCCAGCCTCCACACCCTCAGTTTGACAGCTTGGCTGCTCCAGTTCCATCCCTAGTCAGGCTTCATGATTTCTCACTCTCTCTGACTCATTCTTACATCTTCTCATAAACCCTCCACTAGAAAGTTATACACCAGTAAATGGAGAAGGTTTCCTATCTGGGCTGAGGAAAGGAATGGTGACCCTTATACTGCATCTATTCCAGTGGTATTGGAATTCTTGTCTGAATTTTTTCACCAGGGCTCTGCTGCTGCGACAATTAGAGTTCAGTTGGCAGCAATTTCAAATTTCCATTTGGGTCAACAGGAGTCCAATCTTATGTCACATGGGTTGTGTAAGACCTCCCTTAAAGGTGCCACTTTGTTGAGACCTCCCTTTCAGGAACCAGTTACTTCATGGAATTTGAACTTCGTTCTATCCAAATTAACGTTTCCACCCTTTGAGCCAGCTCATTCATCTCCTTTGAAATTTCTGTCTTGGAAGACTTTGTTTCTGGTGGCAATCAGATTTGCTAGACGAGTTTCAGAGTTACAAGCACTGTCTGCCAAACCCCCTTATTTGATTTTTCACAAAGACAGAGTGACTCTTCGTACTAACCCATCCTTTGTCCCCAAGGTGTGCTCCCATAACAACTTGAACCAAACTAGAGCATCCGGTGTCCTTCCCTAATTATTCCAGCGCAGCAGAATATGGATTCCATCAGTTGGACGTTCACAGACAATTATGGTTTTATTTACACCGTTCCAAGGAATTCAGGAAGTCAGACCAATTATTTGTTTGAGCTTGCAAAAAGGCCAAGTCAGAGCCCAGGATCGACTCCGAACCCATATGCAAGAATGAAGGGTGAGATGGACTACAAACATGGAACGTTACGGTGAGTACATAACGTCTTTTTTTTTCACATCCTTTATTACCTGCTGCACATCCTGAGAAAAGATGTGGCTAAAAGGCATTAAAAGTGTATCATTCAGACAGTTAGCTGAAGAGTTCTTATGTTGGATTGAGCAAATCTATTTTGTGGGGAAGCCTGTAGTAACTGCTTTTGGCTAGCTGGAAAAGAAGGGATAACTGCTGTTGCCTGGACCAAAAGTCCATTTGAATCTTTAGAAGAATCATGGATTTCTGTAGGAAGGATGGAAAAATGTACTTGAACTTTCCTGTCCATGAGAAAGAGAAGGCATCTGCCTTCCAAACCTGTTTGCATAGTGTCCTACAACAGAATTTCTCTAATTGTCTGTTCTGAGAGTAAGCAAACAGATGTACTTGAGGTGTTCTCCACAGTTAGATCCACTCTTGGAAGACCACAGAATGAAGTTTCCCTTCATCAGGATCTGTCCTGGTCCTGTTGAGCTTGTCTGCAATCAAGATGTTCTTCTTTTACATTGCCTCAGTGACATATGGGTTCTGTGCCTGTACAAACCCACTCTGGCAGCTTTCCAGAGCTGCAATTCCCCTCTTCTGACTCCCTATGACAGGGGATCAGCTAGGCCCCTCCCATCAGTGGAATCTTAACCTATGTCTCAGGAAGTCAGTTGTTCAAGATTTTAGTGCCAGCTGTAGGAGTCACATGGTAGTATCACTTCAGTAGCCTGCATCGGTGGATTAGAGCTTCCAGACTCAGGTATGATCCGAGACCTCACCAGAAGCTCCCACTGAGGAGGTTCCCAGGAAGAGACTTTGCAAGAGGAAGCATCTGGACTCCCCACTGGAATCCATCATGTCAGATACTGATTTGGATGAGTCAGAAGCATCTGAGACATTTAGGATTCCAGGTGTTTCCATACCTAGACAACTGGCTTCTCACTGCCACCACCAGGCATCAACTCATACTAGCAAGGGACACAACCTTAAATCTCTTCAGTCAGTTGGGGATTACCATAAATCTTAGAAAAATCTGCCTTATCGCCATTGAGACATACAGTCTTTATAGGAGCAGATATATATACCATTTCCATGACTGTAAAACTTCCACCGGAAAGGGTTTGTGTTTTACGAAAACAGGTCCTAGTTCTTCTAGCAAAAGAAAAAAACCCATCTTCAATGGTGCTCAGATTATTGGGGACAGTGGTAGCAGCACTCATTGCGATTCTTTTAGGTCAAATGCACATGCATATACTACAATGGCTTCCATTCACACAATGGTCCTTTCAGCAATTTCCAGTGTCTCATCAAATCCCGATAATGAACTCATGCAAGAACTACCTTTGCTGGTGGCTGACATCTCATCATGTAATAATAGGTCGCCCCATTGTTCTACCTGCTCCCATTGCCACTGTGACCACGGTGCCTCCCTGATAGGGTCGGGGGGCATTATCAGGGAAGAACAGCCCAAGGCACGTGGAAACAACATGAGGCTCATCTGCATATCAGTGTCCTAGAGATGATAACGGTAATTCTAACGTTGCAGTCCTTTCAAGACTCCCTTCCTCTAGGAACTATTGCAGTTCAGACGGACAACATGTCAGTGATCTGGTACATAAACAAACAAGGAGGAACCAGATCTTATCCCCTACGTTGAGAGGCCCTGAGAGTATGGCAGTGGGCTACTTCCACCCAGCTCTTTCTGATAGCAACGCACATCCCGGGGAAGTCCAGTGTGATAGCAGACAAATTGAGCAGAGCAATTCTATTGCCTTACGAGTGGTCCCTGAAACAAGAAGTGGCGGAAAGGATATTCCACAGATGGGGCCAGCCTTGCTGCGACCTCTTTGCATCCCCAATGAACACTAAATGCAGCAGCTATTTTGCCCTAATCCCCCCTATGGGAGACTCCCCAAGGGACGTGCTTGTACACAGTTGGCCCATGGGTCTCCTTTATGCATTTCCAGCTTTTCTACAGATACCCAAAGTTTTATAGAAAGCAAAGGCTGTGGGAAGGACCATTATTCTAATAGCCCCTAACTGGCCTCATCAGATTTGGTTCCCCTTTCTTCAGCTTCATCTATTGGAAGAACCTTGGATCCTAGATCCGGTTCCAGACCTTCTGACTCATTCATCAGGGGCTGTTCATCCGATACTTCACTCTCAAATTGACAGCTTGGCTGCCCCAGTTCGCAGAATAGCCAGGTTTCAAAATCTCTCAGCAGCAGCTCAGCACATTGTAATATCCTCCCATAAATCATCTATCAGGAAGCTATATCTTAGTAAATGGAACAGATTTTCTATATGGGCGTATTAAACAATATTGACCCATATCTAGCCTCAATTTCATCTATTTTAGAGTTTTTGACCAAAACATTTCAATGAAGGAGCAACTGCTGCAACCATTAGGGTTCAGTTAGCGGTAATCTCTAACTTTCACCTTGGTGATCAAGGTCTAATATGTCCTACAGACTCAAAAGAAACCTGTAAAGCACTCAAAAGACCAATAAACTCCAACCGGAGTGCAGTAGCCCAAAGGAACACTCGATGCCTCTGAAAAACTTTAATGTCACACAAAAAAATAACACGTAAACGCGTTTAAATCCACAACACTCTCATGCGTTTTCATCCATAGAAATGGACTTCATCAGACAACCATTGATGTTTAATTTACCCTTTATATATCGACATTCATTATACTCTAACCAATTAAAACCTTAAAAAACGTTTGAATGTGCAAATCAGCCTTATTCATCCCTCATGAATATTCATTAGTAGCCAATGTTAAGTTGTCAATCTCGTCTTCATTCTTGCTGGATGGGTTCGGAGCCGATCCTCGGCTCCGACTCGGCACTTTCTTAGCTTGAGAACTCCTTTTACCAGCTCGAGGCAACCCTATATCCCATGATGCAAGGCGGGACTACCTCAGATCTCGTTTGCCGCTTAGCGAAAGAGGTCTCCTTTTTGCCAGCAGAGGTAAGTTAATTCTTTCAGAAAGCTTAGTCAGGGTTTTATTTCTCCCTTATTTCCCTTGTTATAGTGTGTAGTATTTCTACAGCCCACCATATTTCCCTTATAGTTAAAAACTTTTAAATTCTTTTTTATAATTTTAAAAGAGTTTCAGTTAGGCCTAGACCCCCTTGCTTAATCCCTACCTGTGTGTCTGTGTGTTTGGGGATTAATTGTGTGATTGTTGGGGTGTGTGTGACTTTCTTCCTCTAGGACTATGTCTAAGGAAGGCAAGGTCTCAGGCTTCAAGAAGTGTGACTCGTGCTGTCAGAAAATGTCTCTGACAGACGGTCACACTTCTTGTGTTTACTGCCTGGGGCCTTTGCACCTGCAGGACTCCTGTGCTTTGTGTCACTCTTTTAGCCAGAGAGTCCTGCAGGAAAGGAGGAATAAATTGATCCTCCGTGGCTTACTTAAGCCAGAAGGTTCTCCCTCTAAAACAGGGTCCAGTAAACCTTCTAAGCCTCCGAAGGTTCAGGCTACAGTGTCTAAGCCTCCTCCGGTGGCTCGCCGATCTTTCTGCTTCTAAAGTAGTGGGGTCGGCTCCGATTGGTTCCGACACCCAATCTACTGTTGCCTTGTCGGCTCCGGCTGGAGCCGACACCTTATCCAGTATCGGAGCCGAGAAACCTTCGGCTCCATCTGGAACTCAGGGGACTTCGGCTCCGATGACTTCATCCCGAAAGAGATCTCGGTCCCCTTCGTTGGAGAGTATCCATTCAGCTCCGAGATCTCCTCTTTTGTCGGAGCGGAGTCATCGGAGCCGATCTTCGAGATCTTCCAGGCTGTCTGACCACGACTTAGAGAGGGTGGTAAGCAGACTGCTGAAGTCTCAGGCACTAGCCCAAATGCTCCATAGCCCGTCTCAGCAGACTTCGGCTATTGCTTTACCCCTTGAACTTCCTCCTCCGACTCTCCTCCAGAGTTCGGAGCCGGAGCTTCTCGGAACAGTGACCGTGTCAGCGCCGGAACCGATACATCCCTCTTCGGCTCCGTCGTCCTCGGCTCCGATCTCTTCCTTGAGACCTTCCTTGGAGGGATCCGGTCGTCGGGTTTCCCTTGTCGGCTCCGAGGGGGCTAGTGGCATCGGACCCTTGTCCGACCCCGCTCTCCCTCTCGGGGCTTCGGCTTTGGTAAGCTCGGCACCGACATCGGCCTCGGAGCCTTCCCTCTCAGTGGAGATGGGAATTCCTATTTCTTCGGAACGGGAGTATTCCGGCCTCCCGGGGAGGGGAGCCTTTGAGGTGATGAGGAGTGTCCTGGCACCTGAGCCAGGTCAACGGTCCATCCCTTTAGCTCCTCCCTCTTCGGTGCCTGTAGACGCCTCTTGCTCCCAGGCCCAGGGATCCATCGCCCCAGGTTTCCCCATTAGGAATATCTTCCTCTTCCGAGGTTTCCCCTGATCCTGCAGGGGAACCTCCTCAGAAGAGGACGTGTAAGAGGAAACACACGGACTCCCCCGAGTCTACAACATCTGATACCGACTTAGATGAGTTGGAGGGTTCCCCACGGTCCCCCTCTGAGGATGTCTCCTTTTCAGACATCCTTGAGCTCCTCAAACAGAGGGGGAATTGGCCCTCCATTGATCCCTCCGAGGATGAGTCGGTATACCTGGAGGCTTTTGGATCCCGACCCTCCACCTCCTGGGTGTCTCCGCCTTTCGACCCACTTATGCAGGTAGTGGCTCGAAAGGCGTGGGCGGCTCCAGATTCTGTGGAGCCGGTTCCTAGGAGACCATCCAAATGTATTACGGCCCCTGCAGACAAGCAGTTTCTTTCCAAGGGCGTCTCTGTGGATGCTATGGTGGTGGCGGCGGCCACCAAGAAGGAACTTGCGGATCCTTCAGTACCTGTCCATCCTCCTAACAAAGATTCTAGGACCATGGACAGGTATGGAAAGCGGATGTTTTCTTCAGCGACCTTTGCTATGCGCTCGCTGAATTACCTCTGTCACTTCACCAGGCTTCAAAGAGATATTCTCAAGGAACTAGGTGAAGTGGTCCAGGATCCTTCTGCTGCTGGGGCTCAAGAAAAGATTGCCTCACAGCTAGCAATCCTGAATTAATTGAACAACTCCTCCATGCGGCTCATATCCTATGCGGCCGATGGAGCGAGCAGGGCCGCAGGCACAGGGGTGGCTCTTAGACGTCAAGCCTGGATGCGGCTTTGTAATTTTGCGGACCCCTTTAAGGTGTCCTTCACCAATACCCCCTTTGACGGTTCGGCTTTGTTCGGACCGCAGGTGAAGGAAACCTTGACCAGGTGTGAGCAGGACGGCAAAACTCTTTCTGCCGTTGGGAGTCAATTTTTCCACCCCTTCTAGACCCTACCCCAAGGGTCAGAAGGGAGGAAAGATGTGGTTCCGCAAAGCCCAAGGAGCTGCGCCGGACACACGTGGGCAGTTTACCCCCAGAGGCAGAGGGGGTAACAATAATAGACGCCGCCCTAGGGGCAGAGGGGGTCCTCAGAACCAGGGCAACAGAGAGTCTCTCCCTGAGAAGCCCTTTCAGCATCCCTGAGGTGTTGCCCGACTGTCCACCCTTGGAGGCAGTCGGGGGAAGAATTTCGCTGTACCCAATAGCCTGGCGTTCCCTTTCACAAGATATGTGGGTACAGTCGATAATATCCGAGGGTTACAAAATCCCCTTGAAAGGTATCCGTACCTTCCCAATCCCTTCCAGACATCTCACCCGGTCAAAGGGATTTGGCAGAACAGGAGGTTATAAAGCTCCTACAAAAAAGGGCCATCCAGACGGTTCCAGCAGACCAAGTAGGATCCGGCGTCTACTCCAGATTCTTTTTGGTCCCCAAAAGGACGGGAGATTGGAGACCTATACTAGACCTAAGCAATCTAAACAGATTTGTCAAGAAGGCAAGATTCCGGATGGTCACGCTTCAGTCCATTTTGCCCTTCCTGGGCAAGGACAACTGGATGTGCTCGATAGACCTTCAGGATGCGTACTATCACATAACGATCCACAGGCGCTCCAGAAGGTTTCTCCACTTTCGGCTAGGGACCAGTCATTATCAGTTCAGAGCCCTGCCCTTTGGCCTCACTTCAGCCCCCAGAGTGTTTACCAAATGTATGGCAGTGGTCGCAGCTCACCTGAGACGTCAAGGATTCCAGGTGTTTCCTTATTTGGACGACTGGCTCCTCTCCGCCACCACCAAGCATCATCTTCTTCAGACCAGGGACTTCACTCTACAGCTTTGCAAAAGTTTGGGAATTTCAGTGAATTTCGAAAACTCTTCTGTGCAGCCTTGCCAATCTATCACCTTTATAGGCGCAGAATTAAACACCGTCAAGTTGTCAGCCAGACTCACAGATCAAAGAATCTTAGACATCCAAAAATTCGTTCGAGTGTTATTGCAGAGCAGCAGAGTCAAAGCCAGATTGGTTCTAAAAGTTCTAGATCTTATGGCGGCGGCCATTGTTCTTCTACCTCTGGCTCGCTTCCACATGCGTCTACTGCAGTGGATGTTATTCACTCAGTGGTCGTTCCACAGTCTTCCGATGAAGCATGAGATCTTAGTCACACGATCGTGCAGAGCTCATCTAAACTGGTGGATATCTTCCCCTCTACTTCACCAGGGCCGACCTTTTGTTCCCCCTCCTCCGGTTGCCACAGTCACTACGGATGCCTCTCTGATCGGGTGGGGGGGGGCATTATCAGGGCAGGATGGTCCACGGGACGTGGCAGCCCATAGAATACCATCTGCACATAAATGTCCTGGAGATGAGAGCAGTGCTTTTAACGTTGCAAGCCCTCAACGACTTTCTTCCCGCGGGGACTATTGCAGTGCAAACGGACAACATGTCCGTGGTCTGGTACATCAACAAGCAGGGCGGGACCAGATCCTATCCGTTGTGTCGAGAAGCTCTCAGACTTTGGCAATGGGCAATCTCCTCTCATCGGTTTCTGATAGCAACGCACATCCCCGGCAGGTCCAACCTCTTGGCGGACAGGCTGAGCAGATCCATTCTCATGCCTCACGAGTGGTCTCTCAATCAATCTGTAGTGGACCAGATTTTTCTGAAGTGGGGAACACCTTGTTGCGATCTTTTTGCTACACCCCAAAACAACAAGTGCCCCGACTTCTTCACACTTTTTCCCTCACCAGGCCATCCCCCGAGAGACTCTCTAACACAGGATTGGCCCCGGGGACTGCTGTACGCTTTTCCACCTTTTCCCTTGATTCCACAGGTCATTCAGAAAGCCACCGTTTGAGGACCAAATTGATTCTCATTGCCCTTACTGGCCTCGACAAATTTGGTTCCCGACTCTGCATAGTCACCTCCTGGTGCGACCTTGGCATCTGGACCCACTTCCGGATCTTTTGACCCACCAGTCGGGTCAACGGCACCGGGCCATTCATTCTTTCAACCTCACTGCTTGGTTGCTCCACTTCCTTCCCTAGCCAGGCTTCCTATGATCTCTGATCCTGTCAGAGATATTTTAGTAGCTTCTTTGAAGTCGTCCACCAGAACCGTGTATGCTAGCAAGTGGCGACGTTTTTCCATTTGGGCAAGCTCCAGACACATTGACCCTTTTACTGCTCCTGTGCATTCTGTTTTAGATTTTCTGGCTGAAGTTTTTCAGTCAGGGTCTTCCTCTTCAACAGTCAAAGTCCAACTGGCGGCCATTTCCAAGTATCGTGGGATTTCAAGATCATAACATTATGTCACATAGGCTATGCAAAGCTTTTCTGAGAGGAGTTTTTCTTCTCAAGCCACCAATAAAACATCCTCCTCCACAATGGGATCTGAATTTAATATTGGCTTCCTTGATCTTACCACCTTTTGAACCGTCTGCCTCATGTTCCTTAAAGTTATTGACTTGGAAAGCTATATTTTTACTGGCGATCACTTCAGCTAGAAGGGTTTCCGAAATTCAAGCTCTCTGCATCCGTTCCCCTTACTTGATTTTTCACAAGGACAGGGTATCCTTAAGAACTAACCCGTCTTTTCTTCCTAAAGTTGTTTCTCAAACTAATATCAATCAATCCATTGAACTACCAGTCTTTTTCCCAAACTACTCGGACAGAGCTGAACAAAAGCTTCATTTTTTGGATGTCCATCGTCAACTCAGGTACTATTTGCATAGGACTAAACAGTTCAGGAAATCGGACCAATTATTTGTCTCCTATGCAGAAAACAGGAAAGGTCTCCCAGTTTCTAAGGTGACCTTATCTAGGTGGTTGTCTTCCACCATTTCTTATGTGTATTCGCTCAGGGGCAAGCAACTACCTTCTAAACCAAAAGCACATTCAACTAGGAGTCTATCCACTTCTACAGCCTTTCAGGATAGGCTACCCATTGATACCATTTGTGCAGCAGCTACGTGGGCCACACCTCATACCTTTGTCTCTCATTATAAATTAGATTTGGCCTCCAGAGACAGGGCCAGTTTTGGTTCCACAGTTCTCAAGAGTCTGTTCCATTGAGCCACCCGGGATACAGGTGCTAGGGACGCGGTCCCATCCAGCAAGAATGAAGGCGAGATTGACAACTTAACATTTAGAAGTTATGTACATACCATAACGTTCCATGTTAGTTGTCTTCTCTCGCCTTCTTTCTTGCGTCCCTCCCTCCTTCCCCCTGGCCTGGACAGATCTTGAAAAGTCTCCTTTTTCTTAGGTTGTTCTCTCCTGACTCTTCGGTAGGAGAGTCAATTGTTAGGAGTTTTGGTTTCCTAGTTGTTCTAGGTTTATCCTTAGCAGGGTATGTTAGCTACCAAACGAGATCTGAGGTAGTCCCGCCTTGCATCATGGGATATAGGGTTGCCTCGAGCTGGTAAAAGGAGTTCTCAAGCTAAGAAAGTGCCGAGTCGGAGCCGAGAATCGGCTCCGAACCCATCCAGCAAGAAAGAAGGCGAGAGAAGACAACTGACATGGAACGTTATGGTATGTACATAACTTCTAATTTTTAATGCCATATACAAAAAACCTTATAAGTGTCTTGACAACATTGAAATAGATGTAACAAAATCTATAAAATTTATAAAAACTATTAATACATTTCAATCAATAAATAATACATTACATAGTTATTCATAAAAGGTAATATAATAAATATTATACTTTATAGTACCAGTGTGTTTAAAACTAGGCAACAGTGCCCTCTAGTGATAAAAACTCTTATGACCCTTATATTTTGTTTGCTTTCAATTTTAATAGGGAGACAATACTTAAAAAATCATTTAAGCCAGGCTTTTTTCCTGCTTCTAAATATACCTGCCACCACAATTCCCTACTCTCTTCCTACAGACTCTCCAAAACCTTTCTTAAGGGCACCTCTTATTTGAGACCTCCTATTCGGTCCCCAGTCACACCATGGAATCTAAATTTTGTCCTTTCTCGTATCATTTTACCCCCATTCGAACCGGCCTAATATTGTGACCTGAAATATGCATTATGGAAAACCATTTTTCTAGTAGCTATTACATCAGCTCGGAGGGTTTCAGAGTTGCACGCCTTGTCCATAAAATCTTCATATTTAATATTTCATAATGACAAGAGTTTCTCTTAGGACAAATCCATCTTTTTTACCTAAAGTATGTTCAGAGACAAATCTCAACCAGACTATAGAATTACCTGTTTTTTCCCCTAATTATTCTAATAAGATGGAATATATGCTGCACAAGTTGGATGTCTACAGGCAGCTTTGATTCTATTTACACAGGACTAAGGACTTTGGAAAATCAAAACAGCTCTTTGCTTCATTTTCAGACTCGAAGAAAGGTGCTCCAGTGGTAAAAAGCGCCTTGTCAAAATAGTTATTAGATTGTATCTCTTTTACATACGATTCTGTCCATTCACCATTACATAGAAAAATAAAGACCCACTCAACTAGAGCGGTTTCCACATCTTCAGCCTTTCTGGCCAAACTACCAATAGATTCCATTTGTGCAGCAGCCACATGGTCTAGACCTCATACCTTTATCAATCATTACAAATTGGACAGGGCCTCCTTTGGATCCACTGGCCCGAGGAATATACTCCTGTAAGCCACCAGAGAAAGATGGTGTTTAGGGCACTTAACCCATCAGTGAGAATGAAGGCGAGCTAGAACAACTTCACATAAAGAAGTTATGTACTCACCATAACATTTCATGTGAGTTGTTCATCTTGCCTTCATTCTTCCGTCCCACCCTCCTACCCCCTACCAGTGTCTTGTGGACTGAGAAGTTGAAATAAGTTGGGCTGCCTTTAGCCCTTATCTAGTGTATCCTTGGATACTAAGTTTTTTGGAGGGAACTTATCTAGTCAGTTAGTTGGTAGCAAACAAGATCTGAGGGAAGCACCAGTGCATCATGGGATAGGGAGTAGGCCACGAGCTGGTTGAAGACCTCGAGCTTTAGCATTTGGCCGAGTCAGAGCCAAGGATCGGCTTCAAACCCATCGGTGAGAATGAAGGAGAAATGAACAACTCATATGGAACATTATGGTGAGTACATAACTTCTTTTTTAAGAAGTGACAAGGAGGGTCCAAAACCAGAGACACTCCAACGAGTCTGAATGACTGTTGAAGAGATCTTGTGATCTCCCTCCCACCCTGGCCCTGTTTATCTTACAGAAGGTCTGAATCTCCATTTTTTTTTTCTGTGGCAGCAGATTGTTTCAGACAAATGGGTTCTGAAAATCATTCATTAGGGTTGTAGATGGCAGTGGGAGGAAATTCCTCCTTTCCAGTGGGGGGCATTCCTCATCCTGCAGATCAGACTGTTTTGATTCCTTCTTTATCACATGGTGTCCCAGGATAGAACCAGTTCCCCCTTCCAAGGTGGGAAAGGGATTTTATTCAAGAATGTTCCTAGTCCCAAAGAAAGAAAATGTTTGGAGACCAGTTCTGGATTATTCTTTCCTAAACCTCTCTGTGACAGTACCCATATTCATAATGATGTCACTTTACAACCTGTTGCCTCTTCTTCCTCTTTCAAGTTTGCTGGTAACACTAGACTTAAAAGATGCTCATCATCGCATTCCTATTCATCCAGATTTCAGGCATTTCTTAAGGTTTTGTGTGTGTGTGGATCACATTATCAGTTCTCTGCCTTACCCTTTGGACTATCCACTGCACCAAGGGTGATAAAGTATCTAGCTCCAGTTATAGGTCATTGCAAGGCTACATTTAGACAACTTGCTTATTTTTGCAGAGTCTTTTTCAAAATGTCAAGAGTCTCTCTCTTAGGTGAGAGATCTCTTACACAAGCTGGGATTCCAATAGAACATTCAAAAGTCTTTCTTGACTCCTGCACACAGGATTGTGTTCCTGGGATGTCAACTAGACACATCAATTCAAAGAGCTTTTCCTCCACAGGTAAAAATAGATCTTTATTTTGATCTATTTCGCAGTTTTTCCTCTAAGACTTCAGTCACTGCGAGGGAATACCTCAGGATTTTGGGTCTCATGGCATCTATGATTCTCAGGATGCCCCATGTCAAAACTCCATATGAGAAAGATGCAGTGGTATCTGAAATCTCTTTGGTCCCAGCATCAACACCCTTTTTCTTTTTAGATCCCAGTACTGGGGTTTGTCAGAAGAGAAATCACTTGGTGTTGACAACAGATGTCCTTACATCACGGTCTTTCCTTCCTGCTCCAAAGCAGTTAGTCACCACATATGCTTCAGACTTGGCTTGGGGAGCATTTTCGGGAAAGATAAAAGTGCGGGGAGTATGGGACACCAAGGACAGATGCAAGCACATACAAATCTAGCAGATGTTTTCCCTGATCAAGCCACTCAATTCTCTGAACCATCTTTGGTTCCCTGGACCTCTTCAAGTGGCTACAGATAATACCACTGTGATGTCCATCATCAAGCAAGCTGGGGGGGGGGGCAGTTTCTACCCCTCTTGCAGATTAGGCATGTTAGCTTGGGATACAGCTTCACAACACAATCTCAAACTACAGGAATCCTATATTCTGTCAGAGCAAAGTTTTGCAGGAAACATACTGAGCAGGACCATGGCAGACCCTCATGAATATAAACTAGATGGGGGGGGGGGTCTTCCAA
The DNA here is from genome assembly GCF_019279795.1 of Protopterus annectens. Lineage (NCBI taxonomy): Eukaryota > Metazoa > Chordata > Ceratodontiformes > Protopteridae > Protopterus > Protopterus annectens. The sequence goes on from NC_056733.1 coordinate 1,873,996,354, forward strand.
GATTTGATTCATCTGTGGAGATTTCCTCAAGTAGGCCTCTTTGCCTACTAACTAAGCAATCAACTGGCAAGATTTTTCCAGAACTCCATTCAAGAAGACCTGGAAGACAGATGCCTTTTATTTTATTTTCTTATACAGGAATGTTCCTGTATGCCTTTCCACCATTTCCATTAATATCCATGGTACTTCTGAAGATTCAGAAGAAATTTCTAGGTCACTGTGGTGACTCCTTTCTGGCCCAGGCAACTATGGTTCTCCCTCTTTTGGAAATGGTCAGGTGCAATTACCACAAGCTTCCTCACAGAATGGATCTACTCACACAAGAACAGGGGTACTTGATACACCCCAACATCAATCTTCAGTTGATTTCCTGGATGATAACATTCTGTGATATGCAGAAATCATCAGTCGGATGACATTTGTCTAGGCCATTTGTTCATTTTTGTCTCTTCCGGTGGCCACTGTGACTACGGATGCTTCCTAGATGGGGTGGGTGGGACGGATGGTCCAAGACACGTGGCCCCCTCAAGAAAGCAATTTGCACAGCAATATCCTAGAGATGAGAGCAGTCTTATTAGTGTTTCAGTCCTTTCAGGATGTTCACCCTCTGGGGACTATTGCAGTTCAAATTGACAACATGTCTGTGATCTGGTACATCAACAAACTAGGGGGAGTCTGAAATTACCCCCTTCTGTCGAGAGGCTATGAGAGTGTGGCAGTGGGTGATCTCCTCCATTCTCTTTTTAGTGGCAATGCACATTCCAGGGAAACCCAACGTACTAGTGAACAAACTTACCTCATGAATGGTGTCTGAATTAACCAGTGGCGGAGAAATTTTTCTATCGTTGGTGCCAACCTTGCTGCGATCTCTTTGTATCTCCACACAGCAGCAAGTGCAGAAGGTTTTTTGCTCTAATCCCCCCCCTCGATGTGGTGTGGGGGGATCACTGAGAGATACTCAAGTCCACATTTGGCCCTCCGTTCTACTTTATGCCTATCTCCCATTACTTATGATTTCAAAGTTTGTACAGAAAGTACGTCAGTTGAAGAGCTCAGTTATCTTTATTGCTCCCTTTTGGCCTCAACAAGTGTGGTTCTCCTTTCTTTGGTCTCATCTTCGATATACGCCATGGATACTGGACCCCAGTCCAGACCTCCTGTCACATCTCACGGGGACAGAGCAGCCCAATATCCTGTGCCTCAAACCTACCACATGGTTTCTCCAGTTCCTTTAATAGCTAGACAGCCCAGGTTTTTCTCCTGTTAGACATATACTTTTATCTTCCCAGAAGGCTTCTAAAAGGAAGATCTAAAAGAGAAAATGGAAATGATTCTCAATTTGGGCTCTTAAGAAAGTTATTGATTCTTTCACTACTCCCATTTCTTCAGTTCTAGAATTATAAGCTTCTGTTTTTCAGGAAGATGCTAGTTTCTCCTCAGTCAAAGTTCACTTGGCAGCCATGTCAAATTTTCATTCAGGAGAAAAAGCTTCCTCTTTAACTTCTTCCAAATTGTGCAAGACTTTTCTAAAAGGCATCTTCTTACATAGGCCCCTAGTAAAAGATCTGTCTCCTCGATGGGATTTGACAGTAGTACTTCAGGGGTTGACGCAACAACTTTTTGAGCCTTCAGCCAAAACTGATTAACAGTTTTTGTCTTGGAAAACATAATTTCTAGTAGAAATTACTTCAAGGAGAATTTCTGAACTCCAGACTTTATCTTCTAAATCCCCTTACATTGTTTTTCACAAAGACAGAGGTTCTTTACATCGCAACCCATTTTTCTTAACAAAAGTAGCATCTGAATCAAATATCAGTCAAACAATTCATCTGCCTGTCTTCTTCCCTAATTTTTCAAATAAGGGAGAGCACATGTTGCATCTTTTAGATATATATAAGCAAGTACATTTTTATCTACACAGGACTAAGGATTTCAGGGGAAACTGACCAGTTGTTTGTTTCTATCTTACCGAACAGACTGGGATCACCAATTTCTAAAGTTAGCCTGGCAAAATTGATTGCTGATTGCATTTATTTTATATATATTCAACAAGGCCTCTCCCAAAGTAAGCCTCCTAAGGCTCATTCAGCTAGATCCATGGCCACGTCTGCCTTCTGGACTAGAACTTCTATTGATGACAGCTGCGTAGCAGCAACTTGGTCCAGTGCTCATACCTTTATTACTCATTACAAACTAGACTAAAAGTCCTTTTTGACTTCTGAAAGTGGATCTTCTTTTAGTTCAGCAGTTCCCCAGAGTACCTTCCATAAGGGCCACCCAAGATACATGTAGCTGGGGACTGTGTCCCGTATATAGAAGAAGACTGAAAAGGACAACATCAGATATTTAAGTTATGTACTCACCATAACTATACATCTGTGTTGTCCATTTTCATTCTTCCTCAGCTACCCACCTTCCTTCCCCCTTCCTTTTATCTTCTGGAGTGATCTCTTGGATTTTTCTTTGCAACCTTTAAGTTCCACGTTCGAGCCCTGGCCTACTGTTATTTTCTTTTTTCCTACTCTTAGGATAAATATAAGGTATCAAACTCGATATGAGATATTTGTTGGCTGGCTGGAGCTGCAAGTCTGAGATATGCAGCCAATTTGGATCCGTAACCCATATGTTGAGGAAGAATAAAAATGGACAACACAGATACATAATTATTATGACTATATAACTTAAATTTTCTGATAGTTGATTTGAAAACGCAGACAGAATAAAAGATTCTGAAGAATTGCTAAAGATTCTTGACAGCTGAAAAGAGTCTGCAACAAGACAACCATCCAAATATGGAAAGATATGGATGTTTTTATTTCTGCAGTATGCAAGACTGCAGCCAGTCACTTTGTGAACACCCTTAGAGCAGTAGAAAGTCCAGAGGGTAAGGCAGAGAACTGATAATGTAAGCCAGACACAACAGATCTTAAAAAAATATTGCATGAATTGCTCACTAATAGGAATGTGATGATAGGATCCTTTAAATCTACTTTTACTAGGAAAGCTATTGGAGGGAGCAGACGTAAAAGGGGCTGAAGGGTTAGCATTTTAAACTTGGAAAGGAAAGGTTCAGCACAGGCATTTTGGATTCTTCCTTCTTTGACACTAGCAAAAAATCCCTGAATAAAAAGAAGACAAAGACTTGGTTAACTCATTCACTCCAGTAAAGCTCAGGAAGTTTGTACAGTAACCTCCAATGGGCAGAGCCTAAACCTTTTGACAGAATCAGGTTATGTCTTCATATTTCAAACAAATGTTCATATCTCTGGAACTACAGGGGATATGGAAGAAGAATCCCTTCAGCACAAACTATTTTATAGTGGTAGTATTCTTTAGGTTCTAGGTCTTAAACCAAATTTTATAATTCACAGTAAACATAGTACCTATTATGTTTGTAATATTTTGCAAACAACTTACAAATCTCAGCAACCACTCAAGTTACACACACACTGCCAGCAGCATTTTATTCTTCCAACTTAAATCTTTCATATGCGGCTAAGGAGTTCTGTCTGTGTTACTTAGTTGTTGAGATATTCAGAAAAATGTGAAAATTATATCTATATAAATTAATGTCATGAAAACAACAGTTAATATCTCTTTACCTGCACTAGACAGAGGTCAAATATTAACACAGTTAAGTTTGCCCTTGTGTAAGCTTTAAGATGAAAACTTTTAAAACCTTGTACATAGCATGGTTTTGGAATTATTGATGCAAATATGAATAAGCAATATTTGACGCCTAGAGGCATCAGTAGGAGTTAACTGCAGATGCATCTGGAGGCATCACTCCGATGTAATGAGTTAACAGGGCAAGGAGGAACCCCCTGGAACAAGGGTAGAAGGTGGAGTGATACCCATTGCTATGTGTACCCCTGCTGAATTACATTTGAAACCTATATGTCTGTCAGCAATTTGGTATCACAAATGAAAATGAGACCTCAGAGATATTGAGAGATTGCCAGTGTGGGAAGGTAGATCTAAACAGGTAGATAGTCATCGTGACTTGGAGGATTGTCCTTGATTTTTAGAGATTTTCCTTTCTTTTTGGAACCTCCCTGCTGTTTTATTAAATTTCTGTTTAACTGAACCTTGCTAATTAAATTGTTATTGAAAAACAAAGATGAGGAAGAAAGTAAATTTGTATTTGCTTTAAAAAAAGGAGGACTGAAATACATAGTCACTCCTTGAATCAACTTTGCGCACACCTCAGCTGCTAAAGGGCCAGACAGAACTCTTGTCTAGAGGAGAATTTACAATTTCAGTTTTAACATCTTCAGGAAGGTTTTGAGAACGATGCTAAGACAATCTTCTCATCACAGACACAGAATCACCAGCTTTGGTAGCATAATCAGCAGCATCATTAGCATACTTTAAAGCATACTTAGTAATATGAGAAGCAGATGTTAGTCAGGCATTGTTATTTGTTTTTCAATATCTGAAGGAAGGTTAACAGTTAATATTTCCTGCATTCTCAGATGGTAAAAATAAAATCTTTAACATATGAGCTTGACAGTTTAAAATAATGAAATTTAAAGTAGCAGAAGAATGTACTTAATTTAAAATTGTGAAATGTAAAATAGCAGAAGATTACGCTTTCTTCCTTGACTTGTCAAAAGCATTCCTATCCTTGTCAGATAGAGTAGGGTTAGCAGCAGTAATTGGTTATGCGGTATCAGTTTTAGGTAGAGAAATTACGGCTGGCTCTGCAATGCATTTGGAAAACAAATACTTAATGTCTGTTGTATGCTGTATAACCTTTTAGGGAAGGAGTTTGACTGTTAGGCAAACTAGAAGTAAAAAAATATTCTCTAAAGCAGGCAAAAGTGGAGGAATAGCTGCAGATGTAGGCATATCCAACTATAACAAATCATAATACATTCTCTGTGGCACAGGAATTGTATTCTGCTGTGATTGAAGAATGTGTTTTATCTTGGATAAAATTTCACAAAAAGATAAATCTTCAAGAGGGAAATCTGGAGCCATGCTGTCCTCAAAATCAGAAAGTTCAGATTGAGAAGAAATTCCAGAGGTACAATCATTCCTCTGCAATGCCTGTTCTTCTGACTGAACATTTTCCATGTACATGTAGATGGAAATAGGAGGCTAGAAGGTTTTCTCACTGTGTTCTTTTTTCTTGAGAAACTCCCTGGAAAGTAACTGACCCTTAGTAGGCATACTTGTCCCAGATTCAGGTAACTCATGCTGGCCAAATAAAGAAACTTCACTTACCCCTTCCCACGAGACTGTTGAAGAGTGGTTCTCCAAAGGCATCCCTACAGGTGCAAAGGATGTGGCTATCACACAGTCTATAGGTGCCACACCAAAAGGACTGGGGGAAAAGAGGAATGGTATGAGGGACAACAAGAAGCCACGGCAGAGTTACCCACCAGCATCTGATGCAAACTAGGCGCAGTCTAACACCTAAAGACTCCCTAACAACTTTCTTCTTTTTGTGGGCAGAAAAGGTAAAACTGTGGAGGCTGATGGTTGCTCTATGGGGAAGCTGAGAATTGAGACCTCCAGATTGGATAGCTGTACAAGTCCGTAAAAGGTAAGTAAATTACTGACACCCCCACCCCCACAATCACTGTATCTTGCCCCAAATATAAAACACCTGAAGAAGACTTCTATCAAAATACTTATATTTGTATATAAAAAAGTGCACACAAGTATTTAGAAATAAACTCTCCTACAAATGCAATTACAGTCCTAAAAATTAATTTCCTAACAAAACATAATGTTTTAGTAAGCATAAACATGGTTTCCTCGGGGAAAAATAGATTTAGTGGAAGGTTTTCCAACAGGGAACTACCTGCCCAGCCTTGAAGGATTGCTAGCAGCCCAGCAGTTCCATTGGGCCCGCCAAAAGTGCACTCTTTGGCAGCAAAAACGGTCTGAGAATATTTAAGCTCTGTCTTTATATGGAGCTCCTCTTTAGCTCCTGATAGAGGACATGGAAGGTGTCCTTAAGCTTTGAAAGCTGGCTGGTCATAAGGGTAGGATCCAGTTAGCTTAGGCTACTGCAACTCTGATCTGTATATTGAACATCGCCATTGACGGTTACTTTGCCAAAAGGGCCTGGTGCTCCAAGATCATTCCTTCGGGTACAACTGCCACCAAAATGATGACTTTCTAGGACAGAAACTTGAGTGACATAGGCTGCTGGCTCAGAAGAGTTCAAGGTCAGTTGCTCCAGGAGAGTTCAAGGTCAGTTGCTCCAGGACGAAATTAAACTTTCCTGGGGAGGAATAAGGTGGCAACAAGTGAATTACTTCCCTTAGAACTGTTTGACCAATGTCCATCCTGAGATGAGGATAGCAAAAGATAAGCATAAATGTTTGAAACATGCACAGTACAGTATTAAGACAGCCGTGCTCTAAAGAGCTGAAAAACAGAAAATAAGCAGGAAAAGGAGGTGCCGCTACTTTCAAATGGTCCTTGTTTTTCTTTTACCAAATGGAAAATCTTTTCCATTTTGCCAGGTAAGAGTTCCTTATGATATGTTTCTTAGACTCTTTCAGAATCTTGAGAGAAACAGTGCCCAACAGGAATCAGCATCAGATCTTCCTGTGTATCAGCCAAGGACCCCTCAAATTCAGATGCACAATGCACCAGGGTTCTGTCCTTGTGTGTGAGCATGGCAGTGCCCTGTGGCAAGAAGTAAGCAGATTATTTGTGCATCTGCTCCAGAGAAACAGCACTGTCAGTGCCAAAAAGGAGCTATGATGATTGTACTGGGCTGTTTCATGCATACCTTCTCTACTACCCTGGGAACGAGGGATACTGGGGAAAGGCAGAAATGCAGCAGTGTTGCCACTGGACAGAAAGGCCATCAACCCTCGCAAGGTCCTACTGCAATAGAGCCTGGTATAGGAAACAGAGCTGTTGGTTTACCAGGGAGTCTAATAAATCCACCCCAGGAAGACCACATTTGTTTTCAACTGCCAAAAAATCTTCTGCTCAACTTCCATGTATGGCTCCCCATCAGTATCCTCCACAGGTCAATGACTATGTAAGAAATCTCGGACTTATTGATACATTCAGACATGAAATACTTACTTTTATTCATAATACATTTATGCATCAACTCTTACATAACGGTTATGAGTGATAGAGGCAAGAGGAAGATGGTACATGTACTCAGATTACAAGGAGGTTATACTGCTGTACTGTAAAGGCAAGTTTACTGTCCTGAACTCCAAATTGAACTGGGCTGGACACTCTGAGATATCCTTCACCAATTTTTAAAGTGGATATCCTTTTGTGCCTCTCTCCTTTTTTAATTACTGGATGTCCATGGTGTTGTCTGTGCTAAGCAGTAGGATATTTGAATTTCTTTGAGTGTTGGAGGCTTTGAAGACTAACAGGACTGCCAGCATCTCCTTTAGATTGATATACACATTCCTTTTGTGAAGTGGACATTGTGGGCACTCCATGAAACATCTAAGACATTGCTTATCAGAAACTGCACAGGGTCCAGCAAGTAAAATGGTCTCCCTTCACTTCTGCAAACTTGCTCTGCCCATCAAATGAACTTTCTGAATGCAGGACAACACCAGAAGTTGAATGCCTATGGGTGCAAGTGCCAACTCCAAGATGCACTCAGGAACCAGCAAATCCTTAAAGTACAGTATGGCTTGTGGAACCATTTGGAACCATTACAGTGGTTGAGGCTAAATAGCTCAAAGTCTTCAAGGAGTTCGCTCTGCATGCAGCTTTTTCCAGCCTGCAGTCAAAAGTAGGAGCCCAGGGTAAGAAAATGCATCTTCTAGAGGTAAACCCTGCACTTTCCATGTTTGTGTTCATCACCAGAAAGGTCTCAATCCTGTCCAGGGCGAGTCTTGACAGTACAGTTGAATGAAAACCCTAAATATTGGAGATGGTCTAGGGTAATACTCAGATTGTCGAGAATTTAGTTTTGTGACTGTGCCTGAAACAGGCAGTCATTTAGCTACAAGTCAATTTGGACCTGTTTTTACTCTGAGGGATGCCAGTATTGGGGCCAAAACTTCATGCATATCTATAAACCAACCAGTGTGGGCCAATAGTGGAAAAAAACAATGACTAATAACCAAAATTCCACTGAATGCACAAGAATTCAAACCAAGAAATTAGAGTGTAAAAACTTAATATCCACGGTCATCCACAAAAGGACTTATCAGAATAAAAAAACACAGTAATACAGTCACAATTATATATACACAACTCTAACCAATCAAATATATCAATTTGATTTACAACAAATTAAAACATTAATTAGAACTTAAAATAAGAAATCATGAGCTATAGACTTATAAATTTACTAGTAACTACTTATTGTAATTTTTTTTTTGTTTTTTTAAAAAGCATTTAATAATGGAACCATTTAAACCAGGGAAAGGATCTGCCCCTAACTTTAAATCTGAAGTAGGGAGTTCATTTGTCAGCAACCTGTGGGTCTTGGATCCGATATCGGATCCGAGCCGGCAACTTGTTTCAAGCTAATGGATCCGAGCTCCTAGCTCCTCCCTTCACCCATAATCCCCTGCTAACCCTCCATGACCTCAGATCTAGTTTGCCGCGCTTGTGGATAGCTGGATTCCCTTGAGCTCAACAAATAAATTGTCAGATGTGTGTTTTTCTGTCAAACTTTCCTTTTTTGTTTAAAAATATAAAGTGTGTAAGTGTTAGGTACCCTTTAGTATAAAAATATATTTCTTTTAATTAGTTTTTTCCCTCCCTTCGCTGGTCGTTAGTGAGTGTGTGTGTGTGTTGTGTTTTTGGGGCCTGTGTGTTTGTGTAGCACTAACTTTTAAGTATGGCTGAGGCCCCAAAAGCCATCTTTTCTAAATGTACCGAGTGTGGCCGTAAGCTCTCCCCGGCTGATGGCCACACTCAGTGCATTCGGTGCCTTGGGGTTGAACACCTCTCCTCAGGCTATACCATTTGTGCAGCGTTCAACCCCAGGGCACTGAAAGAGCGGAGGTCGAAGCTGGTCTTGGCGGGACTTTTACCCCCGGACTCTGCTCCGGCCTCCGCTGCTCCCGTGGCTCCACCACAGCCTGTGGTTGCTGCCATTCCTGCCCCACTTCCTCCGTCCGGGACTCAAACTCCCGCTAAAGTGTCGGAGGACAGGGAGGCCAGGAGGGAGAAACGGAGGGAGAAGCACCACAAGCGGCGGGCCGAGACCTCCGTTTCAGCCCCGCCAGCTAAGCGGGCTTCTCCCTCCACTGCTTCTAGGTCTCCTCCTCCTAGGCTCCGATCCCCTTGTTTCTCCCTGGGGCCCGAGGAGGAGGAGGCCCGATCTCCATCGAGGTCATCGAGGCGGCATTCCAGGCCTGCCTCGGTGACCTCTTCGAGGTCTACTTTTAGTATGTCCGATGCAGACTTGGACCGGATGATGCGAAGGTTCATCCAGGCCCAGCTGCAGATGGGAGTGCTCTTGCCCCCCCCCCCTTCGGGGGGGAGCTCGACACCTTTTTTCCACCCTATTGCTCCTTCTCCGACCCGCTATCCGGGTTCGGAGCGTTCGGAGCCGAGCAGCGTTGGAGCCGGGGGGTGGGTCGGCGCAGACAGTACTCGGTACTTCGGATCCAACCCTGCCCTCGAGCCTGTCGGATCCGACCTCTTGGAGCTGTGGCCCGAGCTTCGGATCCGAGGGATTCAGTGTGCCTTCGGCTCCGTCCAGGTCGGAGCGCACTGGTCCTTTGGATCCGATGGTCTTTGCGCCGGTTCTGATCCCTTCATCGGATCCGAGTGGGAGCCAACTTTCGAATCCAAGAGAGAGTGGTTCTCCCTCGGCCTTCGATGTTGTGGAGAGGGCTCTGTTGAGAGCATCCGGACCCCCGGTCCTTGTCTCGGCTCCTCCCTGCACTCCCTCTCTGCTGGGCCAGGCTTCCATCACCCGGCCAAAGGGACAGCCTGCTTCAATGTCACAGATGGTTCCATTGGAACATGATGTTGCTGGCGAGGTCTCCTCGGACAGCCCCCCCAAGGAAGTGCCCCGCAATCATAAGTGCAAGAGGAGGCACGTGGACTCCCCTGAGTCCTTAACCGAGGACACGGACTTGGAGGAAGGGGCAGGCTCCCCAAGATCGCCTCCTGAGGATGTCTCCTTTGGAGACATCATTGAGATGCTGAGGATCAGAGGTAGGTGGTCTGCCACCAAGTCTTCCTCCGAGTCCGTGTTTCTGGAGGCATTCGAAGCAGGCCCGTCTACCTCTTGGGTGTCCCCTCTGGCCGACCCCCTGGTGGATCTCATTACCACCAGGGCGTGGAAGGATCCGGACACCATGGAGCCAATACCAAAACGCCCGGACAAAATACTTAGCCCCCCTCAGACCGATCGCACTGGAGTAAGGGCCCCCCCGTAGATGCCATGTTGACGGCGGCAGCCACAAAGAGGGAATTGGCTCAGGAGACCCCCTCAGTTCATCCACCGAGCAAGGAGTCCCGCTCGATGGACCGCTTAGGGAAGCGAGTCTTTAGTTCAGTGACCTTCTCGGTAAGGTCTCTGAACTGTATGGCACATGTCATCAGGATGCAGCAGGATCTTATCAAAGAATACGCTGCCTCCCCTCCTGAGTCCATGTCGGCGGATGACAAGCAATTGTACTCCACCCGAATGGCCACTCTGAGATCAATTTCTAATACCTCTATGCGGCTATTGTCCCACGCCACAGAGGGAGCCGCTAGGGCTAGCAGAGCAGGCCTAGTCATGAGATGTCAGGCCTGGCTCCGTCATTATGACTTTGCGGAGCCTTTTAAAGCGTCCTTTGCGAATGCCCCTTTCGATGGTTCTGTCCTGTTTGGCAAAACGGTTCGCGAGACACTTGTCCAGAGCGAGAAGGACGGGAAGACATTGTCTGCCGTCTGAGTCCGCTTCTCTGCTCCCCAGCGGTCCTTTCCGAAGAACCAAAAGGGTCAGAAGAAGATGTTGTTCCGGAAATTGCAACATTCCCAACCCGCTCCGGACAGCCAGTCCTACCGTGGCAGAGGACAGGGAGGACGCTGCCCCAGGGGCAGAGGGGCTCCGAGAAACTTTGGGTCCAGGGAGCCTTTCTCTGAGCGGCCCGTGCAGCAGCCCTGAAGGGTTGCCCGGCTGCTCCACTCTGGAGGCAGTCGAGCGCTTCTCGGAACACCTAGCGGCATAGGAGTCCATCACTACAGACCGTTGGGTGCTTTGCATCATATCCAGAGAGTACAAAATACCATTACTCCATGTCCCCAAATTCAAAAACCTCCCCGATGTACCACCCGATCAGAGGGAGGCCGCAGAAATTCAGCAGCTGCTAAGAAAAAGAGCCATCCAGCCCGTCCCCCAAGACCAGCTCGGATTAGGGTTCTACTCCAGGTTCTTTTTGGTGCCAAAAAAGACAGGGGACTTGAGATCGATTCTAGACCTTTCCCGCTTGAACCTGTCAGTAACCAAGGAAAAATTCCGAATGGTCACTCTTCAATCTATTCTCCCCCTTTTAAGGGAGAACAATTGGATGTGCTCTGTAGACCTCAAGGATGCGTACCACCACTTTCTAATGGACAGACGATCCAGGAGGTTCCTCCGCTTCTGGCTGGGAGCCAGTCACTAACAGTTCAGGGTCCTTCCCTTTCGCCTCACCACAGCCCCCAGGGTGTTCACCAAGGTATTAGCAGTGATTGAGGCCCACCTGAGACTCCAGGGAATACAGGTCTTTCCGTACCTGGACGACTGGCTCCTGACTGCCCCAACAAGGCATCTACTTTGCTCAGCCAGAGACTTCTTTCTCCGCCTAACCCCACAGTTAGGCATTACCATCAATGTCGACAAATCCCTTCTGGCCCCAACACAAGTCATAGAATTCATAGGTGCCAGAATAGACACCAGAGAGCTACGAGCCTTCTTAACTTCCGAGAGAATCCGGAATTTGCAACTCCATGTGCGAGCTATCCTCCAATCAGAGACTTGACCAGCGGAATTGGTCTTGATGGCACTAGGCTGCATGGCGGCAGCGATTATGCTTCTTCCGTGCGCCCGTCTGAACATGCGGGTACTGCAATGGACACTTCTAGTGCAATGGTCATTTCTATCCCTTCCTCTTCACCACCCCATTGCTATCAGCAAGGCTTGCAGGAGGGCTCTATTATGGTGGCTCCAAGCCTCGGACCTCCATACGGGCCGTCCCTTCTGCACCTCTCCCTCTCGCCACGGTGACCACGGACGCCTCCTGCCTTGGGTGGGGGGGGGCATTATTCAGGCAGGACAGTCCAAGGCATGTGGAACGACACAGAGACCTCCCTGCATATCAACGTTCTAGAGATGAGAGCGGTGCTGTTTGCGTTGCAAGCACTTCAGGATCTCCTCCCCATAGGAACGATTGCAATTCAGTCGGACAACATGTCGGTTGTCTGGTACATCAGCAAACAGGGGGGAACCAGATCTTACCCTCTATGCCGCGAAGCCATGAGAGTGTGGGAATGGGCGATCTCCACCAACCGCTTTCTCATTGCAACGCACATTCCGGGACGGACCAACATCCTAGCGGACAAGCTCAGTCGCACCCTTCTTACCCCGTACGAGTGGTCTCAATCCACTAGTAGCGAAGCAGATATTCGCAAATATGGGGGCCCTGCTGCGATCTTTCTGCGTCTCCATCAAACACCAAATGCGGCAATTTCTTCGCTCTAATCCCCCCTCCAGGGGAAACTCCAAGAGATGCTCTGGTGCATGCTTGGCCACCCGGTCTACTTTATGCCTATTCTCCTCTACCCCTGATGCTGCAACTCTTACAGAAAGCCTCACGGTTGGGGAGCAGGATGATCCTCATTGCCCCATTCTGGCCTTGGCAAATTTGGTTCCCTTACCTGTGGTCTCACCTTGTGAATCCTCCTTGGATTCTAGATCCCAGTCCGGATCTCATCTCCCATCCGTCGAACTTACCAGCCCCAAACCTAGACAATCTGAAACTGACAGCTTGGTTGCTCCAGTTCCACTCCTAGTTAGGACTCCCGGTATCTCTTCATCAGTCAAAGCCATCCTTGTGGCAGCGCATAAGCCCTCCACCAGGAAAGTGTACCGCAGTAAATGGAAACGTTTTTCCATCTGGGTGGAGCATCATGATCTAGATCCCTTTACAGCTCCTCTTCCATCTATATTAGACTTCCTAACCAAACTCTTTCAGGAAGGCGCTAGTTGTTCAACTGTCAAAGTGCAATTGGCAGCCATATCACATTACCATGTGGGACATGATACAGGGCCTTTGATGTCGGACAAGTTGTGTAAAACCTTTCTCAAGGGCACCTTCTTACTTAGACCCCCTATAAAGGAAGCCGTGCCACCATGGGATCTTGCACTAGTTCTTCAAGCCTTGACTGCTCCACCTTTTGAACCCGCTGCTTCAGCAGATCTCAAATTCCTGTCTTGGAAAACAGCATTCCTTGTAGCCATCACTTCAGCAAAAAGAGTTTCGGAGCTTCAAGCTCTTTCTGTGAAGCCTCCTTATTTGATCTTTCACCCAGACAGAGTGTACCTCAGGATCAGTCCCTCTTTTCTTCCCAAGATTGCTTCAGAAACCAACATAAATCAATCCATAAATTTACCAGTTTTCTTCCCTAAATATCAGAATAAGGGAGAGTACAAGCTGCACTCATTAGATGTTCATAGGCAGCTTCACTTTTATACTCATAGAACAGCTGGCCATAGGCAATCCGACCAGCTGTTCGTTTCCTTTGCCAAATTTAATTTGGGGAAAGCAATTTCAAAAGTATCTTTATCACACTGGATTTCTCAATGTATCCTATTGGCGTATCAAGCCTCTGGGAGACCCGCACCCGAAGGAGTTCGTGCTCATTCCACCCGCTCCATTTCTACATCTGCGGCCTTCAAGTCGAGAGTTCCATTGGATGATATTTGTTCGGCAGCCACTTGGGCTTCATCTCATACCTTTATTAACAACTACAAACTGGACGTGATTTCTAGAGGGAGAGCATCCTTTGGCTCTGCGGTGCTTCGCAATATCCTTCCATGATGGCCACCCAAGGTGCAGGTAGCTGGGGACTCTGTCCCACAGGTTGCTGACAAATGAACTCCCTACTTCAGATTAAGAAGTTATGTACTCACCATAACGTTCCATCTGAGTAGGTAGCTTCATTTGTCTGCAACCATCCCCCCTCCTTCCCCCTGGCCTTCGGATCTATTTGTAGTTGGATACCCATTTTTTTTGGGTAAATATTGAGGGGCAAACTCGATCTGAGGTCATGGAGGGTTAGCAGGGGATTATGGGTGAAGGGAGGAGCTAGGAGCTCGGATCCATTAGCTTGAAACAAGTTGCCGGCTCGGATCCGATATCGGATCCAAGACCCACAGGTTGCAGACAAATGAAGCTACCTACTCAGATGGAACGTTATGGTGAGTACATAACTTCTTATTGCCAAAGGGTTTCTTTTTGTTCCACCCTATTTTTAAAGTCCTCACCTCTCCTATCTAATGGTACATGTTCTACTACAGTAAACATAAACTTATAAAACATGGGACATTCTAAGGAATGTTTAAAGAGCATTTTTGTCATTTTTACTTTTAAGATATTCCAGTTGTTTTTAACAACACACAAATATTAAAACTGTCAACTGTCATGTCAACATCACAAACTACTGTATTTTTATCAAAATTATTTTTCGAACCCAATTTCTGGAGACTTTTCATCAAAAATAGGACGAAAACATCTTTTATTTTCTAATTTTTTTGGCTATTGTCTGAAGCATATTAAAATCATAACCCCTCAACTTAATCAAATTAATTATTTACAGTGCTTCTTCAAATTCTCTATCATCTGAAGTCATCCTAGAAGCTCTAATTAGCTGCCCTCTAGGTATATTGTTTTTAATAAACTTAGGATGATTGCTCTGGTAACTCAAATAGTTGTTACTAAAGGTGTTTTTTTCTAAAAATCATACTCTCAAATCTATCTAGTAATGTATTCCATTTTAAATATACATCTAAGAAAGACAATTCAAAACCATACTTCATGAATATAATAGATTGAGTGGCCAGCCCAAAAGATTAGTAAACTGGTAATGCTGACATCAGACCCTGAACCTCAGAAATTTCCTGTAGTCTTTGCAAATCAGTACATGCAAATAAGTATCTTTCAGGTCTAATATGATCAAAGAAACTAATGTAAAGAAAAGTTGGAGTGAACATCTTAAATGGGAGTATTTGTATGGAAAGGTTTAGCATGGTGAGGTTCAAAATTAGTCTACAGTGTCCATCTGTTTTGGGGACTGAAAAATGGTGGAAACTTAACCCTCTAAGTCTCACTCTAACACTTGCTTTTTCTCAGATCCTGTCTGGATACTGGAATCATAGGTCTGGTGCCTTTGGCACCTTGTAGTGATGACAAAGAACTTCTCACAACTCAAGTGCCTCCCCACGCTTTATCCCCCACTCCTGCTGCCTTTGGCAGGTCTCATTGTTGCCATTAGACAATAATATCTCTTGAGCAGCTTGAGTGCTTAGAGTGTGATGATATACTTTTTTTTGTTCCAGCTAAGTACTTTTATTGCTTTTTTAGCATCTCTATTACAGTTGTGCAGCAGTAGGCAGTGGTCAGGCATCTTCAGTACTTTGCTGACTGTCATTTCTTTCATATACTTTTCTCCCTTACTACCTGTCCTCCTATTCCCTTCCCTACCCAGTCATTTCTTTGGCTTTTGGTCCAATTGATCCTTTCCTTTCTTTTCTATTGTGGGAAAATAGTGCAGGCAAATCTGTGATGTATTGTTAGTACTTTTGTTGTATAGTGTTTTGTGTTTAAGTATTGATCATTAGTAGCTTCATGTATAAGGAATGAAAGCCAAGCTTCAGAAAGTGCAACTCTGGCGGTCACAAAATTCCACAGCAGAGCTTGCATGATATGTGTTTAGTTTGCTTATGGACATTGCATCTCTCGCTCCAGCGACTGCCCCCTGTGTAAATAATTCAGTGCTAGGACCTTGATAGAGCAAGAGAATAAGCTGGTAGTCAAAAAAATATAATTCTAGTTGACTCTGCACTGACTGTGTCTTTTTTGGCATTGACGTCAGAAAAAGATAAGAAAAAGGGGAGGGAGGCTGAGGATCAGTCTGCCCTGCAGAAATTAGAATCAAACAAACCACCGCGGGTATCTTCTTCTGCAGCTTCTAATGAAGTTTTAACCGTGGTTACCCCTCCTAAAACTTCTCCTCACATGCAAGAGTCTTCAGACCTTACTGGGCCATCCACACCAAAAGGCAGTCTGGTAGCTTTTCCTTCACAAGAGAGCTCTTAGAATTGTTTTCCTCCTGACCACTATGTGGTTTTAGTCAGTCCAGCAGATCCATCCAAAGTTCAACCCAGGTTGATTGGAAGTACACGATGTTGGTCTTTATTAAGCCTTATTTTGTTATGGTATTGTCTTGGGCCTCGCAGTTCATACCAGGAGCCAAGATGCTCCACAGACCATCCCTGCTCCTTTTCCTCCTTCTGGGCCCAGTTCTGGCATCAACAGTAATGGAATCATCACAGACTGGCATGTCAGTGCAAATTGACGTTACATCTCCTATGCCAGTAGCTTCAACACCGGTAACACTGATGCCATTACCTTTGGCACTGAAATGTTACTGGGGACTAGGAGGTCAGAGTTGAGTCCAAGAGTGTGTCTGAATGTTAGTAGGACTAGGAGGTCAGAGTTGAGTCTGAGAGTGTCAGCACCAAATTCTGCAGTGCAATTCTTGGTATAACCATTTAGTATTTGACACCTCAGGTTCAAAGACTCCCAATTTGGCTTTTGGAGTCTTTGAAACCAATAATCAGTATGGAGCCGACCAGTTTGGCACCTATTGTAACCTTTATAGTGCCAAGCTTTTTGGTTCAAATTACTTTGGTAGTTGACTCAGTGCAGAAAGGAACAACTCTTAGCTCTTTTGTACCTGATATTTCAGAAGTATTGATCCCACCTTTGGGTAACATTGGAGACAAGACCATAAGCCAATCATCATTGAGACTGTCTCAGGACCAGAGGAGTTTTGGGCCAGGACTGGTGAGACCCAGTGGTCACTCTTCCCTGGGAAGTGCTGATGAGGACTCCCATTATAGACCCCAAGGCAGAGAACGTGCAAGAAGAAGCGCCTGATCTCTCATCAGAGTCTCCCACTCAGGATGCAGATGTATCCTTCCTTCAGCAAGATCCTGGAAATGATGAGACAGAGTGGATCTTGGCCTGTCAGCACCACCTTCCTTGAGGAGCAGGTCTTACAGGAGGGCTATAACCCTTCTCCCTCAGCAGCAGTATGGCTTGTGCCTCCCTCAAACTCTTGGACATGGTCAGAGGCAAGATTTGGAAAGAGATAAATGTAGTGGAGCTCATCTCAAGGAAACCATAATAGGTGCTATGTATTCCCAAAGACAGGCTTTATTGGAGCAAAGGGCAGCTTGTTGACAACATTGTGGTGCCTGTGGCTATGAAGGACATCCTGGAGGATTCCCAAGCCATTTATCCTCCTAAAAAAGATTTGTTGATGATGGATTGGCTCAAGGAGCGAGTGTATGTTTCCAGCATATTTGCTGTCAGAGTTTAAACTGCGTGACACATGTGTTTTGTTTTCAGAAGGAGACTGGACAGAAAGCACTGGAACAGTTGCCAGACAGGGAGCTCTGGTCTCACATGGAGCATTAGGTGGCTATGTTGAGTTCCATTTCAGCCCTATCTATGGGTATTTTACATAATGTGACTGATGGAACAGTGAGAGCTGCAGTGTCAGGTCTGACTGTGAGAAGACAAGCATGACTGTGGCTCATGGATTTCCCAGACCATTTCAAAGCAGCCTTCTCCAATGCCCTCTTTGATGGCAATATGCTGTTTTGTCAAAGTTGCTTGTGAACATGAAACCAAAATGCTTACTTCTGTTTGGTTGTTTGTTGCTCTGCAAAGGACCTTTCAGTAGAATTAGAAAGGAATAAGGAACTTGCAGTTTAACAAATCTCAGCAGCCCCAGCACAGACAGCAGCACGACAGATGTTCTTGGACCTCTTGGAGTAGAGGGGAATCTCAATCTGGATGCCTCCCTGGGGCGTAGGGGTCCTTTTGAAGTTGTATCCCTTCTGTTCCCTGAAGGTTTGCTTGACTGTTCTCCTCAGGAGGAAGTTGGGAGACATCTCTCCTTACACTCTCTGGTGTGGATGGCCATTATGACAAATTCCTGGGTAAAGAAAATCGTATCCAGAGGCTGCATCATCCCCTCCCACCACCACCACTCAGGCAAAGAGAAGCAGCACTGGGAGAGATTCAGCTTCTCCAAAAAAGATCAATCCAGGTGGTTCCACCAGATCAGATAGGATCTGGATTTTACTCAATATTCTTTTTAATGCCCAAGAAGGGCAAAGACCTCAGGCCAGTCTTTGATTTGAGTTGGATGAATTGATTCTTAAATGAAACTTTTTGGAAAGTGAAAGTGCAGTCCATTCTGTTATAATTCCAGGATGAGGGCTGGATTTGCTCTCTAAATTTTCAGGATGCTTACCTACATATGAAAATGGACAAAGCATCAAGAAGATTCCCCTGCTGAAGCCAATCATTATCATAGGAAGTTACTAGGCTAATGGCCCTAGGGACTTTACAAGCCTAGCCAAGTTCTACCCTTATTTCCATGATCAGCACCTATTGCCCCTATCCAAGAGAGACACAGGTGGAACCCCGGGGTGAATTTATGGTTACTCATCCAGTCATTCAGATAGCGTTTGAAGAGGGCCAAGGAGGTGCTCTGTTTGACATGAAGTGGGAGTCTGTTCCAAAGGTGTGGTGACCTCTAGGAGACAAATCTGTCCCTCAGGCATGTCTTATTAATGTCACATACCAGGTTAAGGTCTTTTAAGTGAGTAACCCATATACAGTTTGACTTACGGGGATGCAGCATTTCCAATTAAGCAGAGTCAGAGATTGCCTTGTATGCAAGGCAGAGATTGCCTCTGAGTAGTCTGTATGAAACAGAATAACGTGACAGTGGTTTCAGATGATCCACGTAGGATAGATGCTGAAGACCTAGAATTTTCCTTGTGAGGAACCTTCGTGGTCTCTCCAATTGCTGCAGGTGCTTGGAAAGGTACACACCAAAAGGGGTGTTGTACTCAGTTATTGGCTTGATAAGGGAAAAGTAGAGGGAGGTTATAACTTCTTTTTTTTCTAGAGGAAATGCCCTTATTTATGAGATGAGCAATATAGAATGCCTCTCTTACCTCTCTGGAGACATGGGAGTCAAAGGTAAAGTTGCTGTCAACCTATGTGCCCAGGTCTCTCACCACTGAGTGCGTACTTAAGTTGTTGCTGTTGATGTGGTAGTTAGCAGGAACATTGCCCTTACTGAAAGGGATGATAATACATTTTTTGCAGTTATGCAGGTATTTGTATAAAGCATTGATGTAAAACTCGGCATAGTTGCCAGTTCCATCGGGGGGGGGGGGGGTTGGAGAGAAGCTATTTATACCATCCCATAAGAAGTTATAATCTGTTTTGGAGAAGTTTTTTTTAGTTTATTTGCTGCTGGGGAGGAAGGTCAGGTGTGATAGTTACTTCAAACAGACTGCTTTGTGGTCAGATCTCACCAGGGAAGATCTCACAGTGGGGGTGCTACAGTGGTCCTCCATATTGGTAAGCACCAGTCCCGGGATGTTGGCACCCCTTGTGGGGGTGTCAACCAGCTGGTCCAGGGCATTGGAGTTAATGAAGTCTGGGAATCTTTGGGCAAGTGAGTTTGATCATGAATAGTGTAGCCAGTCAAAGTATTGGTAATTAAAGTCACCAAAAACCATGGTGTTCGGATGTATCTTGATAGACTCAAGTAGATCCAAATAGGCAGAGTGGGTGTTCTAATTCATGGAGGGGTCCTGTAGCTGGCAACAACTTGAATAGGTGTCCTGCCAACAGTTAATTGCACCTGAGGTATCTCCAGAGAATCATGCTGGGTGACCAATTTGGAGGTGTATTTATCTTTAATGAAAATTGATACACCACCTCCTTTAGTTTTCACGTCTTCAGTTTGTGGTCTGAACATGTGGAAGGAGGTGTAACCCGGTATGGCTGGGGTGCTGTCCACAGCTTTGAGCCAGGTCTCTGTGACTGCACAAACGTCTGCGTCTTCCAAGGTGAGGACTTCTTCCAGTGAGTGCAGTTTTGTGTTAAGACTCCTAGTGTTTAGCAGCATAACCATGTGGTTGTTTTTATATGGAGTTTTTATGTTGGGAATTTTGTCATTGAGACACTGCCTAAAAAGGCATTATGGGGTGGCAAAAGCCTTAGCCGGTAACCGAAATCCTAGGGTTGACAGATGAAGACCATCTCTGGCAAAGCATAGAGTTCTGTCGATCAGGTCATCCCAGGCTGACAGATACTGGATCCCCTTAGAATGACATGAGAAACTAAGCCAATTATTGAAGTCATTCATTTTCTGTTTGTATTGAGGCATCATCCTAGGTGAATGTAAAATGCTGCTTAAGGCTAGGGACATACCTGCTTGAGATGCATAGTCTGAGAGCTCAGTCATGTCTCTCTTCATGTAATCCAAAGAGGTACAGCTCAAGTCACTCACACCAACATGGAGTTTGACGGAGTCATAACAGTACCTGTTGTTGAGAGACTTGATTGTGCGTGTGATATGGTGTATCCTGGTACCTAACAGACAGCTGACCCTGACATTTCCCTTATCTAGCCTGGTGAGACGGACATCTGTGTCTCTCACGATGGAATCATCTGTGACTAATATGTTTGATTTTGTGGTTTGCCTTAAGGACTTGACAGGTGAGACACTGGTACATGATCTATTATGTGCATTGTGTTCTGCAGAGGAAGTATCATGTGTAGCGTGCATGTGTTTGTGTTTGGGAGGTCTCTGGTGAGGACCTCCACATAGGTAGGTATGTGTGATGTGTGTTTGGGTGGAATAGGTGAGGTGAGGTGTGCATTCTGGCAACCTGCTCATTGTCATATATACTAACTGGTGTGTGAGAGAGCATGGATTCAAGGTTCTTAGTATAGTTGTTTGTCTCACATGTTGAGTTTGTATGGACTATGAATAGAGTGTGGTCGGTGAACATGAGGCAGTTGCTACACTGCCTCAGGATGTCCATGTCGACCAAGCTGGCTGGGGAAACTTGTGGGGAATTGTCCGTCCATAGTTTATGTAAATTTCTATTGTATGGCTAGTGCACGAGAGGTGTGTTGGTACCTCTGAGGCTAGGCCTGATGTTCCACCTGATAGTAGAGCAGGGCCTCTAAAAACCTTTGGAGGACCACAAGCTAAGAGCTAAGGGAAAATTTAACAAGCAAAACCTTTGCGTCTACATCACCGACAGTTGTGCGGCAGTGCATGATAGTGTGCTACACGCAAACAAGTGAAAACACAGGCCTTATACAAAACAAGAGATAGCCATTATACCTCAAACTAGCTAATAAGGACGCTCTCTCTATGTACTACTCCAATCACCCTCAATAGGATGGGACCCAGACAGCACTCTCCTTCCACAAAGGTGCAGAAGGGCCTTCACCTACAAAGATGACTTGAATTTGATGCTCAGAAGTTACAAAGCAGACCCAGAAAAGGCAAACCTGGAACTGGGCTATGCTACAGCTGAACTAGTGCAGTATACAGTAAAATGTGGCAAAAGCAGTTCAGACAATTCAAGCAGATAGTAGAATGCAAATACAAGTTAAACATACAATATAAGTGCAAAAACAGGCACTTATAGTTAGTTGGAAGCAACAGATGACTCAGATCATTCAGTATCTCAGTGAAGAGCTGGTTTTAGTACTCGGGTGATACCAAACGTCTAGATTCAGCAAGTCTGAATCTAGCCTATGCTATAAAATGTCGAAGTAGTAGGAATTCAAAGTGCATAAAAATCACAGTCACAACAGCAAAAATAAAGCAGTAATTCACCAGTAATTCCCACCTTAGAACGGAGTAGGCCACACTCTCCTACCACAAGAGTCTAGACCACAAATCTTCCTAATGTAAAACAACTGAGTTTAGAACCCAGGTGCTTAAGACAGAATTAATATACTTCAGAAGACAGACACAGTAGGCCTTCAACCAGCAATTTCCAGCTTAGAAGGGTGTAGGCTATCCCGTCCTGCCACAATTGTTTAGACTACGAATCCTTGGCATTTGGTCTCACTACAGCCCCTGGGTCTTCACCAAATGAATGGCCCCAGTCGCAGTTCACATGTGACTTCTAGGAGTATATATCTTTTTATACCTAGATGATTGGCTCCTGGTAGCACCATTGATAATTCAGCTGGTGACAGCAGGACTGCATTTTCTCTATAAGTGGTCGTCTAATATGATTGCAGACAAGCTCAGCAGACACATCCTGCAGAGGTATGAGTGGTCTCTGAACATCAAGGTAGCAAACGACATATTCAAGAAGTAGAGGACTACTGTGACCTATTTGTTTTGTCATTCAGTAACCAATGCCCCCAATTTTCCAGCATAATCACCTAGGAGGGACAGCCACCCAAGGACAAACTTTCCCATGATTGGTCCCAGGGTCTCCTATACATCTTTTCTGTCCTGCCCCTCATACTGAGACTACTGCAGAAAGCTAAGGGTTGCAAGGTTCAATTCATTCATATAGCTCCCTTCTAACCCTAACACACTTGGTTGCCCTTGATGTGGCTTCGCCTGAAGGAGAAACCCTTTCTTGTACTACAAAGTTCCAACCTGATTACTCACTTGTTCAGACGGCTTCACCTTCACCTGGGCATTAAGTCCTACCTTTAACCATTGATGTGATGTTGTCATTTCCATTCATTCCTCAACTGAAGGGTTTTGGATCCAACCTTGGATCTGACTCGACTGCTTTTTCTAGATTCATGGATCCAACTTTTGAGCTCCTCCCTTTACCCCTAATGCCCCACTAACCTAGCATATCTCAGATCTCATTTGCCACCATATTGCTCAGATGTGGCTTGCCTTCTCTTAAGCAGTCGGGTGTTGTGTTTCTTAAGGATTGTAAGTGAAGCCAATTTTGGTGGGGGACTATTTTATCTTTCTAACCTTCCTCTCTTGTTTGCTTTGTATTTTCTCAGTTTCTGTCTGTCAGGTTAAGATTTTCCTACTCTTTTGTTTATAGGGTACTCCTCTCTGTACAATTGTTGGTACTTCTTTTTCTCTTCCTTCTTTTTTACCCTGTAGAGGGTACATCTTCCAGTTTGTTAAAAAAAAATTTCTTTCTTTAGCTTTTAGATTATTAGTGAAACCTTGTCATGCAAGTCTACGGGTTTCAAGAAATGCACTTCCTGTGGCCATAAGATTTCCGACTCTAATGTTCATAGAGAGTGTGTTTACTGCTTGTGTGCTGAAAACTTAGATACCAACTGCACTATCTGTGCAGGCTTCAACTTACAAGCAGTTAGTGATCACAGGAACCAGTTGGATTTGAAGGGCCTCCTTTCTTCCTCTTCTGTAGCTGCTGGGGGTCAAACCCCCATCAAGAACTCCATAAAAGGATATCCTGAATCGGCTCCAAAAGTCAAGGACTCTAAAAACAGTGTCCTGACCATTCATCAAGATCAGCTCTGATAACTGAGCCTCCTTTGAATATTTCTAAGAAGTTGGATCTGGGCCCCCTCAGAGCCTACCACTTTAAAGCCCAAGTCTTGTTGTATCTGGTCCCCGTGGTTTTCACAGGAGCAGATCTCTTCTTGGCTCCATTCACCATTCCTGCAGGTGACACCAACGACACACTACAGGCCACCATCAGCCAGCTCCCCCCTTAGGTTTTCCAAAAGCTTGTCCGAAGCAGAGGTTGATAGGATGATGAGGAAGTTCCTTAAAGCTCAGGTCCAGATGGTGGTAATTCTGTCTCCCTCTCCCATCGGAACAATGAGCCTGCCCTCCACCGAAGCTCAGTTAATCTCTACTTTTCCAGTTCAGCCTGTAGTTTCGGAGCTCTTGGATATGATATCTTTGAGAATGTCCTTGGATCTGAAGACAGGTCATTCTTCTACTTCAGCAATGTTCCTGAGTCCCCGGTTCTTGTCCTCTCAGAGCAGGATAACTCTGGATGGTTGGGGTCGACTCCAAAGTTTTCAGAGCCATCCTTGCCCCTAGGAGCCTCGGCACCGGACAGCTTGGGTTCTACTTCTGGGAGGATTCGGGGCACATCAGCACAGAGGACTGGAACTTCTCAAGCAAAAATGTGGATGACTTTCCAAATCCCCTTCCCAGGAAGAGTTGGTGTTCCTGGAGGCTTTTGTGCCTGACCCATCTGTGTCTTGGTGACCCCACCAGCTGATGAACTATTAGATCTTGTCTCACATCGTGCATGGAAAGAGCAAAATACTGTGGAGCCTATCCCTAGGTGACCTGAGATGTTTTTAGTCTCCCAAAGGACAGGGCCCACTGGAGCAAGGGGGTCCCAGTAGATGCCATGGTTGTAGCAGCAGCCACAAGAAAGAGCTTGTGGAGCAGATTTCATCTGTCCATCCCCCTAACTGGAAGTCTAGGGTTTTGTACAGATTTGGAAAACACATTTATGCTTCAGTGACCTTTGCCCTATAGTCGCTGAATTGTTAGGTGTACTTTACAAGATTGCAAAGAGATTTGACTTAGCTGTCCAAATCTCTTCATGGGTCCATGTCTTTGGAGGACCAGAACAAGGTTTCTTCACAAATTGCCACCCTTTAGTCAGTATCTAAAGCATCCATGAGGCTTATATCCCATGTTGCAGAGAATACCTTATGACTGGTGGGTGTGGGCATAACCATCAAGAAACATGCCTGGAGATGCCTGTATGATTTTGCGGAGCGCTTCAAGTTTTCATTCATTAGTGCTATTTTTGATGGATCGGGAAACACTTTCTAGAAGTGTGCAAGATGAAAAGACATTGTCTGCTGTTGGGATCTGTTTTTATACCCTTCAGAGATCCTTCTTCTGGAATCAACAAGGAGGTAGAAATATGTGATTTTGCAAGTCTCAGGGTCCATTCCAAGACTCTCAAAGAAATAGTTCTCCAGGGGAGGGGGGATTGAAACAGAAGACACTGCCCTTGCATCAGTGGTGGCCTGAAGAACCAGGGTTTTCGGGACTCATCTTCATTGCTTCTGAAAGTTACCCAGCTACTGTTTTCTGGAGGCATTGGGGGGGGGGGGTGCTTGTCTCTGCAGCATAAAGCATGGACATTAATCACAAAAGATACTTGTGTGCAGAGGATCCTATCTAGAGGTTTTCACACATTTTCCCAAATTCCCACTATGAAAATGAAAATAATCCCCAATATTCCACCCAGTCAGAAGGAGGCAGTAGCCTTACAAATAAAAAAGGTGCTAGAAAAAAAGAGTCATTCAGAAGGTCCCCTAGACCAGATAGGATTCGGAAGCTACTCAATATTCTTTTTAGTGCCAGAAAAGACGGGACTTCAGACCCATTCTGGATCTCGGCAAACTAAACCAGTATGTGAAATATTCAAAGTTCCAGATGGTCACAGTTCAGCCCATTTTGCCCCTGCTGGGAAAGGATGATTGGATGTGCTTGAGAGATCTACAGGATGTGTACTATCACATCAAAATGAAGAGGCACTCCAGAAGATATCTGCACTTCTAGCTGGGAGCCAGTCATTACTAGTTTAGAGCAATGTCATTTTACTAAATGCATGATGGTGGTAGCAGCTCACCGGAGACTGTTCAGATTCCAGATGTTTCTGTATTTAGATGACTGGCTCCCACTGTTCTGACCAGGCATCTACTTATACAAACAAGGGACTACTTGCTCCAGTTATTTCTTCATCTGGACATCACAGTCAGCTACAACAAGTCACAGTTCATATGGAGTTTATAGGGGTTCATTTATACACGGTCAATGAGATACTGTTGCTTCCTCCAACAAGAGTACAGACTCTCAGATCCAAGATAGTGATCTTGCATTCTTCTCTTCCAGCATGACTAATCTTGTAAGCCAAGCTTGTATGATTTTTGGTCAAGAACATTGATAGATCACATTCATGCTGCTGCCACTTGATCCGATGCTCATGCCTTTATTGCTCTTTATAACTTAGTTTTGATTTTTATGAATAGAGCTGCTTTTGGTTACGCAGTACTCTGAAATATCCTTCCATGAGGACCACCCAAGGTTCATCTAGCTGGGGACACTGTCCCATTAGTTGAGGAATGAATGAAAATGACAACATCAAATACAAAAGTTATGTGCTTATCATAATGATGATAGTTTGTATTGGCCATTTTCATTCTTCCTCAGTTTCCCACCCTCCTAACCCCCTTTCTTCCCGAAGAGACGTAAGGGATGCTACTTTGTGACCCAGTTGTTCCTTATTTGAGCTATTAGTTCTACCTTATAGTATCAGTCATTTATTACTTGGGGCAGCAAACTCGATCTGAGATATGCTAGGTTACTGGGGCATTATGGGTAAAGGGAGGAGCTCAAGAATTGGATCTGTGAAGCTGGAAGAAGCAGCCAGTCTGTTTCCAAGGTCAGATCCAAAACCCATCAGTTGAAGAATAAAAAGGGGCAACACAGATGTATTGTTATGGTGAACACCTAACTTTTAATCTGAAGTTGTTTTCATTTTATCCTCAACCTGAGGGACTCTGATTTTGGCACGGATCCGACTCGGCCACATAGTCCAGCATCGGATCCGAAGTTCAAGCTCCTTGCCTATCCATAATACCCCGGTCTCCCTCCTCCCCTCAGATCTCGTTTGCCGCTTGTTTCGACCAGCAGCGTTCATCCTTAGCTCCAATGGTCCACTTGTCTGTAAGTTAGTTTTGGTATCTTTTTTTTCTCTATTTTCCTCGTCTTTAACCTATTCTTGTCCTTTCTAAACCCTACCCTTTCCATTTGCGCTCAGACGTCAGTGTGTAAAAAAAAAAAAAAAAACTTTCTCTCCTTTCTTCTCTTCCCTCTCTATAGAGTGTGTATATGTGAGTGTGCTTCTTCCTGGCCATGGCTGAGACCCCCAAACCTGACTTCAAGAAATGTGCAGAGTGTGGGCATAAGCTCCCTCCATCTGATGCCCACACTCTGTGCATTGTCTGTTTGGGCTTCTCTCACTTAGGCACCTCCTGTTCAATCTGCACGGGATTCAACCCCTGCGCTTTGATCGACAGGAGGAATAAGCTCATACTGAAGGGCCTTCTTCCCCTTCCTATTGAGGCCTCTTCTTCTTCTTCCGCCCCAGCTTCTGGGACTCAACCTCCTGCCAAGAAGCCTGGGGACGGAGAGAAGGCCCATTCTAAAGAGCGAGATTGGTGGTTGCACCGGCCACCAAGAAAGAACTTGCCCTGAAGAGCTCTTCAGTCCATCCTCCAGACAAGGAGTCCTGGGTGATGGATCATTTTGGGAAGTGGACCTACGCATCAGCCACCTTGCCCCTTACGTATGCTGAATTGTTTGGCACATGTAATCAAACTGCAGAGGGACCTGGTCAAGGAGGTCACTGAGTTTGCCCCAGGGTCCATGTCGACAGAGGAGAAATGTTTTTCCTTGCACATGGCCACCCTCACTTCCATCTTTAATACATCCATGAGGCTCCTCTCTCACATTACAGAGGGTTCCTCTAGGGTGACGGGAAGCGATGTAGCCATTAGGCGCCATGCCTGGCTCCAGCTTTGTGCCTTTTGGGAGCCCTTTAAGGCACCTTTCACGAATGCCCCTATGATGGTCCACCCTGTTTGGAAAAATGGTTCGTGACACATTGGTTCAGAGAGAAGGACAAGAAGACTTTGTTTGCCATCAGAATCCACTTCTGCACCCCAGAACGATCCATCTGATGTAAATCTTCATTCATTCCTTACTGATAGGACTTCAGTTCCATCCTCGGAACGACACGGCCGATACCAAGCTCACGCCAGCCAAAAACTCTCAGCTAAGACCTACCCACAATGCCCCTCTCATAGTCTCTCCAGATCTCATTTGCCGCGTTCTTCGTCAGATGTGCCAAGCCTTCTCTCAAGCTAAGTGTAGCTTTGTTGTGGTTATTTCTAGTTTTAGTGTCTTATTAGCCAGTTTTTTCATCTAAGGTTATTTCTCATTTCTACTTTATTTATTTCCTGACTAAACCCTACCCACTGCCTTGGTAGTTATTTCGTACCATTGTTGGTACTACTCCCTCTTCCATACCTTAGTAGGCCCTTTTGTTATCTTTTTGGTATTTCTTAGTACCATTGTTGGTACTCCTTTCCCAGCTATCTGTAAAAAAAAAAAAAAAAAAAAAAAAAGAAGATGATAAAGAGTATTTTCGTTATCCCTTTATCTTCTTGTTTGGTAGATATAGTTTTATTGTGTGGTAGCACTAGTGTGTTTTAATGTCGGATAAGGCCAAGCTTGGGTTCAAGCAGTGTGATAAGTGCGGCCGTAAGATGCCAAACTCTGACTGCCACACCCGGTGTGTTTATTGTTTGGGGGCTGACCACATTAACGTTTCTTGTGACATTTGTTCTAGCTTCAGCAACCGTATGTTGGCTGAACGCAAGAACAAGCTTATTCTAAAGGGTATGCTGAAATCACCCTTCGCGTAGGCTCTTTCTGGTATGGCAGTCTCGCCACCTCCTAAGCATAAGTATGTGAAAAAGCATAAGGAGAAACAGTCTTTCAGTTCCGACATCTCCGTCCTCGTTTTAACTGAGTTGACCCTGGGCTTCTCCCATGCCATCGGCACAGACAGCTTCGGCACCAGGCCCCTGTCTTCTCCCTCAGTGCCGTCCTTCATTATCACTCAGACTCCTACCACTGCACCAGCTTTGGTACCATCTCCCTCGGTGCCAACCTTGTTTATGACACATGCTCCGACCACTGTACCTGCATCGGCACCATCCCCGGCCATGGTGCCGATGTCTTGCACAGTTCCATTGATAATGACACCTTCGGTTCCGAAGATCAAGCACCTTCCCGGAACCAGGTATTCTCCCTTTTATGACCCCTTTTTGTGACAACAATTTAGTCCATTTCTTGAGAGACCAGAATCTCCATCGGCAGCTTCCTTCAGATCCACCAGGAGTCTTTCGGAACAAGATGTAGCGAGGGTTGTGGACCAACTTTTGGCAGCTAGAGGATTACCCACCCTGACTAGGTCTTCCCTCCCTCTTGGAATGGAAGTTCTCACAGCGTATTCATCTGTCTACCCTCCTCTTAACCTCCTCTCAGGTCTCGGAGACTTCAGTACCAATGGCCATCCCTGTGCATTCTGTCGTTCTGATGAAATACTTATATGAAAGCGCTTAATCTCTGTTATTGTGGACAAATAAATTCTTTGGATATTCACTACCGTGTTGCTGTTTTCTGTTCATGGATCCACTCTTGTTCCTGTGTGCTTTGTGCCTTCTGTGTGCTTTTGTCTTTGGTTCCACACCCCATGGATCTTGGATCAATCCCAAAGACTGCTGTTTTATCCTCAGGGACTGATCCACCCCAATCTCCACAGCCTCAAGCTCACAGCTTGGTTTCTCCACTTCTGATTATTGCCAGGCTACCTGATATTTCATACCCTGTTCACAAGATCCTTCTGGCTTTGCACAAACCTTCCACCAGAATATTTTATTCCAGTAAGTGGACTAGGTTCTGTAGATGGGCCAAAGAACATAACATAGACCCCTTTTCCATGCCTTTTCAGAAGATCCTACAATACCTCACTACCTTGTTGCATGCATGAGCTTCAGCATCGACAATTACAGTGCATTTAGCAGCTATTGCAAACTTTCACAATGGAATTGACAATTCATCTGATATGTCACACTAACTGTGCAAAACCTTCATGAAAGAAGTATTCCATATTAAGCCTCCTGTCAAGCCTTCTATAGAGCCATGGGACTTGACTTTGGTGCTTCAGTTGTTAACAAGTCCTCCCTTCAACCCTTCTAATTCCCGTGATATCAGGTTTTTGTCCTGGAAAACTCTACTTCTAGTAGTCCTTACCTCAGCGAGAAGAGTATCCTGAGTTGCAGGCTTTGAATGTCTAGAGACCATACTTGATTTTTCATAGGGAAAGAGTTTCTCTACGTACTGACACTCCTTTTTGCCCAAGGTAATTTCTGTTTTTTCCATTAACTAATCTATTGACCTACCGGTTTCTTTTTCCACCATTCAAATAGAGGGGAATACCTTCTGCATACCATCGATGTTCATAGGCAACTTCGTTTCTACTTGGACAGAACTAAATCTTTCAGAAAAATGGATCAATTGTTTGTGGCCTTTTCTGGACCCAGAATGGGTAAGCCTGTTTCCAAAATGACTTTATCTTCTTGGCTGAGAAACGCCATTACTTTCATCTACCATCAAAACAAAGTATCCTTGCCTTCCAAAATAAAGGTTCACTCTACTAGATCGATAGCTACCTCAGTGGCCTTTCATTCCGGAGCTCTGCGGATGATATCTGCACAGCAGCCACTTGGGCAAGACCTCATACCTTTATCACTTATTACAATTTGGATTTGGCCTCCACAGGACGAGCATCTTTTGGTTCTATGGTGCTTAGGAATGTCCTTCCTTAGGGCCACCCAGGACTCAAGCAGCTGGGGACTCGGTCCTTCAGTAAGGAATGAATGAAGATTTACATCAGTTAAAGAAGTTATATCTTACCATAACATTTCAT
Source organism: Protopterus annectens (assembly GCF_019279795.1). Lineage (NCBI taxonomy): Eukaryota > Metazoa > Chordata > Ceratodontiformes > Protopteridae > Protopterus > Protopterus annectens. The sequence goes on from NC_056733.1 coordinate 1,874,026,916, forward strand.
CTGTGTTGTAGATCTTCATTTATTCACTACTTCCCACCCTTCTTCCCTTTGCCTGGACTCCTGGTGGACTTTAGGATCTCCTTATTAGTTAAGGTATCTGCTCAGACAGAGCCTCCTACTATCACTATTATTACTTCTATACTATAAGGGTGGGCAAACTTGATCTGAAGAGACTGAGAGGGGCATTGTGGGTAGGTCTTAGCTGAGAGTTTTTGGCTGGTGCGAGCTTGGTACCGGCTGTGTCACTTCCGAGGACGGAACCAAAGTCCTATCAGTAATGAACGAATGAAGATCTACAACACAGATGGAACGTTATGGTAAGACATAACTTCTTTTTCTCTGGGAATCTGCATGGGCCAAGAAGATTTGATTTCGGAAGTCTCAAGGTTCTTCCCAAGATGCTCAGGATTTGCCTTCCCCCAGAGGCAGAGGGGGATACGATAGATGTCACCCTCGTGGCAGAGGAGGTCTGAAAAACCAAGGGTCTCAGGATTCCTTCCCGGACAGACCATTTCAGCAATCCTGAAGGGTTTCCCCGACTGTTCGCCTCTGGAGGAAGTTGGGGGTGACTATCTCTGCACTCAACAGCCTGGGAGTCAATTACAAACGATCATTGGGTTCTGCAGATCATTTCCAGAGGTTACTCAATTCCCTTTTTCCATCCCCGTTCCCCTCAGACACCTCTCAGATGTGCCACCTGGTCAGCGGGAGGAGGCAGCTGTAGAAGTTACCAGGCTGCTTGCGAAATGAGCCATCCAGCCAGTCCCCCCCCCCCCCAAGACCAGTCTGGATCAGGCATTTATTCCAGGTTTTTTTTAGTGCCAAAGAAGATGGGGGACTTAAGACCCATTCTGGATCTCTGAACCCTGAACCTGTCATTTGCCAAGTCAAAATTCCAGATGGTTATCCTTCAATCCATTCTGCCCTTCCTGCAGATAAATGACTGGATGAGCTTGGTGGACCTCCAGGATGCGTACTACCATATCAAAATGGACAGGCACTCTCGGAGGTTCCTCCACTTCTGTCTGGGAGACAATCATTTTCAGTTTAGAGCGCTCCCCTTTGGGCTTACCACTGCACCCTTGGTGTTCACCAAAGTGATGGCGGTAGAAGCGGCTCACCAGAGGCTGCGTGGTTTTCAGGTCTTTCCCTTCCTGGATGACTGGCTCCTCTCCGTTCACTCCAGGCATCGACTGATTCAGGCCAGGGTGTATCTCCTTCAGATTGTCCAGTACCTGGGTATTACCATAAATCCCAACAAGTCTCAACTGGCACCAATGCAGGTACTAGATTTCATAGGTGCTTAGCTAGACATTACTCAGGGCATGGTATTTTTACCTAAGGACAGATTGTTTTTGCTCCACCATCATGTGTTTTACATTTTCCAGGCCCTCCTTCCTCTGGCTGGTTCAGTTCTTTGGGTGTTGGGGTCCATGGCAGCCATGATCACTCTTGTTCCAACCACACGTCTCCACATGAGGGTTCTTCAGTGGACCTTAGAGGTTCAGTGGTCCTTGCTGGATCTTTCCTTGTCGCTTCCTTTTTGATGATCTTGTGCTTGCAGGGACTTCCTTCTTTGGTGGCTTCAATCCCGATCTCCTTCAGGGTCGTCCATTTGTTCTTCCCTCCCCCGCAGTCATGGTGATTACAGACGCTTCTCTGCTCAGGTGGGGGGTCATTGCATGGAAAAAACAGTCTAAGGCACGTAGTCCTCTCTGGGGACCAGTCTGCATATCAGTATCCTAGAGATGAAGGCTGTGTTTTTGGTGTTGCAAGCTGGTCATGCCCTTCCTCCAGGGACTGTTGCCATACAGATGGACAACATGTCAGTAGTCTGATACAGCAACAAACAAGGGAGAACCATATCTTATCCTCTTTGCGGCGAAGCCATGAGATTGTGTGACTGGGATATCTCCACTAGCTGATTTCTGGTGGCAAAGCACAATTGAGGAAGTCCATCATTTTGGCAGACAGGCTCAGACGTTCTGCTCTGATGCCTTACAAGTGGTCTCTGAATCCTTCAGTGGCGGACAAGATCTTTCTAATGTGGGGTCAGCCTTGCTGCAATCTGTTCACCTCTCCTTGCAAAGTGAAGTGCAGCCAGTATTTTCTCTGAACCCCCCCTCCGGGGGAGTCCCCAGAAGATGTTCTTGTTCATGCTTGGCCCTCCAGTCTACTGTATACGTATCCTCCATTCCTATTAATTCCCAAGTTCATTCAGAGTGCTCAATGGCTAGGGAGTTCAGTGATCCTCATTGCCCTTTCTGGCCTTGCCAAGTTTGGTTCCCCACTCTGTGGTCTCATGTATTGTGTCCTCCTTGGACTCTAGATCCGGTTCTGGATATGATTACACATCCCTCAGGGATTCCTCACCCAGACTTAGTCGGCCTGAAGCTCACGGCTTGGCTGCTCCAGTTCCCATGAAAGCTAAGAATCCCGGGCTGTCTTCACCTGTTAAGAAGATTTAGGTAGCAGCTCACAAATCTTCTACCAGGAAGGTCTATTCAAGTAAATGGAAGTGTTTTTTTATGTGAGCCTCTCAGCACAACCTGGATATTTTCACTGCACCAGTCTCGGCCATTTTGTATTTCTTGGTAGATATTTTTAATCATGGAGCTAGTTTTTCTACAGTTAAGGTACAATTGGCAGCGATTTTCGACATTCACACAGGCGAAAATTCGGCTTCATTGGCTTATCCTAAACTTCTTAAAGCCTTTTTGAAAAGCACTTTTCTTCTTAGGCCTTTGGTTAAGGACCCAGCGCCCCCTTGGGATCTTACGTTTGTGCTGCAGGCCTTGGTCTGTCCTCCTTTTGAACCAGCGGCCATTGTTGATTTGCAGTTTCTGTCATGGAAGATTCTTTTAGGTAGCAATTACCTCCGCCAAGAGGTTTTCTGAGATTCAAGCCTTATCTGTCAAGCCCCCTTTTCTGGTCTTCCACGAAGATAGGGTGTCCCTGCGGACCAGTCCATCTTTCCGACCGAAGGTGGCATCAGAATCTAATATTAACCAGGTCATCAAATTGAACTTGCTTGATTTTCACATGCAGCTGCTTTTCTGTTTGTATAGAACAAAATCCTTTCCAAGTTGGATCAACTTTTTGTTTCCTTTTCTAAACCTTTCTTGGGAAAGCCAGTTTCTAAAGTTACTCTTGCTCGATGGATTTCTGAACGCATTTCTTTGACTTATCAAGTCAAAGGTTTATCTCTACCAGGGCATGTCTGGGCGTATTCAACCAGATCTGTTACTTCTGTGGCCTTTTGGTTCAGGGTTTCTTTAGATGATATCTGCTCTGCGGCTACCTGGGTGTCTTTGCACACATTTATTTCCCATTATAAACTGGATCTTCTCTCCAGGGGCAGGGCATCCTTTGGCTCAGCCATACTGCAGAATATCCTTCTGTGAGGACCTCCCAGGGTTTATTGGTAGCTGGGAACTCTGTTCCTCAGTTTGAAGATCAAATGAAAATAACAACTTCAGATAAATAAGTTATACTTACCATAACATTCCATCTGAGTTATTGCTTTTCATTTGTCTTCAATGTCCCTCCCTCCTTCCCCTGCCTTGTGTGGCCTGTGTAGTGGACCAGATGGAAGAGGCATAGCCCCCCTGTCCTGACTTGCTTGCCCTTTCATAAGCCTTTTGAGGGTGGTGCTAGGTTTTTTGGGCATGACTGTCTTGGTTGAGATGCTTCTGTTCTGCAACAAACTGTATCTGAAAGGAAGAGTGAGACCGGGACATTATGTGTAGGGGAGGAGCTTGGACTCTGGATCCGATGCTGGAGTATGTGGCCGAGTTGGATCTGTGCTGGATCAGAGTCCCTCTGGTTGAAGACAAATGAAAAGCAACAACTCAGATGGAAAGTTATAGTAAGTGCATAACTTTTTTTTTCTCCAGTTCCAGTAATGTCCAGAAACTGTCAGTTCCCCCAAGATGTTTAGCTAATTATCGCTTCCCAGAAAGCTTTAGCTAGAAATCTGTGCAAGAGTAAATGGAAAAGGTTTCTCAGAATGGCCATCAGATAAGCCTTTTTCACCCTTTTCTGCACCACTAGATCACATATAAGCCTTTCTGTCACAGTTGTATTAAGAAATGATCTGGTTACTCCTCCATTAAAGTCTATTTTGTTAAAAAAATGATCTAGTTACTGCTCCATTTAAAGTCCATTTTGCAGCAGTTTTCTCTTTTCATGAGTGGTTTTCATACCACTCATTGACAGCTTGCCCTTCATGCAAAGCCTTCCGAAAAGGGTGTCTTCATTCTAGTTCCTTATTGAATAATCAAGCCCTGGCTTGGGACCTTAATTTTGTGCTTGAATGTCTTACTAGATCCTCTTTTGAACTGACTGCTTCAGTGGACCTCAAGTTCTTATCTTAGAAGACTGCCTTTTTTGTAACCATTACATCCACTAGAAGAATTTTAGAGCTCCAGGCCCTGTCTTCAAGATCTTTTCTTTGTCTTTCACTTAAATGAAACCTTTCTACATTCCTAAGGTGGCTATTCAGTTTAATTTGAATTAAGGTATACATTTGCCTATGCTTTTCCCTAAATACTGCAGTAGGGTGAATATCTGCTGCATTTTCTGGATGTTCACAGACAACTGAATTTTTTTTCTGCATTACACGAAAGTTCCTAAGAAAGCTGAGGATTTTTTGTCAGTTTCTTAGCTGCCAGACTCCATCTTTGTAAAGTGGCAAAATCGGCCTCTTGATAAGGTCTTTTATGAGGAATGGGGAAAGGAGGGAGGGAGGTAATGGAAGGAAGGGATGGAGTTGAATGGTTGATCCACTTCTGACCTGCTCCCAAGTTTTATATTCTCTGTTACCCGGCCACGCCTTCTTCATAGATCTTTTAATGTCATTTGCTGATTCCTTGGCTAGCACCTACTAAAATGAGAAGTTTCAAAAGGATAATTTCTGTTGTACCATGGGATTACAGAGTGGAAATAAAAATGTCTTTTTCCTCCAGTTTGTCAGATGCTTTACAAATGTTTCCAGATTAAAGATTCGTTGTCTAAGTGGGCATTTAAGAGTTCTCCTATGACATTATAATGAAGCACCTGATGCCCAAACCAGACATGAAGCACGATGTCTGAAATAGTACCTACTGCTGTAGAGACAGCATCTACTTTGTCATAGCCACTCCTAACTTTATTTTCCCACAAACTTTGGGAGAGCTGAACAAGTTTCAGGATGTAGAACTTCAGCAATTTGAATCTCAGCAGACAAATCCCCAATTTGTGTTAGGATTCTTGGCTCAAACTCAGTAATATATGCTATGCAAATTTAACATAGTAAAGGAATGGGTAGCCAGAGTGTACATCTTTTTTCTGACTCACTACAAGACCCTGTTTTCATTATTTGGTAATGCATTTCAGCTTGGTACCAGCATACTGCCTTTGTGTGCAGTGTCTACCACCATTTGTTTTCTTGTTTTTTAGGTACTGAAGCATCTGTTACATCCTATAAATTAGATATGGTTTTCTGGGCAAGTGGAGTTGGGAGTCTGGTTGTAAAAGGTCACAAGGAAGAGAGCATTCTTAAAGGCTTCAAAAAACTGGAGGTGGCACTGGGTGCATAGGTACCTCTGGAACTTGGAAACTGCAGTACCTCTTCTTACTAGCAGGCATTTCATTAATTTTCCATTTAAAATGTTTCCTCATCCTCAGCAAGATTTCCTTAAAACACATTATCCTCTTCAGCTGAACCATACGGGGGGGGGGGGGTCTACGTCAGCACTGCCTCAGAGGGCAATGCCCCTCTTCCTATTAACCACTGCTTGCCATAGCTGAGAGTTCCTTAGCTAAACCATTTAAGATATTGGCTAAAGAATGTGTAGGAACCCAGTTTCTGCAAAGGGACGGTGCTACCCCACTGGGCCAAGCTTGCTCAAGTCAGATGCTTTCCACGATGCTAAGAAGATACTTTATAAACTTGCACATTTTACTACCCTTTTCTTCTCTTGTACATGATTCTGACAATCTCAGGGAGTCAGCAAAGTAAGGGAGAATTCTTCCTCTTGAGAAAATATGGAAGACTGTGGCTGGAGGTCTGCCATTGTAATGAAAGGAGCATGGAATACCACTTCTTTTTTATACTTCACCCAGGATGTGTTGTCATAGATACCAGAGTGCTTGCCTCCAGATGGAGTTTGGTAAGACCTATTGGACACCTCTGCCAAAGAGCTGAAAAGTAACCGGTTGACCGGTGAATCTTTGGGTCTTTGCAGTACAGGTAGGGCACTTCTCTTCTCCCTGAATTTTTTTCATGGAGGTTCTTTCTACCTCAGCCTCTGTACCAGTGCTCCTTCTTATGGGCTTTTTAGTTGAGAATGCTTCCCTAAAAAGAGGTTGTTTAGACACTGCAGCATTGGCAGCTAATTTCTTCTCTGTTGGCCACTGTCTGTGAGTAACTTCTCTTCTACAGATTTTTTCTGGTAAGCCTTGCATAAATATGTCAGTCTGCCAATTGGGACTCTACCAAATGACAGTGGTTTTTAGAAAGATTTTTATATGAAATTTGATGCCCACTTTCGCAACATTGCTTCGGGCCTGCATGAGGCATACCCCAGGAACTGAAACAGTTTCACAAGCAACCATACAGGCAAAAATCTCATTCAGTATTAGAACATTAACAAGCAAAAAAGAGAGAGAACTTCTTCAACAGGGCACTTACCCTTCAAAGATTTTCAAAAGGAGCTGTGGGGTTGTATGCCAAATTGAATAACCATGAACTTGTATGCTTAAGATATGGACATACCCATGGCAAAAAGAACTGAAGATGGAACAAGCTTAGGCCCCTTTTAGTCACAATGGAGGAGTGTGGCTGTGTGCAGGGTTTTACAAAATACAGTGCATATATATTGTGACATAGTTTCATAGTTTCATAGATTAGTACTAGGCTAACTGCCCTTCTGAGCCATTTTCAGCCACCCACCCACAAACCCTATGACTCCTCCAGCTCAACATCCTTTATAGTCCTTTGTAAAACAACAGTTTTTCTTTGGTAGTGAATTCAGAACTGCTCGTGGTCAGCTTTAGCCAGGAACCAGATACTAATGGTTCTTCAGGATTCTCAGTTAGCAACCATGTTTGTAACATGAAAAATTGTAACATGAAAAAGTTGGTGTAAATGCTTCATAAGTTCATAGGCGGTTACCAGGCTAATGGCCCTGGAGCTCTTACAAGCCTAGCCATATTTATCCTGAGTTGCCCCAATTGTTGGTTAGATGAGTGAAGTTTGCAGAGGTAAGGGTCTGTGGTAGTTAATACTGACTTCCTCTGTCCAGGATGGACATGGGCACAACCCCAGGAGTGAATTTGCGGTCACCCATCCATTGATCTAAGTTGTGTTTGAACAGGGTCAGGGAGGGCTCTGTCTCAAGTGAACTGGAATTTCAGAGGCTACGTTAATATCCCTGGAACTAGTGACTCTCCTGCAGTTTGATTTACAAATGTGTAGCATTTCCATCAGGGCCAGTTCAGAGACTGCCCTGTAAGCCAGGCAAAGGTCACCCCTTAGCAACCTGTATGAGACAGAATACAATGACAGGGCTTTCAGTCTTTCCACATAAGAATTGTTTTGTGTACCCTGTAATTTCTTGGTGAGAAACTTCTGTGGTCTCTCCAGTTGTTGCAGGTGTCTGGTGAGGTGCATGTACAAGAGGGCATTGTACACAGTTATTGGTCTGATGAAGGGCGAGTATAATGGAATTCTAGCATCCTTAGATTTAGATGCGATGCCTTTACTTATAACATGTGCCATCTAGGATTTCCTTACTACCATGGATATGTGGTGGTGAAAGTTCAGATTGCTTTCAACCTGAATACTCAGATGACATACCACTAGGTGTGCACTTCGTGGGGTGCTGTCTATAATGTCATTAGCAGGAATGTCAGCTTTCCCAAAGGGAATAATAATGCATTTTTTTTTTTTTGCATTTAGCTTTAATCTGTGGCTTTGGCACCAATCATTAGTCTGCATTAATCCTATCTGCACTATAGTAACATCGTTGGGGAACTCCGTGAATAGCTTCCAATTTGCGATCATCAGTGAACTTGGTCAGCCACAGTCCGTCCAGTTTTCCTGGAGTTTTAAGAAATAAATCTCAAACAATAAGGGGCCCAGAATAGAACCCTGTGGTACGCCACTGGTGACTGGTCTTTTGCTAGAGGTAAAGACACCCACTTTTACAGTATGTGTCCTGTCGATGAGCCAGGTCACTACCCATCTGGTAATTCAGGGGTTAATTCCCAATTGGGAGAATTTGTTTGTAATACCGGAGTGGGGAATTGTGTCGAATGCCTTGGCTGGGTCAAAATAGGTGGTATGCACTGGCTTTCCCTTGTCCAGGGCCTTGGTGACTTGCACAAAGAAGTCAACCATTTTTAACAGGCATGATTTACCTTTAACGAATCTGAACTGGGTTGGGTCCAGAGTTTGGAGATTACTTGTGTCATTGTTAATAAGGTCCGTAATGATTATTTCTACGGCCTTACAGATGAGGCTAGTCAAGCTAGCTTATGGACCTATAATTCCCAGGGTCGGTTGATGGTCCCCATTTGTGCAGAGGAGATTACTATTGCTGTCCTCCATTCTGCTGAAATATAGCCAATTCTCAGGCTGTGGTTAAACAGGGTGTGACAAAAGGAGGTACTGCCAGGACAGCTGTCTGGAATTTTGTAAATAATTATATGTCATTTGTGAATATCAAACTAATTTATATAAGATGCTTGTGTTACAAATGTATTAGAACTGTATGTCATGTGTATATCAAACTGCTCTGTACAGATATTTATGTTGAAAAGGTATTTGTAAAGTGCTTGTGCTTAAAATATATCCACAGTGTGCCCTACTGGAAGAGAATAAAAATGTGCATGCATTATTGTAACTGTTTAAATGTATATGTTAACAGAGGAAACCAGAGGGTTAACCTCCGTCCAGCAAACTTTAGAAAGATATTTGAAATGAAATTACTTTATAAGCTAACTTTATAGGCTAGGCCATAAAGAAGCTATCTCTCAGATTCAATGCAGCTAGAGACACAAAGTCTGTACAAGGAAGTTTTCCATATTGTCTTTAGGGTGAACTAGTTGCTCCTCCAAAAGCATGAAGGAATGCAGTTGTTTTATGACTTCCAGCATCTGCCAAAGATCTGAGCAAAAGCCGTTGTATGAGTATTTTACAGGTAGATGCTAAATACTGCCAGCTTAAGCAATGGGGTTTTACCTGGGAACTGAAGTCAGATGACCAGAAATTATGTAATTCTGCAAGCTGTCCAAGCAGTAATATTTTAGATATTATTTTGAGAAATCTCTTGATGAAATAGTGCATTCTGGATTATGTCTTGGACGCGACAACAAGAAGAGCCACTTTACCACATCTGCATTGCTCTGTTAGTATGTTTTTAGGGTATAGTAATTCTCTTAGATACAGTCAGGGATATAGTGAAACTTAGTTTAGATATTTTTCTTTATTTGTGTGAGCTTGTACTGCAATGTTATTTTAAATATTTCATGTGGTTTTGAACTCTGATGTCACTGTGAATACATGTTTAGTATCTATTTCTTTTATTTATTTATTATTAAATATATTTAAACCTTTCATTGTGGCTAATCTGTGTAGAGATATTTAAGTTTTGAGAGTACTTGCATATTTATTTGGTGACACTGTGTGGGCCACTCCTAACAGCCTTGCTCCTTGTCAAACTACCATTTGTATTAATATTAATATTACACGGTAAGATTGGATACCTTTTGTTAAGGGCCTTAAAGTAGCTGATAAGGAATGACTGGTGGCAGTGGTAACTACCTTATAGTCTGGGCAGAAGGGGGCATAGCTAATAAACCTGTGCTAGCCTTTACCAGGTGTGTGTGTGTGTGTGTGTGTGTGTGTGTGTGTGTGTGTGTGTGTGTGTGTGTGTGTGTGTGTGTGCGTGTGCGCGCGCAGTGGTAACTACCTTATAGTCTGGGCAGAAGGGGGCATAGCTAGTAAACCCGTGCTAGCCTTTACCAGGTGTGAGTGTGTGTGTGAGTGTGTGTGTGTGAGTGTGAGTGTGTGTGTGTGAGTGTGTGAGTGTGTGTGTGTGAGAGTGTGAGTGTGTGTGTGTGAGAGTGTGTGAGAGTGTGAGAGTGTGAGAGTGTGTGAGAGTGTGTGAGTGTGTGTGAGAGTGTGTGTGAGAGTGTGTGTGAGTGTGTGTGAGAGTGTGTGTGTGTGAGTGTCAGCTACTTGACCAGGGACACGAAGCACTGGTTGGATAGAGAGGGTGCTGGTGGCATTGGCTTGATCACTCAGCTGAGATCTCAACTCTATACCTGTGCCAGTGGGCAGTCTTGTTGGAGATTTGGAGAAAGAGGGAGAAACCAGTCTCGGACTGATTGTGGTCTCTGTGTGCTCTTAAGGGAAATTGCACTTGATGCAGAGAGCTGCATCTGGAAGTACTGTGTGTATGTCTCTGTTATCCTTCCAGTGAACGTCCCCAAACTGTTGCCAGTGGTGAGGATTGAGGCTCCTTGATTACTGGTGGGCAGTGGTGGGTTCTCACACAGGAATCCAATTGGGTCTGCTGGGTCATGTTTTATTTTGTTTTAAAAAGCAACCTGGGATGTTGTCTGGTCCCATTGATGTTGTGGTTTCGGCCTTGGACAACACCGAGATGACCTGCTGTGTTGGGATAACATGCTGAGGAATGGTGGTAGGTATACTTTTAGGTATGACTGGAGGGGACAAGGGGGTGAAGTTTTCCCCAAATATGTCAGGTAGCAGGTTGGCTATCACCTCTGGCTGAGTTCAGCGCATAGTTGGATATTCCCTTTTAGATTTCGGATGTAGTTAAATAATGCTTTGTGATTATCCTTAGCTTAGGAGGCTATTTTTGCTTTGTAATTCACTCTGGAGGACTTGACAAGATCTCTATTTTTTTTATTAAGCTAGAGGGGGATTTCTTGAGCCAGTTCCCTCTTGTTCTTGGACATTATTTTCTTTCTCTTGTTGTAGTCTGTTTATACTAGCGGTCCACTAGGGTGGCTTGTTTTTTTGACAAGACCTGGCTTGCTGAACTTGCAGGAATCTTTAGATCTGAAGTAGGAGATTCATTTGTCTGCAACCTGTGGGGTTATGGATCCGATATCGGATCCGAACCGGCATGGTTTACCAGCTATGGATCCAAGCTCTCAGCTCCTCCCCTCACCCATAATGCCCTGCTCTACCCTCATGACCTCAGATCTCGTTTGCCGCGCATGGTGACCGGATTGTTTCACAAGCTCTCAAGCTAAGTGCTAGTTTTTCAGTGTTAAATTTCAAAATTTAAAAGATTTATTGATTTTTTTGTGTGAAAGTGTAGGTTTCCCCTTTAGTATATTTACTTTTTAGAGTTATTCTAAAAGTTATATCCCTCCCCTCGCTGTTAGCGTAGTGTGTGTGTGTTGGGCCTGTGAGTGTATTTGTGTTCTTTAGTTACTTTTAGTTTAGTAACTACTGTTTTTTAGATTGGGATGGCAGAGCAACCCAAATCTATCTTTTCTAAATGCTCCGAGTGTGGCCATAAGCTTTCCCCAGCTGATGGCCACACTTGGTGTGTTAGATGCCTGGGGGTTGAACACCTCACATCTGGATGTTCCATTTGTGCAGGGTTCAACCCCAGGGCATTGAAGGAGCGGAGGTCCAAGCTTGTTTTGGCGGGCCTTTTACCGCCGGACTCGGCTCCGACCTCCGCTCCTTCGAGTAACCGTACCCACAGTTATTCCTTCTGCGCCCCCTCCTCCTCCTGGGACTCAACCTCCCGTTTCTGGTTGGAGGAGAGGGATGCTAAGAAAAAGGACCGGAGGAGAAGCACCATAAGCGCGGGCGAGACCTCTGTTTGCCCCGCCAGCCAGGCTTCTCCCCGGCTCCATTGTCGGCTCGGTCTCCTCCTTCGGCTCCGGTCTCCAGTGTGTTTTCACGGGACCTGAGGAGGAGGAGACCCGATCTCCGTCGAGGCTATCGAGGAGGCACTCAGGCCTACCTCAGTAGCCTCGTCGAGATCTACATATAGCCTTCGGATGCTGATCTGGACGGATGATGAGAAGGTTCATCCAGGCCCAGATGCAGATGGGAGTGCTCTTGCCTCCCCTCTGGGGAGCTCAACACCCTTTTCAAACCGATTGCTCCTTCTCCGACCCGCTACCGGGTTCGAGCAGCTGGAGCCGAGCAGCTTCGGGCGGGGTGGGTCGGCGCCGATAGTACTGTGCCGGATCCGACCCTGCCCTCGAGTGCATCGGATCCGACCTCTCGGAGCCTGGATCCGAGCCTCGGATCCGGGGATCAGTGCTCGCCGGCGCCGTCTGTGTCGGGCGCACTGTCCCGGATCCGGCGCCGGCGCCGGCTCGATCCACTCTTCGGATCGAGGGAGCGATTGTCGGATCCTTTGGTCGAGGTCGGCTCCTTTCGGCGTTTGATGTAGTGGAGAGGGCCCTGTTGAGGGTCTCGGACCCCGGCACTTGTTTGCTCCGTCCCGCTCCCTCTGCACTGGGCCAGGCTTCCACCATCCGGCCCTTGGGACAGCCCGCTTCTGTGCCCCAAGCTGCTCCTATGGAAGAAGTTGCTGCTTGCGTGGACTCCTCTGACACCCCCCGAGAGGATGTTCCTCGAAAGCGTACGTGCAGAAGGAGGCACATTGACTCCCGAGTCACTCACGGAAGACACGGACTTGGAGGAAGGGGAAGGCTCCCACGGTCACCCCCCGAGGATGTCTCATTTGGGGACATCATGGAAATGCTCTGTATAAGGGGGGGGTGGTCTGCCCCCAAGTCTTCCTCGGATGAGTCCGTGTTCTTGGAGGCATTTGAAGCGGGCCCGTCTACCTCTTGGGTGTCCCCTCCTGCCGACCCCCTGGTGGACCTCATTACCACCAGGGCGTGGAAGGAACCGGACACCGTGGAGCCAATCCCTAAGAGGCCCGATAGGATCCTCAGCCCACCGTCCGACTGTGCCCATTGGAGTAACGGGCCTCCGGTAGATGCCATGTTGACGGCGGCGGCCACCAAGAGGGAACTTGCTCAGGAGAGTCCCTCAGTCCATCCCCCGAGCAAGGAGTCTCGGATGATGGACCGCTTGGGCAAGCGGATGTTTAGTTCAGCGACCTTCTCGGTAAGGGCGCTGAACTACCTGGCACACGTCATTAGGATGCGGCGAGATCTCATTAAAGAATACGCTGCATCTCCCCCTGAGTCCATGTCGGAGGAGGACAGGATGCTGCACTCCACCCGCATGGCCACTCTTAGATCAATTACTAATACCTCTATGCGGCTACTCTCCCATGCTACGGAAGGTGTCGCTAGAGCTGCAGGGGCGGGCCTAGTCACTAGACGTCAGGCCTGGCTCCGTCACTGCGATTTTTCTGAGCCCTTCAAAGCGTCGTTTGCGAGCCCTTTGATGGTTCTGCCCTCTTTGGCAAAACCGTTCGCGAAACCTTGACCCAGGCGAGAAGGACGGAAGGCGCTGTCTGCCGTCAGAATCCGCTTCTCTGCACCCCAGAGGCCCTACTCTAGGAACCAAAAGGGTCAGAAGAAGATGTGGTTCCGGAAGTCGCAGCAGTCCCAGCCTGCTCCGGACAACCAGTCCTTCCGTGGCAGAGGAGGACAGGGAGGGCCGCCCTAGAGGCAGAGGGGCTCCCAGGAACTTCGGGTCCAGAGAACCTTTCTCTGAATGGCCCGCAGCAACCCTTAGGGGTTGCCCGGCTGCTCCACTCTGGAGGCAGTCGGGGACGTTCGGGCACCTAGCGGCATGGGAGTCCATAACATCAGACCGCTGGGTTCTCCAAATCATATCCAGAGGATACGCATCCCTTTCTTCACTTACCAAAGTTGAAGTCCTCCCAGACGTTCCACCCGGTCAGCGGGAGGCCGCTTTGGCAGAAATTGGCCATCTGCTAAAGAAAAGAGCCATCCAGCCCGTCCCCCCAGATCGGATCAGGGTTCTACTCCAGGTTCTTTTTAGTGCCAAAAAGACGGGGAACTAAGACCAATTCTAGACCTTTCTCTATTGAATCTGGCAGTCCCCAAGGAAAAATTCGAATGGTCACTCTGCAATCTATTCTCCCCTTCTGGGAGAAAATCACTGGATGTGCTCTATAGACCTCAAAGATGCGTACTACCACATCCTGATGGACAGGCGCTCCAGGAGGTTCCTCCGCTTCCGGCTGGGAGCCAGTCACTACCAGTTCGGGTCCTTCCCTTTGGTCTCACCACAGCCCCAGGGTGTTCACCAAAGTATTAGCAGTGGTAGCGGCCCACCTGAGGCTTCAGGGGTGCAGGTCTTTCCATACCTGGACGACTGGCTTCTTACCGCCCCAACAAGGCATCTACTATTATTGGCGAGACTCCTTTCTCCATCTTGCTTCCTTTCTGGGCATTACAATAAATACAAAGAAATCCAACCTGGCGCCCACACAGCTCTTAGATTTTATAGGGGCCAGGTTAGACACAAGGAGTTTGAGCCTTCCTCACTGCGGACAGAGTTCAAAATCTGCAGCTCCAGGTGCGGGCCATTCTCCACTCAAGTTCTGTTCCGGCGGAGTTGGTCCTGAGGGCTCTAGGGTCCATAGCGTCTGCTATAGCACTTCTTCCTCTTGCCAGGCTCAATATGCGCATCCTCCAGTGGACTCTCTTAGTACAATGGTCTTACCTTGCTCTCCTATGCATCATCCCATTGCGATCAGCAAGGCTTGCAAGCGGTCCCTCCTGTGGTGGCTTCACTCCCCAGATCTCCACGGAGGCCGCCCATTTTGTGCTTCTCCCCTCTCGCCACGGTGACCACGGACGCCTCCGCCTCGGGGGCATTTTTGGGCGGACCGTCCAAGGCACGTGGAGCGATACAGAGACCTTACTGCATATCAACGTTCTAGAGATGAGAGCAGTGCTCCTAGCGTTGCTAGCACTTCAGGACTTTCTTCCCTTGGGAACAATTGCGATTCAATCGGACAACATGTCTGTTGTCTGGTATATCAACAAGCAAGGGGAACAAGGTCTTACCCTTTGTCGAGAAGCCATGAGAGTTTGGGAATGGGCAATCTCCACCAACCGCTTTCTAATAGCAATGCACATTCGGTCGGTCCAACATCCTGGCGGACAAGCTCAGTCGCACCATTCTGACCCCTTACAGTGGTCTCTCAATTTTCAAGTAGCGGAACGCATATTCGCAGTGGGGAACTCCTTCATGCGATCTTTTGCCTCTCCCTCAAACACCAAGTGCGACAGTTTTTCGCTCTGATACCCCTCAGGAGGTTCTCCAAGAGGCGCTCTGGTGCATGCTTGGCCACCCGGTCTTCTTCGCTTATCCACCCTTGCCTCTGATGCTCCAAGTTCTTCAGAAAGCCTCTCGGGTGGGTTGCAGAATGATTCTCATTGCTCCGTTTTGGCCTCGACAGATCTGGTTCCCCTTTCTAAGGTCTCACTCGGTGAATCCTCCTTGGATTCTAGATCCCATTCCGGATCTGATATCCCACCCATCCTGCATACCTCCTCCGAACCTGGACAACCTGAAGCTGACCGCTTGGCTGCTCCAGTTCCACTCTTGATAAGGACTCCCGGTATTTCGTCACCTGTTAAGGCAATACTGGTGGCAGCTCACAAACCGTCCACTAGGAAAGTCTACCGCAGCAAGTGGAAACGGTTTTCTTTGTGGGCGGAGCGGCAAGGCCTGAATCCCTTCACGGTTCCTCTCCCTTTAGTGCTTGACTTTCTAACCACTCTTTTTAACGATGGTGCCAGCAGTTCCACAGTCAAAGTACAACTGGCGGCAATTTCTCATTATCACGTTGGCCATGACTCTAATCCACTTATGTCAGCCAAATTGTGTAAAATTTTCCTTAAAGGTACTTTTCTTCTCAGGCCCCCTGTAAAAGAAGCGGTTCCTCCTTGGGACCTCTCCTTGGTTCTTCAGGCCTTGACCGCCCCCCCCTTCGAACCAGCGGCTACGGTGGATCTCAAATTCTTGTCTTTCAAGACAGCCTTTTTAGTAGCCATTACATCGGCCAAGAGAGTTTCAGAGCTTCAAGCACTATCAGCTAACCCTCCTTACTTGGTATTTCATCCGGACCGTGTTTACCTCAGGACCAACCCGTCCTTTCTTCCTAAAGTAGCTTCTGAAGCAAACATTAATCAGTCCATTAACCTCCCTGTTTTCTTTCCTAAATATGAAAACAAAGGTGAATACAAGCTTCACTCCTTAGATGTTCACAGGCAACTTAGATTTTATCTAAACAGAACGGCTGGTCATAGGCAATCCGACCAGTTGTTTATTTCCTTTGCTAAATTTAATTTGGGCAAGCCAATTTCTAAAGTTTCTCTGTCTCGCTGGATTTCACAGTGCATCTTATTGGCTTATCAAGCTTCAGGAAGGCCCGCGGAGGGTGTACATGCCCATTCAACCCGGTCAGTATCTACCTCGGCAGCCTTCAAGGCTAGGATTCCTCTAGATGATATTTGTGCAGCAGCCACGTGGGCTTCATCTCATACTTTTATATCCCACTATAAGTTGGATCTTGCATCTAGGGGTAGAGCATCATTTGGCTCCGCGGTGCTCGAATATCCTTCCATGATGGCCGCCCAAGATTCAGGTAGCTGGGGACTCTGTCCCACAGGTTGCAGACAAATGAATCTCCTACTTCAGATTTAGAAGTTATGTACTCACCATAACGTTCCATCTGAGTAGGTGTATTCATTTGTCTGCAACCATCCCGCTCTCCTATCCCCCTGGCCTTTCAGTTTCCTGCATATTATGTGTTACCCTTTTCAGGGTGTTTTGCTGTTGGCAAACTCGATCTGAGGTCATGAGGGTAGAGCAGGGCATTATGGGTGAGGGGAGGAGCTGAGAGCTTGGATCCATAGCTGGTAAACCATGCCGGTTCGGATCCGATATCGGATCCATAACCCCACAGGTTGCAGACAAATGAATACACCTACTCAGATGGAACGTTATGGTGAGTACATAACTTCTAATTTTCTGTGACTTTTAGTCTGACTATCAAGATTTGGTTTCAACATCTGATACCTGGTAGATACGTTCTGAGCAGATATTTGAGAAATCATTTCAATAAATTTAACTTAATTACATGAAATCCTCAACTAACGTATTTCATGTATTTTAAGTCTGTATCTTGCTGGAATGACATTATGAGAGATGTGCTTTTTTTCTTTCCTGAGTGGTTAGCACCACTGAAAATCTGTGACCATCCGATCGTCTTCACAAATGACAGGTGTAAAAGTAACATTTGCAACCTAAACAAAGTTATGATATACTTAATATAGAGGAATAGACAATGTGGTGGTAGTGTTATTCCTGGATCGTTATGAAGTGTAATAGTACATGGCTTCTGTCCTCAGAGTAGGGAAATGACATGAGGAAGTTCTATTTAATGATATAATCTGAACAGAAAGAAAACATGATAAGTACTGAGTATTTGCAAAGTGAATCACTAATAATTCTACAAATGTGGTGAAAATGTGCTTATTTAATCCAACTTTTGCATGTGATTCTTTACTTTAAAGCTTTGTGAAAAATGCTTTATCTTTAGGCTCAATATTTATATGTCAGTTATACTTGCTGAAATGTGTAAGTGAAATTGAATTGAAAATGTTAATGTGCAGCTCTTCTATTTTTTCAATGTATTTGTGTTGTGTTTTTTGAAAATAATTACAGACTTAATGTACTTCTTTTTTGTGTTATATTAGTATGGATACATTGAGACAACTTTTCCACAGAGTTGGCCATTATGTGTTCATTTTTATGGATAGAGCAAAACAGCTTTACCAAAGAATATGCATTTGTCTTGAGCCCTGTTGTCCTAGTCTGGCTGTTGCATCCAGGTTTCAGCCAAGGAAGAGTGTACCCCGTCAGACTGAACAATTTTGTCATTTTTATTTGCCAGTCAACAGATCTTCTCAACTACCATCATTCATTCTTAATGGAGAGATATTTGTCTACATTGATGGTTGCTGGAAACATGAAAATGAGAATTTTTTATTGAAGAAACATGTAAGAAATTTGCACCAGAAGAACAAAGCTGTTATTGTGGAAATCATCTATTTAAAGGTTGAGGAAGAGGTGCTTTTTGATGTGTTATATGATGTTGTAGCAGATCTCAGACTAAAAGAAGAGAAGTTGGAAACCTTTGCAATTTCTGATGGACATGAGAAAATGCCTTTTCGTGGTTCAACCACAATTACATGTCAGAAATCACCAGAAGAGCAAAGCTGTTGATAAGGTCAGCTATTTAAATGGATTTTCCAACAACACTCTTGAAAAAAAATCATAGCCATCTTGATGTTTCAGCCCCAGCTGATTAGACTTAGTTTTTCTGATTGGTTTTCATTTGATGTAAATATAATTATAAGGAAGAGCACAGAATGAGTAAAATTGACAAACCAATTGAAACTAGACTGAGTCTAGTGTGCTGTGATTTTATACATTTTATCTTGTAGTCTTAAGAAAGAATACAATGCAGATAAATTCCCTTCATTGTTAGACAAAATGTGCTTAATGTTTATGTATGCATGACTCTTCCATGTCCTGTCCTTTTAAGAAGCCTGTATAAATGTTGTCATTTACACAATTCATGGCATTCACTTATTTGAATAGTCTACATGAGTTTTGTATTCATGGTAGAGGGGAAACTCTACTACTAATACAATTAGCTGTAGATAAAATTAATTTTGCAAATAAAAAACAATAACTCGTTTATAGCATCAGTCATAATATTGTTATATAGTGAGGCTGCCCTAAATAATGTTATTTACAATTCTGCATGTATTCACAGCTTAACATAGTGCCGTGCCTCTGTAAAAAACGGGAGTAAAACTCATGAGGAGTGGAGTACAGTGGTACCAGCATACAAAATAAATGAGGCAAACGGGTATTGGAGAATTATCTCTAATCTGTGTTAGTCCACTCCATATATTATAATAAGTGTGGACTGGTCACTGCAGACATCCTTCCTTGGCAGCTTTTGGATCTTTGGCAAGCTTGAGCTCCTCTCCAATTCCTATAGTGCTTCTGTTGCCTTCAGATCTTGTTGCCACTTCAGCATTTCAACATGGATCCTTGATAGCCTTTACTTACTGCCTCTCATTTATCCTACTTTCCTCTTCTCTTTGCATCTCTCTTACACTTTTTCTCCTTTCTACTCCTATTTCCTCTGCATGCTTCTCACACCTTTTCTCTGTCTTCTCCCCATGGTATCCTTTCTTGCAGTTATTCTCACTTAACTCTTCTAATGTCTTCATACCTCTCCATCTCTCCATATAATGATATGCTGCTATCTCTGTAGCATAAGCTGTCTCAGTCATTATGGCTACATGGTATCCATAAAGCTTTAAGCATAATTCTATTTTCCATCCATTTTATGACATTGTGAACTGAATGCTGTATTTTATATATATATATCTCTATATATTTTTTTTGTCTTTCTTTAGCATATCTTAGTATCCATTTCTTTTTTTTTTTTTTTGCATATCCTTGTATCCATTTCTTATGTTATCCTTTTCATCCAGGCTGTGCCTGCAAATGGTCCATTGAGATCGGTGCACTACCCCATAAAGTATAAATAAATAAATAGCTGTAGTGACCAGAGAATTTAAAGCATATTTTTGTCACTTTTTAACATCCAAGTCATTCATTTTCTTCATATAAAATTTTCATTAATATTTCTGTGTATATTCAGTGAATCTTTACACCTTTTTCTTATATGGTTTACTACCGAACTCTCCTCCCCATTTCTGCTAAGACCATTTTTCTTTTTTTAAACAGTTCCATGTTAAGTTGTCAATCTCGCCTTCATTCTTGCTTGATGGGTTCGGAGCCGATCCCTCGGCTCCGACTCGGCACTTGCTTTAGCTCGAGAACTCCTTTTACCAGCTCGAGGCAGCCCCATATCCCATGATGCAAGGCAGGAAGTACCTAGATCTCGTTTGCCGCTTCGCTTGGGAGGTCTTCTCTTTACCAGCTCCTGGTAAGTAATTCACATTTGTGACATTTAAGCCCCTTTTAGTTAAAAACTAATTTGTTTTCATAGTTTAACTTTAAATTTAACTTTTTCTGACAGAATTCCCTGTCTCTTTTGAATTTTTTTAGTCAGTTAATTCCCTATCCCATCCCCCCCCTGTTAGGGTGTGTGTGTTGGTGTTTTTTACTAAATACCTTTTGGTATTAGTTTAATTTAATTGGACTGGTGTGTGTGTGTTGTGTTAAGGCACCATGTCTAAAGAGAGGGTTTCAGGTTTTAAGAAGTGTGACTCGTGCTGTCAGAAGATGTCTCTGACAGGCGGTCACACTTCTTGCCTGTACTGTTTGGGCCCTCTTCACCTGCTGGACTCCTGTGCTATTGGGCACTCCTTCAGCCAGAGAGTCCTGCAGGAGAGAATAAGTTGATTCTCAGGGGTCTTCTTAAGCGGAGGGCTCTCCGGCTAAGTCGGCCCTCAAAGTCAACTAAACCTGCCAAGACCCAGGCTTCTGTTTCTAAGCCTGTGGCCTCGGCTCCGACTGTATAGAGTCGAGATCGGCTCGGCTGGAGCCGATTCTGATCCACTAAGCTTCGGCCGATGGCTGCTCGGTGCCGAATCTGCTGACCACTGTGGTGTCGGTTCCAACCGGCTCCGACACCCGTGCACGGGCATCGGTGTCGGCTCCGATCGGCTCCGACACCCATGTGGCACAGGCATCGGTGTCGGCTCGATCGGCTCCGACACCGTTACTTTTGGCTGTATCGGCTCCGGCTGGAGCCGATACATCGAACGTTCTGTCGGCTCCGAAATCGGTGCCGACAGGATCAGTAATATCGGCTCCGATGGTCCATTCCAGGAAGAGATCGAGGTCTCCTTCCTTGGAGCCGATACTTCGGCTCGGCCTCGCCTCTTCTATCGGGCGGAGCCATCGGAGCCGATCTTCAAGGTCATCCAGGTTGTCAGATCATGACCTAGAGTGGTCAGTAGATTGCTCAAGTCACAGGTACTGGCCCAAATGCTACACAGTCCGTCTCAGCAGGCGACTGTTGGTCCACACCCGTTACAGTTCCTCCTTCAACTCTACCCCAGAGCTTGGAGTTGGAGTCTTCGGGCTTGGTTACTGCTACGGCTGGAGGGCGGATACCCCCTTCTGTTCGTTCAGCCCCTACTCTTATCTCCTCTTCCTTAGAGGGATCCGGTGGTCGGGCTTCCATGGTCTCCTCCGAGGGGGTGAGTGGCATCGGACCCTTGTCCGAACCCGCTCTTCCCCTTGGAGCCTCGGCCTTGGTGAGCTCGGCTCCGACATCTGCCTCGGAGACTTCCCTTCGGTGGCCCTGGAGTTCCTAGCTCTTGGGCGGGGCCTCTCGGACCTGCCTGGGAGGGAGCATTCGAGGCGATGAAGAGTGTTCTGGCCACTAGTATCAGTCAGCAGTCTCTTCCCGTAGCTCCTCCCTCTATTGTACCTGTTGACATCTCTGCCACTTCTCTTGCTACAGGACCCAGAGATCCTCCGCCTCAGGTTTCCCCATTGGGAATTTCCCCCGAGGATTCTCCTGATGTTTGGAGATCCTCCTAGGAAGAGGACTTGTAAGAGGAAGCATGTAGACTCCCCCGAGTCTGTCATTTCGGATACTGACTTTGATGAGTCAGAGGGATCCCCTAGATCCCCCTCTGAGGATGTCTCCTTCTCAGACATCCTAGAACTTCTGAAACAGAGGGGAAACTGGCCCACCAACAATCCCTCTGAGGATGAGTCAGTATACCTAGAGGCGTTTGGATCTCGGCCCTCCACCTCCTGGGTGTCTCCGCCTTCGACCCCTTATGCAGGTTATTGCTCGAAAGGCGTGGACAGCTCCTGACTCTGTAGAGCCAGTCCCTAGGAGGCCTTCTAAATTTATAACTGCCCCTAGTGACAAACAATTCCTTACCAAGGGTGTCCCCGCTGATGCCATGGTGGTGGCTGCGGCCACCAAAAAGGAACTTGCAGATCCTTCTGTGCCCGTCCATCCTCCTAATAAGGACTCTAGGACCATGGATAGGTATGCAAGCGGATGTTTTCCTCAGCGACCTTTGCTATCGTTCGCTGAATTATCTTTGTCACTTCACCAGACTCCAGAGATATCCTGAAGGAGCTGGGAGAAGTAGTTCAGGATCCTACAGCTGCAGGGGCCCAAGAAAAGATTGCTTCGCAGCTAGGAACCCTCAATTCCATTGCTAACTCCTCCATGCGGCTAATATCTTATGCTGCTGATGGAGAGTAGAGCCGCAGGCATAGGTGTGGCTCTTAGGCGCCAAGCCTGGATGCGGCTATGTGATTTTGCGGATCCCTTTAAGGCGTCCTTCACAAATTCTCCCTTTGATGGGTCAGCTTTGTTTGGCCCTCAGGTGAAGGAAACCTTGACCAGGTGTGAGCAGGACGGCAAGACTCTTTCTGCTGTTGGAGTCCGTTTTCCACCCCTTCTAGGCCTTATCCCAAAGGACAGAAGGGTGGGAAAATGTGGTTCCGTAACTCCCAAGGAGTCACGCCCGGATTCACGTGGTCAGTTTACCCTAGAGGCAGAGGGGTAACAACAACAGACGCTCTAGAGGCAGAGGGGTCCAAGAACCAGGGCAACAGGAGTCTCTTCCTGAGAAGCCTTTTCAGCATCCCTGAGGTGTTGCCCGGCTGTCCCTCCTTGGAGGCAGTCGGGAAGATTATCACTGTACCCAGAAGCCTGGCATTCCCTCACTCAAGACAGATGGGTACAGTCGATCATATCCAAGGGTTACATAATTCCTTTCGAGGAAAGTCCCTTCCCCTCAAGTTCCCTTCCAGATGTACCACCCGGTCTAAGGGACATTGCAGAGTCAGAAATCGCAAAACTACTGCAAAAAAGAGCCATTCAGCCAGTTACAATAGACCATTCAGAGCCGGAATCTACTCAAGGTTCTTTTGGTCCCCAAAAGGCGGGAGACTGGAGACCAATATTGGATCTCAGCAGACTCAACAAGTCTGTCAGGAAGACAAGATTCGAATGGTCACTCTTCAGTCAATTCTGCCCTTCTTACAGAAGGACAACTGGATGTGCTCAATAGATCTTCAGGATGCGTACTATCACATCAAAATTCACAGACGCTCCAGGAGATTTCTCCGCTTTCGGCTGGGGTCCAGTCATTTCCAGTTCAGAGCCCTGCCCTTTGGTCTCACTACAGCCCCAGAGTGTTCACCAAATGCATGGCAGTGGTCACGGCTCACCTGAGACGTCAAGGATTCCAGGTGTTTCCGTATCTCGACGACTGGCTCCTGTCAGCCACCACCAGGCATCAGCTTATACAAGCCAGGGATTACACAATAGACCTTTGTTCTCATTTAGGCATCTCAATCAACTTGAAAAGTCATCCTTATCGCCCTGCCAGTCTATTACCTTCATAGGCAAATTTAGACACTGTTCGGATGTCAGCTACCCTTACAGAACAAAGAGTTTCAGACATTCAGACTCATGTCAGGATCATTCTGGCCAGCAAGAAAGTACAGGCCAGAATGGTTCTAAAGGTATTAGGTCTCATGGCTGCGGCCATTACTCTTCTTCCCCTGGCTCGATTCTACATGCGCCTCCTTCAGTGGATGCTGTTCACACAGTGGTCATACCAGCAACTCCCAATGCGTCACCAGATTCTGGTGACACAGACATGCAAACAACATCTTGCTTGGTGGATCACATCATCTCAGGTTCGCCAAGGCAGGTGCTTTGTACCCCCGTCCCCGATAGCCACTGTCACCACGGATGCCTCCCTGATCGGGTGGGGGGGTCATTATCAGGGCAGGATGGTTCATGGGACGTGGCAACCGTTCGAGTACCATCTGCACATAAATGTCCTGGAGATGAGAGCAGTGCTTTTAACGTTGCAAGCCCTCAACGACTTTCTTCCCGTAGGGACAATTGCAGTCCACACAGACAACATGTCTGTAGTTTGGTATATCAACAAACAGGGCGGAACCAAGTCCTACCCCTTGTGTCGAGCGCTCAGACTTTGGCAATGGGCGATCTCCTCTCATCGCTTTCTGGTAGCAACGCATATCCCTGGGAAAACCAACATTATAGCGGACAGATTGAGCAGAGCTATCCTCATGCCTCACGAGTGGTCTCTCAAGCAATCTATAGCGGAAGAGATTTTTCTGGAATGGGGTCCATTTTGCGATCTTTTTGCTACGCCCCAAAACAGCAAATGTCCAGACTTCTTCAGCCTCTTCCCTCTATCAGGCCATCCCCCCAGAGACGCTCTGACCCAGGATTGGCCCCAGGGACTTCTTTATGCCTTCCCTCCATTTCCTCTGATCCCTCAGGTGATCCAGAAAGCTACCGTTTTGAGAGCCAAATTGATTCTCATTGCCCCTTACTGGCCTCGACAAGTTTGGTTCCCGTTCCTCCATCGTCACCTGTTGGCGCAGCCGTGGCATCTGGACCCAGTGCCAGATCTACTGATTCACCAATCCGGTCAGCTGCACAGGTCAATTCCTTCTCTCAACCTCACAGCATGGTTGCTCCACTTCCTTCCTTAGCCAGGCTTCCTTTGATCTCTAACCCAGTTAGAGATATCATAGTAGCTTCACTAAAATCCTCTACCAGGAGGATTTACACAAGCAAATGGAAACGTTTCTCTTATTGGGCTAAGGCCCAAAATATTGATCCTTTCACTGCCCCTGTTCAGGCAGTTCTGGACTTCTTAGCAGAGATTTTTAATGCAGGCTCCTCTTCTTCAACAGTCAGAGTTCAGTTGGCTGCTATTTCTAATTTTCATGTCGGGATAGCAGATCATAATATTATGTCCCATAGACTCTGCAGGGCCTTCTTGAAAGGAATTTTCCTACTAAAACCTCCAATCAGGAATCCTCCTCCTCAGTGGGATCTAAATTTGGTGCTGACATCATTGATTCTTCCGTGCTTCGAGCCAGCTGTTTCTTGTTCCTTGAAATATCTTTCTTGGAAAACTTTATTCCTAGTGGCTATTACATCTGCCAGGAGGGTGTCGGAACTTCATGCTCTTTCAGTTCGACCCCCCTATTTGATTTTTCACAAAGACAGAGTATCTTTGAGAACTAATCCATCCTTTTTACCTAAGGTCGCTTCAAAAAACAATCTGAATCAATCCATTGATCTCCCCGTATTCTTTCCTAACTATTCAGATAGAGCTGAACAAAAGCTACATTATCTTGACGTCCACCGTCAGCTCAGATATTATTTGGACAGAACAAAAAAATTTAGGAAATCTGATGAACTTTTTGTTTCCTATGGATAATAAAAAAGGCCTTCCTGTTTCTAAAGTGACTTTGTCCAGATGGCTTTCTTCGGTCATCACTGAAATTTATACGATCAGGGGAAAACAGCTATGCTCAAAACCTAAAGCACATTCAACTAGGAGTTTAGCTACTTCTACAGCTTTTCAAGCTAGACTGCCTTTGGATACTATTTGTGCAGCGGCCACTTGGGCCACTCCTCACACTTTTGTTTCCCATTACAAATTGGACTTGGCCTCCAGGGACAGAGCCAGTTTTGGCTCTACAGTCCTCAAGAGTTTGTTCCATTGAGCCACCCAGGATAGAGGTGCTAGGGGCCGGTCCCATCAAGCAAGAATGAAGGCGAGATTGACAACTTAACATTAAGAAGTTATGTACCTACCATAACGTTCCATGTTAGTTGTCTTCTCGCCTTCTTTCTTATGACCCTCCCTCCTTCCCCCTGGCCTGGACAGACCTTGTATAAGAAACTATTATGCTAAGACCATTCAGACCTGGTCCTTTTTCCATCTGTAAGTTTCTTCTTCCTTTGGGAAGTTTTGTTTATGCTTGGTGTTATTGCCCTTTTGTCAACAAACGAGATCTGGGTACTTCCTGCCTTGCATCATGGGATATGGGGCTGCCTCGAGCTGGTAAAAGGAGTTCTCGAGCTAAAGCAAGTGCCGAGTCGGAGCCGAGGGATCGGCTCCGAACCCATCAAGCAAGAAAGAAGGCGAGAGAAGACAACTAACATGGAACGTTATGGTAGGTACATAACTTCTTATTTCCTTCTAATACCCCTACTGAACCTATTGACAAATTTATTGTTGTGTACTAATTTTTTGTAGTTTAGGGTATGGTCTGTAACTTCTGACCACCAATGTGCTAGTCAGATATACTTCTAGTTAGTGGAGTGATCACTTGTAGTGTTTTTCTGTTAATATTGTTATTAATGGAACATGTGATTGGTGTTGATTTAGCCATCATTCTGTTACACCTGGTGATTTCTGTCCGTTGTTTGCATTTTTTTTTGTGTGACTGTTTATAATCCATAAGAAGAAGGCCTCTGGCTTTTCAAAATGCAAAACATGTGACCATAAAAATTGTTGACTGCACTATTTGTCAGCCTTTGGTACCAGGACTTTTCTTGATAAAAGAAATAATCTTATTTTGAAGGACCTTCTAAAAGGTGAAACCAGTATGGACGATAGAAAAAATAAAAAAGAGAAGAGGACTTGAAAAGAATGGTTTTTCTGAACACCCTTCTCCTGCTAAAATGATAAAGTATGTCTGTCTTCTGTTTGCACAGCAGATCCAGGCCATTGGGAAGTGGGGTATGTATAACAGCTTCTCAGGCCACTTCACCTCATCCAGTAACTCTGCCTTTAGGACTTCTTTGACCTGGTAAGCTGTGAGTGTTCATACTGAGCTGTGAGGAGAAGACTAGAAAGCTTATCCATAGTGCAGGCCGTGCCAAGGTATTTATATTCTGGGCCAGAATGTGCACTATCCATGATGCCCTCCAGTTCTATACACAGTCATGCTGCACCTTTTTACTGGAAAAAAAAATGATGCCGGTCTTTCTCAAGGCCCATTTAGTGCTTGGTGTAATCTTAGCTGCTTCTGTTTCAGAGTGGCTAAAGATGATCTGTGGCCCTCTTCTTTGGCTGTTTCCCCAGGCCCTGGTTCAGCACTTGAAATATTTGGAATGTTCATGGATCAAATGCAGTTTCCTTCTGCACCTGCAGTGACCTTCTCCTCGGCACTGCGTCCCTTGGTGATGGTGATTTAGGTACCCGGCATGTTGGTGTTGACAGTTACTTGGCCTGAGAGGACCAATGCTAAACTTGGCACCAACACCTTTGGGACCATTCTTGAGATCAACATAGTTGGTGCTCAACCTCTTGGTTCTGAAGGCCTGTCTGTTGATGGTGGTCTCAACTCTGGAGCAGTTGCTGTTGGAACCATCTCCTCGTTATTGACCTCAACTTCAGCTTGAGCTATAGTGCTCACTCCCTCATTGTCAATATTTTCATTGCTGATTGCATTAACAGGAGAGTTGGATCCAAGAAAACTCTCAAGGTTTCTAATCCTAGACCAGCCACCGGCTATAGTGGCCCCACCTACTCATAGCTGCCAGTTCAGTGTTTTGAGATGGTTGTCTTTTTTTCCCAGCAGGACCAGGTACTACAAATCCACCAGAGGTGCAGTCACTTGTATGAGTCCCTTCCAACTATGCCATAAAAGAAGACGTGTAAAAGAAAATATTTTGAATAACAGTTTGTGACCCCTATCCCAAGCAGAGATCTTGATGAAGTGGAAGCTTCTCCTCAGTCTCTCCAGAAGATCCCAAGTTTGGGGAAATCCTAGAAATTATGTGGTATAGAGGACCATGGCAGTCGACCCCAGTTACCCTGTGGAAAAGATCCTTCAGGAGGCCTTATGGTCCACCCCACCAACAGCTTTGCTGATTCTTCCCGTGGTAGATTTGGTTTATCTAAGAGTGTGGAGGCAACCTGATTTAATGGAGCTAATCCCCGGAAAGCCTGACAGCATCTTTCAAACCCATAAGGGCAGACAGCACTAGAGCAAAGGACCTCTTGCAGATTGTATTTCTTGTTAAGTCTTAGAAAATGGACAGGTGATTTGTCCCTTTAATAGAGTCTCAGACTATGTAGTCCCTTGGAAAGTGGATATAACCAGTACATTTTCATTAAGAACAATCAATTACTTGACACATATTGTAAGACTTCAGAGTTTTAGCTTTCCAGATACTTAAAACCTTTACTACTTGGAGATGCACCTAAGCAGGTTGAATCATAAGTGGCTGCAGTGAGTACCATAGCTACATTCTCTATATAACTACTCCGTAATTCCACAGACAGGGCAACAGGAACAGCTAGGTCAGCTATTGCTATTAGGTAATAACCCTAGCTCAGGCTCGCAGGTTTTCAAGAAATTCTTCAGGGTTGCCTTTGCAAAGAACCCTGTGATGGATCGACCTTGTGTAGAAGAAAAGTAAGGGTTACAACAAAATGAACAGGGGTGATAAGATTCTCATTGCTGTTTGTGCAAAATCCTGAGCCCCTCAAAGTTCCTTCACAAGAAATCAAATCAGAATTAAGAACATTCTATTCAGTAAATTCCAACAGACTTAGTTCCAACAAAGCAACAGTAGGAATTTTCAAAAATGTGGAGGTTCTTTCAAAGGCTGCTGTCCTAGGGTGGACCCTAAAATCCATTCTTGCAAGCTCCATTATTGCCACCTCTTCCCCTACTAGCTGTACCATCCAAACAAAAGAGGAAGGTGATTTGAGAGGTTGTCATTCTTCTAAACAAAATAAGAATCCAAGAGGTAATGCCAGACCCATTTACCTGGGGCACAGAGAACTATGGAGTAATATACTCAGGCTACACAGACTTCTACTGGTGAAAAGGGCCATGGCTCTTCTAATTTTGCCCAGCTGTTTGGTGTGTTGAGGAGCAGCAGAAATGTCTAAATAATCCCTTTTCAGCAGTGGGACAGGTTTTTAACTCCGTCTCCTTGGGTATAAGAGAACTGTGTGAAAAATTTGAAATGCTGCTACAAAAAGAAACAAAGGTACACTTTAATATTTTGGGCTTAAGAAGACATATAGAGTTGAATGATACACCTAGAGGTCTTCGGCTTCTAAAAAGCCCTAGTGAGCCTTTTGATTTACAGTGTGACTCTGATAAAATATTTCAAGAGTGTTGGGTTGCAGCAGCCCATAGAAGTGTTATGGACTGGCATTCTGTTTTGCTTGAGCATGATCAACTTAAACAACAAAAACTCAGGCAAGAATTGCAGTCCTTATCTGTAGAGATATCCAGTTCTCTGAATTCCACCAACAGGAATACTTTAATGGAGAATGTTAAGGTGAAGTTGAATTCGCTAGAAAAAGACTTGGTGGAAAATAAAAAAAAAACAAAGCTGTTAAGGGACATAAGGGATTATCAGAATAGGTGGGCCTTTGTGTCTTCAACCAATCAGCAGTGTGGGAAAGGACGACATAATAGGGGAGGTTTCAAAAAACATCTTTCAGTTTCCTTTGCTTCCTTGGAAGGAATAGATCAAAGTGGTGGCCTAGAAAATGACGAGTATGAGTATCTGGCTTTGCCAGCAGCTAAACAGCCTGAGGAACATGAGTGCCGGTTTCAGAAGACAGGGGATAATGGTAGAGAACAGTTTAATTGGAAAAGAAGCCATACTGGCTTCTATACCAATGGAAATGGTTTTGGACAACAGCAGCACCACAGCAATTTAACAACAAAAGAGGCAGGTGGCTGACTTTGTTAGTGTAAAATGTAATATGGTTGTGAATCTTTTCTGGCTGTAATTTGTCAGATGAACAATTTGCTGTTTTGAATTTGGGACCGAAATATGTCCCTACAGTGTTACCAAGGAAGCATATTTTAAGTCAGGAAGTCTTCCGTTTTGTCCATAAATTACATTAAAAGTTTTTTTATGCTAATTGTGATAATTTCCCCTGTACTGATGCTTCTATGGAAGAAAGTTTTCATTCTTGTTTTTCGGATTTAAACGAGTCCACAGAACATATGCAGAACAATGCTTATTGTTTTATTGATACTTCTGTTGTGCCTAGTAAAAGCAGTTTTATTCCTCCCTATTCTAATGAAAAAATTATTCATTTTAATTCAATGTTAAAATTTGCCATGAATGAAATGTGTGATAAGTTGTATAATAAGAATAATATTTTTTACAATTTGACATTAAAAGAGTGGAAAGCTTTGAAGGAATTACAAGAAAGAAGGGATTTGATTATAAACCATCTGACAAAGGAACTAAAAATAGTAATCATGCATTTTCAGCAGTATTATAGAATGTGCTTGGAACATTTACATAACAACGACGTATATGAGAACAGTAACAAGAGATGTAATGTGATCCTATCTCGCCTACATTCTCTACAGATGGGTTCGGAGCCGATCCTCGGCTCCGACTCGGCACGCTATACAATAGAACGCAGTGTCTTATTGGCTGAGTTACCTCATATCCCAGGATGCACCACTACTGCTTCCCCAGATCTCGTTTGCCGCTTCTACAGCATAGACGTGGTGTCGGACTTGGCTGAGCTAAGTGCCTCTTAGTGAATTATTTTCTGTCAGAATTTTCACTAAAACTTACCCAAAAGCTGTTTTAACAGCTACTTATTGTTGTGTGACTGTATAGTTAAAAAATTTGTGGTAAAATTGTATTATTTTTGGCGGTCAAGGATTCCGTTTAAGTTAGAGGGGCCTTGCCCTAGCCCACGCGCTTTACTTAGAGCTGTTTAACAGCTACTTATTGTGTGACTGTGTAGTTGAAAATTTTGTGGTAAAATTGTATTATTTTTTGGTGGTAAGTGATCCCGTTTAAGTTAGAGGGACCTTGCCCTAGCCTACGTGTTTTAGTTTTTCTCTTTGAAGTTCAGTGTTGAAGTAGATAGCCATGTCGAAGGAACATAGGCCATCAGGGTTTAAAAAATGTTCTAAATGCAATTATAAAATGTCCATTACGGACGACCATTCTTTATGTGTATACTGTTTGGGGCCGAAACACCTCCAGGAATCCTGTAGCGTTTGCCACGCTTTTTCCTCTCGCGTGCTCCAAGAGAGGAAAAATAAGTTGATTTTGAAAGGGCTTATTACCCCTTCCTTTGAGGAAGCCCTATGTTCCTCTTCTTCTCAGTTGAGGAAGAAAAAATCTTCGGCTCCGACCAGCCCGTCGGATCCGGCAGCAAAAAAGTCAAGGCAGGCTTCTCCGTCGGCTCCACGGACTTCGGAGCCGAGGGTGGAACGGTCTGCCTCGATGTCTCCAGCCTCGACTCCTCTGGCTTCGGAGCCGAGAGCTCGGGCATCGAGAGGCGAGTCCTCTCCATCGGCTCCACTGTCTTCAGAGCCGATGAGGTTGCCCGGTCAGACTCTTCCCCTTCGGTGCCGAAGTCCCCATCGGCTCTGAGGAAAATTGCAGTGGTAGTGGAATCTCGCTCGGCGCCGATACTTCTCGAAACCATACGGAGCCAGTCTTTCGGAGCCGGCGGAGAAGTCGACTCGGACCCGGTCGGCCTCTTCTCGGTCGTCGAGGATGTCCGATTCGGATGTAGACAGGGTGCTTCAAAGGCTTTTTCAGTCTCCGGTCTTTCAAAAGTTGGTCTCGGCTCCAGCCCAGTCGGCTCCGGAGCCGGTTTCCCACCCTGCTATCTCGGTTCCTCCTCCAACAGCTTCGGCACCGCTGGAGTCGGTGCTGGTGGAGCCGGTGGAGGTTGTCGGGTCGGTTCCGACCCTAACTTCAACCCCGCCCTTCAGGTCGGGGTTTGGTACGCGGACCTCCTCTGTCGGCCCCGGGGGGGGACGCTTCGGGACCGATCCTTTCGGTTCTGAGCCTCCCTCTCGGTGCGTCGGCGGCGGAAGTTCCGACTGCTGTTGTGGCCTTGGGGGTTGAACCTTCCCAGGACTCTGGCGGTCCCGCCTTCAAGGCCATGAGGAGTGCCTTGGTCAAATCCTCTCTGGCCACTTCTACCATCTCACCACCACCTTCCCTTGGCACGGAGACTGGCTCCTTTGCAATCCCCCTGTCTCACGACAGCGGAGCCCTTGGGCCTGAGGTTACCCCCATCGGGGGTTCCCTTCTTCCTGGAGATCCCTCCGAAACGTCTTTGGAGGAACCTCCGAGGAAGAGACAGTGCAAGAGGAAGCACGTCGACTCCCCTGATGAGTCTCTCACCTCGGATACCGACCTCGATGATGCGGAGGGGTCCCCCAAGTCGTCCTCGGATGATGTATCCTTTGCGGACATCTTGGAGAGCCTTAAGCAACGAGGC
Source organism: Protopterus annectens (assembly GCF_019279795.1). Classification (NCBI taxonomy): domain Eukaryota; kingdom Metazoa; phylum Chordata; order Ceratodontiformes; family Protopteridae; genus Protopterus; species Protopterus annectens. The sequence goes on from NC_056733.1 coordinate 1,874,058,986, forward strand.
GACTGGCAGTCCAAACCCCCTTCTGCTGAGGAGTCGGTGTTCCTTAAGGCCTTCGGGGCTCAGCCCTCCGCCTCCTGGGTGTCTCCGCCCTTCGATGAGCTTCTGGATTTGATCTCTCGAAGGGCGTGGGAACACCCGGACTCTGTTGAACCGGTGCCAGCTCGCCCCAATAAATTCCTTTTGGCACCCCCTGATAAGGACTTTCTTTCCAAAGGTGTGGCTGTAGATGCCTTGGTGGTGGCATCTGCCACCCAGCAAGATGTGGCAGAGGCTTCAACGTCCGTCCATCCTCCTAATAAGGAGTCTAGGAGCATGGATTGGTACGGGAAGCGCACCCTTACTTCAGCAACCTTTACATTAAGGTCTCTGAACTACTTGACGCATTTCACCAGACTGCAGAGGGATCTGGTCAAGGAGCTTTCGGATACCCTCTTCGGTAACTTACCTGAGCAGTTAGCCCAGACGGTTAACTCCCAGTTGGCTACCCTGTCCTCGCTATCCAACTCGTCCATGAGGCTCATTTCGTATGCAGCCGAAGGAGCGAGTAGAGCGCGGCACAGGTATTGCTCACGGAGACAAGCCTGGCTACGCCTGTGTCACTTTGGAGGCCTTTAAGTCTTCCTTGCCGACGCCTTCGATGGGTCCTCTCTGTTTGGACCCAAGGTAAAGGACACTTTGACTCGCTGCGAACAGGAGGGTAAGACTTTAACTGCCGTAGGGGCCCGGTTTTCCACTCCCTTCAGGCCTTATCCCAAGGCTCGAAGAGGAGGGAAAATGTGGTTCCGTAAGTCGCTTACTCGTCGCAGCACAGCGATTCCCCTTCTAGAGGCAGAGGAGGAGGAAATTTTTCAGGGAGACACCGTCCCAGAGGCGGCAGAGGCCCCCACAACACTGGAGACCGCGAGTCCTTTCGTGGCTCCTCCTCCTTCCAGCATCCCTGAAGGAGTGCCCGACTGTGCAGCTCCGGAGCCAGTCGGGGGGGGGGGGTTGTTTTTCGAGGCACCTAAATGCCTGGGAAAGTATCACTCAGGACCAATGGGTGCTCCGAATCATCATCGGAGGTTACACCATTCCCTTCTCTCAACCCCCCCCCACCATCCCAAAGAATCCCTGACCCGCCACCCAGTCAGCGGGATCTGGCAGCCAGCGAAATTTCGAAGCTGCTTCAAAATGGAGTCATCCAACCTGTCCCGGCAGATCAGGCCGGATCAGGGACTTACTCAAGATTCTTTTTGGTACCAAAAAAGACCGGGGACTTGAGGCCCATTTTGGATCTCAGCAGGTTAAACCGATCAGTGAAAAAGTCCAAATTCCGGATGGTCACCTTGCAAACCATTCTCCCGCTTTTGGAGAAGGGTGTTTGGATGTGCTCCATAGATCTCAAAGACGCCTATTTTCACATTCTGATAGATCAGGCATCAAGGAGACACTTGCGCTTCAGCCTAGGAAACAGTCATTTCCAGTTCCGTGCACTGCCCTTTGGTCTCACCACAGCCCCCAGGGTGTTCACCAAATGTTTGGCAGTGGTGACTGCTCACCTGAGAAGTCTAGGATTCCAGGTGTTTCCATACCTAGACGATTGGCTCCTAACTGCCACCTCCAGGCATCTACTCTTAAAAACTCTAGCAGCCACTATCTCCCTAGGCAACTCCTTAGGAATCACCTTCAATTGGGCAAAATCCGTATTGCTGCCATCACAGCGTATTCTGTTTATTGGTGCAGAAATAGACTCAAGGCAGATGCGAGTCTATCTTCCCATGGAAAGGATAGCAACATTGCAGTCTCAGGTTGGCTACTCCTCAGGCGTCGCTCCAGCGAGAATGGTCCTGCAGCTCTTAGGTTCCATGTCAGCCACCATTCTTCTCGTCCCCTTGGCAAGGTTGCATATGAGGATACTCCAGTGGCTCCTCTCATTTCAGTGGTCTTATCAAGACCTCCCCCTCAGTCACCACATATTGATCACAGAGACGTGCAAACAGGATCTTCGTTGGTGGCTTCTTTCCTCCAACCTGGATCAGGCGACCTTGTTCCCCATCCCCTCGGCCACGTTGACTACGGACGCCTCCCAGACAGGGTGGGGGGGGACATTATCTGGACAGGTCGGTCCAAGGCACGTGGCACTCCGACGAGAATCTTCTCCACATCAATATCCTGGAAATTAGGGCGGTGCTGTTAACGTTGCAAGCACTGCACGATCACCTCCCCCAGGGTACGATTGCCATTCAGTCCGACAACATGTCGGTAGTCTGGTACTTGAACAAGCAAGGAGGGACCAGGTCTTACCCCCTTTGCAGAGAGGCCATGAAGGTATGGGATTGGGCGATTGCTACCAGATGTTTTCTAGTGGCAACACACATTCCGGGGAGATCCAATGTGATAGCCGACAGACTGAGCAGGACTGTTCTCTCCCCTCACGAATGGTCCTTGAACCACAGAGTGGTAACACAGATTTTCACGAGATGGGGAGCTCCATGTTAGGTTCATAGGTTCATAGGTTCATACTAGGCTATCTGCCCGAGGGCATTTACAAGCCTAGCCCATCGTTTTGTGGCTTAGGCCACCCCTTTAGTATGGGGAACTATACCCATTATTTTTCTGTGCCTCTGTCGAGCAGTGACACTGAGGTAATCCCTGGGGTATATCTGCGATCTCCCATCCATTGGTCAAGATTTCTCTTGAACAAGGCCAGCGAGGTGCTCTGCCTCACATGTACCGGGATTTTGTTCCACAGCATAGGGAGTCTTTGGGTGATGAATCTATCCCTCCAGCACGTCCTATTAATAGCCGTGTCAGGTTTAAGTCTCCGCCCTTGTGGCTCTGATGGATCTAGATTTTTGAGGTGAAGCATATTCATCAAATCTGGGTTTGACATGGCCTTGTATGTTAGGCAAAGGTCACCTCTGAGCAGCGGTGGCGACTGAATAGAGCTGGAGTTCTTTCAGTCGGGCAGCATAGGACAGATTTTGAGACCCTTTATCCTTTTGGTGAGGAACTTTGTGGCCTCTCCAGCTGCTGCAAGTGTCGGGTCAGATACATTCGAATGGGGAATTGTACTCAATCATTGGTCTGATGAGTGATGAGTAAAGGGAGACTATGACCTCCCTTGATCTAGATGAGAATCCCTTCATGATAAGGTGGGCAATGTAGAAGGTCTTCCTAACTACTTTAGCTACATGGGTGTCGAATGACAGACTACTATCAACCTGGGTCCCCAGGTCCCTGATAACTTCTTCTGTGCTCAGTGGATTGCCACCTATTTGGTAGCTAGGGGTAACCTTGTTTTTCCCGAAGGGTATGACTATGCATTTTTGGCATTTAACTTTAGGCCGTGGCTCTGGCACCAGTTATCCGCTTCTGTGAGACCCTTCTGAAGGATATCTGTGTCAGATGTGTTTTCTACTATGGCGCCCAGTTTGCAGTCATCTGCAAACTTTGTCAGCTATAACCCTCCTGTGTTTGCTTGTACTTCAGTAGAGTAGATGCCAAACAAGAGTGGGCCCAGGACTGAGCCCTGTGGGACACCACTTGTGACAATCTTTGAGTCTGACATGGCGCCAGCAGCTCTGACCCTGTGGGTTCTGTCACTCAGCCAGTTTGCAACCCATCTTGTGATGTATGGGTTGACATTTAAGCTGATGAGTTTTTCAATGATACCGAATGGGGTATTGTATCAAGGCCTTAGCCAGATCGAGGTAGGCTGTATGGACTGCCTTTCCCTCATCAATGGCTTTGGTGACTGTTTGAAAAAGTCAACCAAGTTTAAAAGGCATGATCTGCCTTTGACAAAGCCAAACTGGGTTGGATCCAAAGTCTGCAAATTCCTATGTCTTTATTTATGAGGTCCATTATGATCCTCTCCATGGCTTTGCAGATAAGGCTTGTCAAGCTAATGGGCGGTAATTTCCAGGGTCGGTGGAGGCACCGCCTTTGTGAAGTGGTACCACAGTTGCAGTGCGCCACTCCTGGAGTGCGTATCCAGAGGTAAGACTTTGATTAAACAGCTCTCCTAGCTGTGGGTTTATTTCCTCATTGAGTTCATGGAGCACACAGTCCGGGACACCATCATGTCCCATGGTTGCTGTGACTTTTGCTTTGGGGAGGGCAGTTCGCACTTGGGCGGTGGAGAGGGTTGCGGGGCTGCCATCGTCTGGGATGGATATCTTTCCTTTTGGGGAGAGAAGTTTGCACTGAACCTGTCAGCCAGTATGTTGGCAATGTCTGTAGGATCAGTAATCTTCACATCATTTTGAACTAGCTCTGAGCATATCTGGGAGTTTCCTCCCAGGTTTCTAACATAGCTAAAGAAGGCCTTATGATTGTCTTTTGAGTCTTTAGCTATTTTTCTCTCGAAATTTGCTTTGGATGATTTTATGAGAGCTCTTAGTTTTTTTACTTATAGTGATCAAGGGTGTCTTACCTTTTAAGGATTTTGCTCTATCTTGTAGTAGCTTCCTCCTTTTGTTGTAGAGTTTGTTTATGGCTGGGGTCCACCAGACTGGATGCTTGCCTTTGGTACAAAGAGTCTTTGTTTTGCTTGGGATTGCCTTATCCATGCAGTCCTGCAGGTGCTGGTAGAGGGCATTTGTAAGTGATTCAGCGGCTTGAGTACTGTTTTCCGCGGCTCGGGGCCTTAAAGGAGACCACACTAGTCTTTAGAAGTGTGAAGTCGGCTTTTGAGAAGTTCTTTACTGTGGTCTTTTTTATTTCAGGTGGGGGTGGGATGAGGACCTCCAGCGAGATTAGTTTGTGGTCTGATCTCACCAGTGAGGGGTACACCTCCGGTGTTGAACATTGTGCTCCCATGTTCGTGATGATGAGATCAAGTATGTTATCTCCTCTTGTGGGGATGGTGACTAGTTGTTCCATGGCATTTGAGTTTATGAATTCCAGGAACTTTTGGGCTAGGGTGTTTGGGCTTGAGTAGTGTTCCCAGTCTATATTAGGGTAATTGAAGTCACCTAGTATGATGGTGTTTGGTGATACATTTATCCCTCTAGTGTTTTCAGGAAGGCCATGTGAGGTTCCTGAGTTTGTGAGGGTGGCCTGTAACATGCTACAATTTGCAGAGCAGTCTTGCCTATGGTTAATTGCACCTGGATGGTCTCCGATGCATCGTGCGTTGCCACCAGTCTTGAGGTGTGGGTGTCCTTGATGAATATGGATACCCCCTCCTTTCTTGGTATTGTCCAGATTTTGGGGCGGAGCATGATATGAGGTAAAACCTGATAGCGCCGGGTGCTCTCAGGAGCCTTGAACCAGGTTTCTGTCACAGCACAGACATCGATGTTCTCCATACTGAGAAGGGCCTCAGTGCGTGCATTTTGAGATTTAGACTTCTGGCATTGAGCAGCATTACCCTTAGTTTTTTTCCTTTTTGTGTTCTAGGGTGGTAGGTTTAGAATTTGAGCCTTGCCTAAAAAGGCACTATGGGGTGGCAAGAGCCTTTGACAATATCCGAATCCCAGGGTGACAGGTGCAAGCCGTCCCTTGAAGCAGCGTGGCTTGTCCAGCATGTCATCCCAGGCAGACAGACACTGGATCCCCTTTGAATGACACCAGTGTTTAAGCCAATTGTTAAAGCTGATCATCTTATCTCTGTATTGTGGCATCATTCTTGGTGAAGGTAGGATACTGCTCAAGGTCAGGGTCATACCTGTCTGGGCTACATAATCAGAGAGCTCCTCAATGTCTCTTTTCATGTAGTCCAAGGAGGTACGTCTCAGGTCGTTTACACCAGCGTGGACAATGACTGAATCATATTTGTACCTGCTGTTGAGAGACCTGAGTGCTTGCGTTATGTGGCGGATTCTAGCGCCCGACAGGCAGCTTACTGTGACCTTCTCCTTACTCAGTCTGGTGAGCGGACGTCAGTGTGTCTGACTATGGAGTCACCAATGACTAGTGTGTCTGGCATTGTGTTTGGCCTTAAGGGCTGTGACTGTTTGACACTCTGACTGTGAGGTCTATGTGTTGCAGGTGTTGTGTTCTGAGGTGGTGGTTGTTTGGGTGTCTGCTTTGGTGGCCTGTGCTGTTTTGGTAGATTTTTGATCAGAGCCTCAGTATGTCTTTGTGTGTTTATGTGTATGATTTGAGGTTGTAATGGTAATATGTGAGACTGGGTCTATAGTGTGTGTGGTAACCTTCTCCTCCTGACTGGTCTTGCCAGTCCTATGTTGAGAGAGCTCAGCCTCCAGTTTGGCCGTGTGGTTGCATCTCTCGCATGTATTTGTGTTTTGTGGGAGGAGGAGAGGGTTGTCTGTGTACATGAGGCAATTGTAACATTGCCTCAATATTCCCAGGTTCACCAGCTGAGCAGGAGAGGACACTAGCAACTGATCCCTCGACATGCTAGAAGGAATAGACAAAAACTTTAAAAAGATTCGGGACGTGGGTGACCGAGAAATGGGGGGTTGCCTTTTTGGGGTACTATCTATGACAAGAGTGCCGTATCAAGGTAATAAGTACTGTAGGAGCAAGTGCGATCTTTTCGCAACTCCCCGCAACGCAAAATGCCAGAAGTTCTTCTCTCTCACTACAGTTGCGGGGGAGATCCCCAAGGATGCTCTGGTCCAAGCTTGGCCCCCCGGTCTGCTGTACGCCTTTCCACCGGTTCCTCTTCTCCCCAAGGTGATTCAGAAGGCGATTCGCTTGGAAAGCAAAATGATTCTAATCGCTCCATACTGGCCTCGTCAAGTCTGGTTCCCTTTTCTTCACAAGTATGCATTGGAGGGTCCCTGGTTCCTGGACCAAGTTCTGGACCTCTTGACGCATCAGTCAGGACAGCTCCATCAGTCCCTCCATTCATTGAAGCTAGCAGCTTGGCTACTCCTCTTCCGACCATAGTTAGGAGCCATTCTTTCGACCCTGAAGTCATGCATATTTTGTCCTCGGCCCACAAGACTTCTACTAAAAAGATGTATAGCAGTAAATGGAAGAGGTTTGCTATTTGGGCCCAACTCTGAGGATTAGACCCTATGACAGCCTCGGTGTCAGAGGTTCTGAAGTTCGGTGTCTACCATCAAAGTTCAATTGGCGGCTATTTCCAATTTTCACAAGAGCGTAGAACCACCTTTAATGAGCAACAAGTTGTGCAAAGCTTTTATTAAAGGAGCTTGGCTTCTGCGGCCCGCTAGATCTCATTCCGCACCACCGTGGGACCTTAACGTAGTGTTAGGTGCGTTAACCGCACCTCCCTTTGAGCCGGCAGCAACCTGTGACTTAAAATTTCTTTCTTGGAAGACTGCCCTTCTAGTTGCTATTACATCAGCCAGGCGAGTGTCAGAACTTCAAGCCTTATGTGTCAAACCACCATACCTGGTATTTCACAAAGATAGAGTATCTCTTAGACCAAACCCATCCTTTATACCAAAGGTTTGTTCTAACTTTTGTTTGCAACAATCCCTGGAATTACCGTTTTTTTTCCCTAAGTATTCAAACAGAGCTGAATATACCTTTCACAGCTTAGATGTGCACAGACAATTACGTTTCTATTTGGATAGGACACACCAAGCACGAAAATCAGATCAATTGTTTGTGTCCTTTTCGGACAGTAAGTTGGGCAAAGCCGTCACGAAAGTCACTATTGCTAAGTGGATCAGAGACTGTATCAGTCATATTTATCGCATTTCAAATAAGGAGCTTACAGTTCCAGTGAAAGCTCATTCTACCAGGGCTATGGCCACTTCGGCAGCCTTTCATTCCAAGCTCTCTATTAATGACATCTGTGCAGCTGCTACGTGGTCTTCTCTACACACCTTTATTTCTCACTACAAATTGGATGTGGCATCTAGGGGTCGAGCTTCCTTCGGTTCCACGGTTCTCCGGACCGTTTTCCAGTGAGCCACCCAGGAATTAGGTGCTAGGGACGCTGTCCCATCTGTAGAGAATGTAGGCGAGATAGGATCACATTACATCTTTTAGTTATGTACTTACCATAATTTTAGATGAATGGGATCCATCTCGCTTACATTCCTAATAACCCACCCTCCTTCCCCCTGCCTTGGAGGCCAGAAGAGACCGGACGGTCCGAATTCAACTGTTCCCTCTCTTGAAACACCTGGCAATGTTATAACAACAGTCTAGGTGTGTGTGCATGTGTGCGGACAAACAAGATCTGGGGAAGCAGTAGTGGTGCATCTTGGGATATGAGGTAACTCAGCCAATAAGAGACTGCGTTCTATTGTATAGCGTGCCGAGTCGGAGCCGAGGATCGGCTCCGAACCCATCTGTAGAGAATGTAGGCGAGATGGATCCCATACATCTAATGTTATGGTAAGTACATAACTAAAAGTTATAGACACGCTACAATTAAGTTCCAAGAGTTATTACAAAAACGTGTTGTTATTTTTCGGATGAGGAAGTACGTAAGAAATTTAATAGTGAAAGTTGTGTTTTAGCTACATCTTTTTGTTTGCCTAAACTACACAAGGATATGAACAATCCACCAGGAAATCCTATTATTTCGGCCTGTAAATATTTTTTACATGGGATTGGGCTTATGTTACATAATAATTTTTCGCCATATGTTTTGAGGATTCCATCCTACATAGAGGATCGTTTCGATTTTTTAGATAAGATATCCCATGTCAAGTGGAATAAAAATATGTATTGGGTAACGTTGGATGTCAAAAGTTTATATACATAGTTCAACAAAAAGATGGACTTTATGCCATAATGTATTTTCTAGGAGACAGTCCATTGATAAATTATTTGGTTGATTTGACACATTTTTGTTTAACCAACAACTTTTTCATATTTAATAATGAAAGTTTTTAGGCAAAAACAAGGAACAGCTATAGGGGCACCATTTGCCCCATGAATGCGAATTTATTCATGGCTTATTTTGAGTTTGTATGTCTTTATAAATGTAGTTTTGTGAAGAATTATGTTAGACATTATTTTCACTTTATCGATTTAATTTTTATTTGTGAGGGGGTCAAAGATGAGATTCTGCAGTTTGTTGCTGATTTACAACATAATACACTTGGGTTGCAATATGGAGCACAGGTTTCTTATTTAGATTTAACTCTTAGTGGTTTGGATAATAGCAAAATTTGTACTGGAGTACATAGAAAAATGTTAGTTGGAAACCAGTACTTGTATGCCACTAGTTGCCATCCTCCCCATGTTTTATCATCTTTACCCTATGGAGAGTTTTTAAGATTATCAAGAATATGTAATGTTGAGATGAATTTATTGGAAGAAATACACACTTCCAATGTTAAGTTGTCAATCTCGCCTTCATTCTTGCTGGATGGGTTTCGGAGCCGATCCTCGGCTCTGACTCGGCCTTATACTAAAGCTCAAGAGCTATTTACCAGCTCGAGGCCCTCCCCCATCCCACAATGCTAGGCGTCAGATACCCAGATCTCGTTTTCCGCTTCAGCTATGAGGTTGCGATTTTACCGGCTCCAGGTTATATTACTCTTTTCTACTGTTTTATTTTATATATATATATATATACACACATATATATTTTTTTTCTTGTTAGCTTTTGTCCCTTAGTGTTTCCCTTCTAAACCCTTGAGAAAACCCTCTTTAAAAACTCTCTTACTGTAGTTTTTTAGAGTCCCCCCACCCGTTAGGGTAGCGTTGATATAATCAGTAGTGTTTTTTTATTCTTTTCTACTACCTTTTTATAGATTTTATACTTGATAGTGATACTTAGATATTTTCAGTAGTATTATTATATTACTGTTATATTGTTAGTTTTTTACTAGTGTGTGTGTGTGTGTGTGTGTAGTGTTTAAAGCACTAGTTACCTGTTCCCTTGGTATACTTTTTTCTATTTTTCATTATGTCTAAGGATACTAGGGTTGATTACTGGGACACAACACGAACAGCAAAAAATGTTTGACAAGTCTTTTTAATTCTGGTACCTCGGCCTTCGCCTTCTCCTGGAATACATTTTAAAAATCAAACAACACCCCTTTTATGACACATCCAATTAAGTGATTGAATCACCCTATTAAACAATTGATCAATTGACTCAACCATACATTTTCATTCTGAAGTTTCAAACTTCATTATTATAATAATTTCTGACTTCACTAATATAATTTCATGCTCCATTACATACAAGTGTACTAAATCATGAATTTGCAAACTTTTACTAACATTTATATGATACCTGAATCAAATAATCCATTATATATAAATACTTTCCATACATTATATGCATTCCATCTCATATAAATTCTTTAAAATAATATAATGATCACAATTGTGTGCCTATTATATACAAACATTATAAATAAACACTGAACTAATGTGCATGAATTCCATTCTGAAAAAGTTTTTTTTTAATTTTAAATTTCCATGTTCATGCCATTTGGAAAAAGGGTTTTAAAATTAAGAATGAACCTGGATTCCATTTCCAATAAGTTATCATGAAAAACCGCCTCATCACCAAAATTCCTAGGTTTCCCCAAAACACAAAAAATAAATCCCTCAGGAACCCCCTTGTGTTGCTCACAAAAATGTTTGGCCACGGGACTTTCCATTCTTTTATGTTTTATATCTCCCAAATGTTCAAGAATTCTCAGTTTGACCCTTCTACTAGTTTGACCTATATACCACCTCTGTTTTACACAGCCACACCCTATAATATGCACTACCCCCGTGGAATTGCAATCATAATATTCTAGAGCCCTATACACTGCATTATTGATTCTTGTGCCATCCAAGCTTTTAACCCTGGGACACACCTTACAGTTTCCACACCTAAAGGTTCCCTTTCTAATATTATCCTTATATGTATTCCTAACATTTAATATTTCCTTCAAATTGGAATATCTGCTATAAGAAAAGGTAACTTTGGATGGAAATAATTTTCCCACCTTGTCATCTCCAGTGATGATGGGCCACAACTTCACTACTGACTCTCTCAATATGCAAGAGAATTGTGACTACTTGGTGACAAAATACATGTTATCAATTGACCTCTCATCCTCTGAACTAATCAAGTGTGCACCTGAGTCTTCATTCACATATCTTCGACCCCCTCCTAATGGTTTCCCTTAAGCCTAATTCTTGTTCTACCTTAACTCTGGCCATTCTAATTTTTTCACTAGAATAACCCCTATCCTTAAGTTTTCTTTCAATATTATTAAATTCATTATTAATCCTTCTTTTTTCAGAAGTATTAACTCAGATACGTTTAAACTCTCCAAATGGTAAGGAGTCAATGAGATGGTCACTATGCATGCATGAAGCATGTAAAAAATTCTCAGCTGCTGTAACCTTCTGAAAGGGTTTATACTGTATTTTATTGTCCAAACCCAAGTATATATCAATATCCAAATATTGAATACTTTTGCCACCGATTGCATAGGTAAAATCTAAACCCCATGGGTTTTCTCTGATTCCTGAGATAAATCCTTCAAAATCTTTTGGATCACCTCTGCACAGAAACAAAAGATCATCTATAAATCTTACATATTTTATTACATTATTTTTGAAAAATTCCCTGGGGTAGATAAAACAATTTTCAAAATGGGCCATGAACAGAATTGCATATGAGGGCGCAAATGCTGCCCCCATAGCCGTGCCCTCCTTCTGCAGAAAATGCCTCCCCTCAAATTCAAAACAATTGTGTGTCAAACAGAATTCCAACAAATTGAGAATGTAATTAGTCCTAGGTCCTTCCCCCAACATTTTACCAACAGCTTCCAAACCCCAATGCTTATTAATACTAGTGTATAAAGATTTTGCATCAACACTGGCCCAGTAAAAGTCCTGCTCCCAATCAATATCTTCGCACACACATCTTTTGTGTTCTTTACATGTGATTGTACCCTATCTAAGTGACATTTTAGCATAGAATCCAAGAATATCCCAATGATGTTCTTTATTCCACATTGCTGCAGTCCTAACTATTGGGTAGTCCGCTGTCCAGTCGGCCCGAATACCAAAGTATATGGCTGACGTCGGTCAGGGCGCATTAGACTGACGTCAGTACGTCAGGGTACTAATGCGCATGACCGACGTCATATCCTCAGTCTTTTTTGCCGCATGGTCCGATGCAGAAGCAATTTTGCGAGTGCAGGTTGGCGTTCTGAAAGTTTCTGAAGTCAGAGTTTCAGACCGAATCAAAGTTGGCTAAGTACCCCGTTGGGGAATATTTTGTTTTTTTCTTGCCTCAGTGTTTAACCGGATGTCAGAAAAAGTGAATAACTGTATTTCTTGTGGGAAACAGATACCTCATAGGGATTACCATACTTTGTGTATACCTTGTTTAGGGCCTGAGCACGACGTTGTTGGATGCCGCTCTTGTGCTAGGTTTAACAAACGCACTATTAAGAGAAGGTTGGACTGTGCCAGGTTAGTTTTGGGAAGCGTTGTAATTATAAAATGCCGCCGGATGCTCCGACGCCTGCTTCACCAAAAGCGCAAGGACAAAGCAGCAAAGCCTAGGGTAGAAGAACCGACAGTCCCTGACGTCGGTTCTTTAGAAGGCTCAGTGGAGCCGGAGGTTCTGCCAAGTGTTTCTTTGGAGTCTCAGGGAGAGACTTTACTGTTGCAGGATGTATCCTCTCAGGAAGTAGGCCAGGCTGAGGGGGCTTCTCAGGTGGCTGTTCTTCCCTCTCTTCCTAAGGGGGTTAGAGCCTCCCTTCTGTTTCCAAGGCTTCTTTGAGAGGCAGGCCAAGTTTAGCTTCAGTGGGGTTTCTCCTAGTGCTTCAGGGTCTTTGCCTAAGAAACATATGCTTAAAATGGCAGAGGATTTGATTACTATGATTAGAGGTTCTATGCCCCCTCCTGATAAGAGGCCTAGGGTGGAACCTGAGTTTGAGAGTTTTGAGCAATGTTCGAGGCTTCTGAGTCTTCGGCTGAAGACTTGCAGGAGTATCCTCCTTATTCTGATTCTGATGTGGATGATTCTACTCCTTCAGCTTCTCCTCCTGAGGATTTTTCATTTTCAGAGACTCTGCATTCCATGAGGGAGCATTTTAAATGGGAAGGTCAAGATTTCTCTGATTCCAGGAAGAGGCTTAGGGAATTCTTTTTTTACCCCAGCATAGGCCTTTAGCTATACCTCCTGTTCTGAATGTGGTGGAAGATGTTTTTGCAGAGGCATCCCTGAATCCTGATTCTTTGCCTCCTGCCCCAGTTAAACCAGATAGGTACTATAGGGTGCCTGAAGCTCATAAGTATCTTTTAAGAGTCCTAGGGCAGACCCGGAAACTGTCTCTCAGGGGCCTAAAGGTGTGAAGGCCTCTGTTGTTAAAAATCCTGTTCCTCCTGATAAAGAGGCAAGGGCTTTGGATAGATGGGGAAAGAAAGTGTATACTTCTTCCACTTTAGCCATGAGGGCGTTGAATTGTCAGTTTCACATGTTAAAATATCAGAATTACCTCCTCTCACAATTGAAATCTAAGGTGGATGCTCTGGCAGAAGGTATTGAGTGTAAAGAGTTGCAGGATTTAGTTCATATGTCTGAACAGGTGGGTAAACACTCCTTGCAGTGTGGTTTAGATGCTGTGCAGGCCTCCTCGAGGGTGGCTGCCACTGGTTCTGTTCTTCGTAGGCATGCCTGGTTGAGAGATCAGAATTTGGCTGAGCATGTTAAAACAAGGATTTTGGATGCTCCTTTGCAGTCTGATGTGTTGTTTGGTTTGCCTGTGGAAGCAGTTTTAAAGAAAATGGAGGACAAGGCTAAGTCTATGCAAACTGTTAAAGATTTTTTGCAGGTGCAGCCTCCGAAGTTTAGTAGAAATTGGCCTACTAAGGGATGGACTTATCCTGCTTATGATTCCCAGTCTAGGGGTAGGTCTAGACGTGGTAGGGGCAGAGCTCAAGGTTCTTTTAGGCCTAGGACAGGGAGTTGCCCTGCTCAGACTTCTGGTGAGGGCAGGGGTCAGTCCTTTCGTAAGCAGGCCCAATGACCTGCCTTTTCAGCTGCCAGTGCATTCTCGCCTGGCAGCACCTTTGGGAGGAAGGCTGTCTCTTTTCAAAGAAAATTGGGATTTAATTACCCAAGACAGATGGGTTCTGGATATCATTCACCACGGTTACAGGTTTTATTTCCATACCTTGCCTCCTTTCAAAGGCATGCCAGACATTCCTCCTCTACAAAGAAAAGAGGCTCACAAGCAGATTTCTCTGTTGCTCCAAATAGGGGCCATTCAGCCAGTTCCTGTGTCAGAAAAGGGCCTAGGATTTTATTCTCGCCTGTTCCTAGTACCGAAGAAGGGGAACACGTGGAGACCAATTTTGGATTTATCTATCCTCAACACTTATTTGGACATTCCCAGGTTCAAAATGTTGACGTTACAACAGCTTTTACCTCTGCTGGGCAAAGATCACTGGATGGTAACTTTGGATCTCAAGGAAGCTTACCTTCATGTGCCTATAAGACTAAGTTGCAGGAAGTATCTGCGTTTTCGAGCTGGAAATTCTCATTATCAGTTCTCTGCATTGCCCTTTGGCTTATCTACTGCCCAGAGTATTCACAAAGGTTCTGGCTCCAGTGATAGCTTACTTCAGGCTAAAAGGAATTCAAATCTATCCTTACTTGGACGACTGCCTGATTCTGGCTCAAGAAAAGGAAGACCTTCTACAGCATTTGGAATATGTCATAGCAGTGCTAAGATGCCTAGGGTATTCTGTGAACGAAATAAAGTCCAGTCTAGTACCCTCTCAAGACATGTGCTTTCTGGGTGTGAGACTGAATACAGCAGCCCAGATGGCCTTTTAACCCCGGACAAACAAAAGAATCTTTCCAGTTACTTCCATCAACTATCTCTTCAGTCCGGGCTGACTGCAAGGACAGTCCTTCAAGCCTTAGGGTTCATGGCATCTTGTATTCTGGTGCTTCCCAATGCCAAACTGCATATGAGGAAGCTGCAATGGTATCTCAAAATGTATGGACACAGCACTGCCAGGATTTGGACACTGTCATTCAAATAATACCTTGCATTCAAAAGGAATTTTGTGGTGGGCTCAGGAATGTCACCTAAACAAGGGACTCTCTGTGACCCGGCCAGAGGCGAGTCAGATTCTAACGACAGATGCCTCAGACATTGCTTGGGGAGCTCATCTAAATGGAAAGTGGATACAAGACAAGTGGCCTGCCAGACTACAGCATCTACATATCAACATGAAAGAGATGTTAGCAGTCCAGTTTGCATTAATGGCTTTCAAGGAGTTACTTCTTCCAGGGCAGGTGTTGATTCTAACAGACAACACAACTGTCATGTGGTACATCAACAAACAAGGGGGACACATTCTTACCCATTGTGCAGGCAAGCAATGATTTTATGGGAGACTGCGCTCAGCTTGCAACTAACTCTTCAGGCAAGGTTTCTGCCGAGCACAGAACTCCTTAGCAGATGTGTTAAGCAGACAAATCATGGATCCCCACGAGTGGAAACTGGATCTTCATGTATTTCAAAAATTGACAGTGTCATGGGGAACTCCAGACATAGATCTGTTCGCTTCTCCACTAAACCACCAGCTGCCAAAGTTTTGCACAAAGAGGTTTCATCACACAGCTTGGAAAGTGGATGCTCTTTCTTTCAGTTGGAAAAATCTTCATGTGTATGCTTTTCCACCTCTGCCTCTTCTCCCAAAGGTGCTTCTAAAGGTCAGACAAGACAAGCCAAGGATGATTTTAATAGCTCCAGATTGGCCTCGCAGCACTGGTACCCATTACTGAGGAGTCTGGTAAGGAAGCCTCCATGGCCTTTACCCTTGATTCCACACCTGTTGTCTCAGAGGGACGGTCACCTGCTCAATGTCAAGCTTCACTCTCTTCATCTAACAGCCTGGCATATTCTGTTTTGAAAGACAGCAGGTCTCAACTTCCTCAACAAGTTTTAAATGTGATTATGGAAGCCAGAAGACCTAGTACAAGGAAAGTGTACGCAGAAAAATGGAAGAGATTTTTATTTTGGAGTGCAGCAAACAATTTGGAGATTTCTGAGCCTAATTTGAGTGTGGCTCTTCAATATCTTACTGAGTTATTGGACAAAGGTTTGTCTTTCTCTTCCATTAAGATTCATGCTGCAGCAATTTCAGCTCACTATGATTGTGACCCACCATTGTTTTCGCATCCTTTGTTCAAGCAATTTCTTAGAGGGGCAAAGAATATAAGACCCCCGTAGAGCTCCTACTCCTGCTTGGGATCTCAATTTTGTGTTGGAGAAACTTACTCTACAACCTTTTGAGCCTGCTACTGCTGAATTGAAATACTTGTCATGGAAGACTGCTTTTTGTTGGCCATTACTTCTGCAAGAAGGGTTTCTGAGTTGCAGGCCCTTATGGCAGTAGAGCCTTTTTGATTTTTCATAAGGATAGGGTATCTTTACGTACTAATCCTTCCTTTATGCCTAAGGTGGTTTCTAGTGTGGCTTTAAACCAAACTATTCATTTGTCCACTTGTTATGCAGATCCCCAAAATAAAGGGGAAAAGATTTTGCACACTTTAGATGTACACAGGCAATTGCGTTATTATTTGAGCAGGACTAAGGATTTTAGGCAGTCTCAGCAGTTGTTTGTTTCTTTTGCTTTGGGTTCGCAGGGCAAGCCTGTGTCAAAACAAACTATTTCTAGGTGGATTGGGTTTTGCATTGCATTTTGTTATTCCCATCATGGCAAGGAGATTCCAGCTGGGATTAGGCCTCATTCCACTAGGGCTACTGCCACTTCAACTGCATTTCTAAGGGGCGTGGCAACTAAGGATATTTTGGAGGCAGCTACTTGGAGTTCAGTGCATACTTTCTCTAAGCATTATCACCTTCCTCTCTACTCTAAGTCTAGGGCTGGTTTTGCCACAGCTATTTTGCAAGGCATGTTGTCAGTTCCTAATTCCTTATGATTTGCCAGCCTCCCTTACCTCTGCTTTGGGATTCTACCCAATAGTTAGGACTGCAGCAATGTGGAATCAAGAACATAGTACAGTTTTGTACCTACCATAAATGTAGATGTTCGAGGATCCACATTGCTGCAGTCCAATTCCTCCCTCCTTCCCCCTGTGTTTAGGGGTGGTTGTGCAGGTGAGGTTATGTTCTGGTAATTTTGTATATATTGTACATATTTTTGGTGCAGGTATTTTTGGAGTTTTTGGTTTTGGCCTTATCTTTTCAGGGTCTTCTGACATCTGGGGCAAGAAAAGACTGAGGATATGACGTCGGTCATGCGCATTAGTACCCTGACGTACTGACGTCAGTCTAATGCGCCCTGACCGACGTCAGCCATATACTTTGGTATTCGGGCCGACTGGACAGCGGACTACCCAATAGTTAGGACTGCAGCAATGTGGATCCTCGAACATCTACATTTATGGTAGGTACAAAACTGTACTTTTTGCAAATAAGCCCCTTTACCAGAAACAATGGGACGACCTGGTGGATTCCTGATATCCTTATGTACCTTAGGAATAATGAAAAATCTAGCATTTTTTGGGTTCTTGACGTACAATCTTTTTACATCAGCAGATGTGAAAAAGCCCAACCTTTCTCCCCTCTCCAATAATTCTAGTAGCAATAAGTTATATTCTTTGCACTTATTGGAAGACAATTCAGTATATGTGTTAACATCCAACAACAAATCCAAAGTAGTTGAATTGTATTTTCCCCTGGGTAAAATAACCCAGTTCCCACCTTTATCCGCCTGGGTAAACACATACTGTTTATTAGACTTCCTTAAATCAGATAAGGCTTTCCACTCATCCCTGCTTAGATTGTACTTTTTCTTGCCCCTGCAAAACTTTTCATGTTCCTCCTTTAACAGTTTCAACAAAGTCCTTTCAAATACACAAATTGCTGTATTCCTCTTAGGTGGAATAAAATTGCTTTTGTATGGAACTTTAGGAACAATCAACCTGCCATATCCAGTGTTAAATGCAAAGCCACTCCCATCCAAACAGACATCATCCTGTAAAAATATGTCAACCAAATCATTTTCATGCAGTGTCATATTCATTAAAGAATTATCTAAACTAACATTTCCCTCATCCACATTAACAACATTAACAATGCTTCTTTCATCAGAAAAAAATTCTCTCAGATGTAGTTTTTTACAAAATTCCCTAACATCAAGAGAAATGTCCATCAAAGAGGGAAAACGTACTGGAACAAACTTTGTTCCCTTGTACAAAACCTGTTTTGCGAATTTGGTGATATTACAGTCAGACAGGTTCAAAATATTGAAACGCTCACCTCCATCCCATTGTGAACAAAAAGTGTCCATAAGTCCAAGGTTGCGCTGCACACCGCCACATTCAAATCCGCCAGAATTGGAATTGCTGTCTCTATATCTATCTCTTCCCCCAAGGTTGTCATCTTCTCCTTCCCTTACTCTGAAAACGGCGCCCTTTTCCCTTTGACTGTGTCGGACTTTGCCCAGAATTACTTGTAAGTCCATTGGATTCCACAACTGTGTCCTGCTCTACATTTAAATTTTCGAACGAAATGCTTTTCCTGCTGCTGGATTCCTCAATCGAAGATGCAGAAGTGTCTCCAACGCCAGACCTCGACCCTCCTCTGACGTCACGAACAGCGCCACGCTTTTTCTTAAAGCTGTATTGCCAAGAAAACAGCTTACCGGAATCATGGTCTCTGGTATCACGGAGAAATTTTCTTTTCTTTCGTGAAATGACCTCCGCTTCAACCTTAGAGACCCTTCCCCTGATATCAACAAGATTTTTATCAAAAACAGTTGCAGAACTCTCGTCAATAAGTGTTTTTTGCAGTTGCAAAATTGAAGCATGGACTTTATCAAGGATTCTTTCATTTCTTTTTGCCAACACTCCCAGCCAACTTAATGTGCATTTAAGAGAAATTGCTCTCCATTCCGAGGACAAATCAACTTCATCCTCAGTAAATTCAAAAGCAGGCAACCGCTCCACTCTTAGACCCCTTGGAGTTATATTTGAACTTATATATTTCTCCAGCAATTTCAAATCATAAAAGGTTGTTACTTCTTTTATCATTGCTCTCTCCAATTCAATGTACTTTTCTGAAAAGTCAGTGGCAGCACCTGCCCAAGGATCATTCAATGCCAGCTTTTCTTCCCTTTCTCTCCAAATGGAAACAAAATTTACCGGTTGAATCAACTGTGCACCCAACGGGGTAACTGTGGTTGCGTTCAAAGACATAATAACCACAAAAACAACCACCTCCAAAACTCCAAAATAGTAACCTTGAATACTGGGACACAACACGAACAGCAAAAAATGTTTGACAAGTCTTTTTAATTCTGGTACCTCGGCCTTCGCCTTCTCCTGGAATACATTTTAAAATCAACACCCTTTTATGACATCCAATTAAGTGATTGAATCACCCTATTAAACAATTGATCAATTGACTCAACCATACATTTTCATTCTGAAGTTGCAAATGTATGGTTGAGTCAATTGATCAATTGTTTAATAGGGTGATTCAATCACTTAATTGGATGTGTCATAAAAAGTGTTGATTTTAAAATGTATTCCAGGAGAAGGCCAAGGTACCAGAATTAAAAAGACTTGTCAAACATTTTTGCTGTTGTGTCAGTATTCAAGGTTACTATTTTGGAGATTTGGAGGTGGTTGTTTTTGTGGGTAAGGATACTAAGGTCTCAGGTTTCAAGAAGTGTGACTCGTGCAGTCAGAAGATGTCTCTGACATACGGTCACACTTCTTGTGTGTATTGTTTGGGCCCCCTACACCTGCAGGACTCTTGTGCGGTCTGTCATGCCTTCAGTCCGAGAGTCCTGCAGGAGCATAGGGACAAACTTATTTTGAGGGGCTTGCTTAAGCCTGAAGGGTCCCCAACTAAGCCCTCATCGGGTAAACCCTCCATGCCCGCTAAGACGTCGGCTTCCTGTTCGGAGCCGTCGCCGAGCGGATTTTCTGCCTCCTCGTCGGTTCCGGCTGGAACCGACACTTCGAGACCTAAGTTGGTTCCAGCCTTAGTATCGGAGCCTTCTGTGAGCCGAAAACGCTCGAGGTCTCCCTCTTTGGAGTCCGTTCGTTTGGCTCCGAGGTCTCCGTTACTACAGTCGGAGCGGAGCCATAGGTCCCACTCCTCTCGGTCCTCCAGGCTGTCCGATCACGACCTCGAGAGGGTGGTCAGTAGACTATTAAAGTCACAGGCACTGGCCCAAATGTTGACTAGCCCTTCTCAACAGACTGCGGCTATCCCTGTATCTTCATCAGTTCCTCCTCCGACTCTACCACTGTGCTCGGAGCCGGAGCTCGTTGGGGCTCGAATCGTCAGAGCGTCGGAGCCGATACCACACATTTTGGCTCCCTCGTTGGCTCCGATCTCTTCATTGGTTCCGTCCATGGAGGGATCCAGGCATCGAGACTCTCGTCGGCTCCAAGGGGGTGAGTGGCATTGGACCCTTGTCCGACCCCGTTCTCTCTCTCGGTGCCTCGGCGCAGGTGAGCTCGGCCCTGACATCGGCCTTGGAGCCATCACTCTCGGTGCCGGGAGGGGTTCTCATCTCTTCAGAGCTGGGACCTTCCTCTCTGCCTGATAGGCTGATAGGGGTGCCGTCGAGGTCTTGAGGAGCGTACTGACTCCTGGGTCAGATCCACGATCGGCCCCTTCGGCTCCTCCCCCCATGGTGCCTGCTTCGGTCTCTGTCCACCCTCCTGACCCCAAGTGTGGAGAACAAATGCTCCAGGTCGCCCCACTGGGGGTATCTTCCTCTTCCGAGGCCTCCCCTGATCATTCGGAGGAGCCACCTCAGAAGAAAACATGTAAGAGGAAACATGTTGACTCCCCTGAGTCAGTCACGTCTGACACCGACTTGGAGGATTTGGAAGGGTCCCCAAGGTCCCCCTCTGAGGATGTCTCCTTTTCAGACATCCTGGAGATCCTTAAGCAGAGGGGGAATTGGACTGCCCTTAAACCTTCCAAGGACGAGTCGGTGTACCTGGACGCGTTTGGTTCTCACCCTTCCACCTCCTGGGTGTCTCCGCCTTTTGACCCGCTCATGGAAGTGGTTGCTTGGAAGGCGTGGACAGCCCCGGATTCAGTGGAACCAACTCCCCGTAGGCCCGCTAAATTTATTACAGCCCCATCTGATAAACAGTTTCTAACTAAGGGGGTCCCAGTTGATGCCATGGTGGTCGCAACGGCCACTAAGAAGGAGTTGGCTGACCCTTCGGTACCTGTACATCCTCCTAATAAAGAGTCTAGGACAATGGACAGGTACAGGAAGCGGATGTTCTCTTCAGCGACCTTTGCTATGTGGTCGCTGAATTATCTGTGCCATTTCACTCGACTTCAGAGGGATCTTCTCAAAGAACTGGGTGATACTTTTCAGGATCCATCGGCTGCGGGGTCTCAGGATAAGGTTAACTCCCAGCTGGCGACCTTAAGTTCCATAGTAAACTCCTCCATGCGGCTCATTTCTTATGCGCCTGATGGTGCGAGTAGGGCTGCAGGTACAGGCGTGGCTTTGAGAAGACACACCTGGATGTGGTTATGTAACTTTGCTTACCCCTTTAAGGCGCCCTTCACAAATACCCCTTTCGATGGTTTGGCTTTGTTTGCACCACAGGTGAAAGATACACTTACCAGGTGTGAGCAGGAAGGCAAGTCTCTCTCTGCCATGGGAGTCCGTTTTTCTACTCCCTCCAGACCTTTTCCCAAAGGTCAGAAGAGTGGAAAAATGTGGTTTTGTAAACCCCAGAGAGTCATGCCTGACACACGTGGTGATTTTTCCTCCAGGGGCAGAGGAGGAAACAATAATAGATGCCACCCTAGGAGCAGAGGAGGTCCGCAAAATCAGGGGAGCAGAGAATCTTTCTCTGACAAACCCTTCCAGCACCCCTGAGGGGCTGCCCGACTGTCCACCTTTAGAGGCAGTCGGGGGAAGATTGTCACTGTACCCAGAAGCCTGGCAACTCCTCACTCAAGACCGATGGGTACAGTCTATCATATCCGAAGGTTACAAAATTCCCTTCGTCTGCACCCCTGTACAAAGAAACAGATCCCTTCCAGATGTCCCACTCGCTCTAAGGGATCAAGCAGTTCTAGAAATTTCAAAACTGCTAAGAAAAAGAGCCATCCAGCCAGTCCCAGCAAGGATCTGGAATTTACTCAAGGTTCTTTTTGGTACCAAAAAAGTGAGAGGACTGGAGACCCATTTTGGATCTCAGCAGATTAAACAAGTCTGTTCAAAGAACGAAGTTCCGGATGGTCACGCTCCAGTCCATTCTACCCTTCTTGGGTCAGGACAATTGGATGTGCTTCTTAGACCTTCAGGATGCGTACTACCATATAAAAATGGACAGGCGTTCCAGAAGGTTTCTCCACTTCTGGCTGGGAGCCAGTCACTTTCAATTCAGGGCATTGCCCTTTGGTCTCACCACGGCCCCCAGGGTGTTCACCAAATGCATGGCAGTGGTTACGGCTCACCTGAGATGACGGGGATTCCAGGTGTTTCCATATTTAGACGACTGGCTCCTTACTGCTTCCACCAGGCATCAGCTATTGCGAGCCAGGGACTATACCATTCAGACTTGCTCCGTGCTAGGTATGTCAATAAATTTCAAAAAGTCTGCATTGCCGCCTTGTCAGTCTATAACCTTTATAGGCGCAGAATTAAATACAAGAGATCTATCTGCAAAACTTCCTCCAGACAGAGTATCAGACATTCGCTGACATGTACAGATCATACTACAGTGCAAGACGATTTAGGGCCAAATTTGTACTAAAGACACTGGGTGTCATGGCAGCAGCAATCATTTTAGTCCCCCTGGATCGTTTTCACATGCAGATCCTCCAGTGGATGCTGTTTACCCAATGGTCCTTTCAACAACTTTCAATGTCCCACAGGATAATAATCACTCAAACATGCAAAGACCACCTGGCTTGGTGGATGGTCTCCCCTCTAGTTCTCCAGGGCAGAACGTTTGTTCTTCCTCCTTCTGTTGCCACAGGTGACCACGGATGCCTCCCTGATCAGGTGGGGGGGCATTTTCAGGGCAGGACTGTCCAGGGCTCTTGGCAACCCCTAGAATACCATCTGCACATAAATGTCTTGGAGATGAGAGCGGTACTTTTAGCATTGCAAGCTCTTCAGGACTCTCTACCTACCGGGACTATTGCAGTTCAGACGGACAATATGTCTGTAGTGTGGTACATCAACAAGCAGGGCGGAACCAGGTCCTATCCCTTATGTCGAGAAGCAGTCAGACTCTAGCAGAGGGCGATCTTTTCCCAACGGTTTCTGATAGCAACGCACATCCCCGGGAAGTCCAACGTCCTAGCAGACAGGCTAAGCAGAGCCATTCTCATGCCTCACGAGTGGTCTCTCAATCAGTTAGTAGTGGACAAGATTTTCCGCAGATGGGGTCAACCTTGCTGTGAACTTTTTGCAACCCCTCTCAACAGCAAGTGCGAAGGCTACTTCACTCTCTTTCCCCCAGAGACGCTCTAGTACATGATTGGCCCCTGGGTCTCCTGTATGCATTTCCCGCCTTTTCCCTTAATACCCAAACTGATTCAGAAAGCAATCACTTTGGGTTCCAGGATGATCCTCATTGCCACTTACTGGCCTCGACAAATTTGGTTCCCATTCCTGCATCGTCACCTACTGGAGCAGCCCTGGAGTCTGGACCCAATGCCAGACCTGTTGGTCCATCAGTCAGGCGGGCTGCACCAATCCCTTCAATCTCTCAACCTCACAGCTTGGTTGCTCCACTTCCAACCCTAGCCAGGCTTCTGCATATTTCTCAGCCAGTGCATGAAATCATCCTTTCTTCACACAAATCTACTACCAGGAAAACCTATGCTAGTAAGAGGAGACGTTTCTCCTTCTGGGCGGAGGCCAGAAATATAGATCCTTTTACAGCCCCTGTCCACAGTGTTCTGGATTTTTTGGCAGAGCTTTTTCGAGCAGGCTCCTCTTCTGCCACCATTAAAGTCCAATTGGCTGCTATCGCTAATTTTCACGCTGGCTTGTCAGAGAACAGCATTATGTCCCATAAACTTTGTAAAGCCTTTCTTAAAGGGACTGTTTTACTGAGGCGTCTGGTTAGAGATCCCCCGTCTCCATGTGATTTGAATCTGATATTAACTTCACTGATTCTCCCTCCTTTTGAACCTGCGCCACCTGTTCCTTAAAATTGCTCTCCTGGAAGACTCTCTTCTTAGTAGCTATCACCTCAGCTAGAAGAGTATCGGAACTTCAAGCCCTCTGTATTCATCCTCCCTATCTTGTTTTTCACAAAGATAAAGTTTCACTCAGAACTAATCCCTCCTTTTTACCCAAGATTCCTTGCGAGACAAACCTGAATCAGGCCATTGATCTTCCTGTCTTTTTTCCTAACTATTCAAACAGAGCTGAACAATAGCTGCATTATTTGGATGTTCACAGGCAATTGCGTTTCTGTTTAGATAGGACAAAACAAACTAGGAAATCTGACCAACTCTTCCTGTCCTATGCTGAGGGCAAGCAGGGCCTGCCAGTGTCTAAAGTATCTTTATCTAGATGGTTGGCCTCTGTCATTTCCTTCATTTATCAACTAAGACATAAAGAACTCCCTACAAAACCAAAAGCTCATTCCACTAGAGCGTTAGCTACGTCAGTAGCTTTTCAAGCAAGACTTCCAGTGGGAATCTATTTGTGCTGCAGCCACATGGGCCACTCCTCATACCTTTATTTCTCATTACAAGTTGGATATGACCTCCAGGAGTCGGGCTGAGTTTGGTTCCACTGTGCTAAAGAGTCTGTTCCGATGAGCCACCCAGGGCTAAGGTGCTAGGGACGCTGTCCTATCCAGCAAGAATGAAGGAGAGATTGACAACTTAACATTAAGAAGTTATGTACCTACCATAACGTTCCATGTTAGTTGTCTTGTTCTCGCCTTCTTTCTTGCGTCCCACCCACCATCCCCCTAGCCCAGACAGACCGAGATGAATCCTTCTGAGGCCTTATTCCTCTGCTTGACTATTTCCTAGGTTATGTCCTCCTCAGTTGTCACCACTGTGGGTAAACTTTATAGTAGGGACAGGGTGTCTCCATGGTGTTAGCTATACCAAACGAGATCTGGGTATCTGACGCCTAGCATTGTGGGATAGGGGGAGGGCCTTGAGCCGGTAAATAGCTCTCGAGCTTTAGTATAAGGTCGAGTTGGAGCTGAGGATCGCCTCCGAACCCCATCCAGCAAGAAAGACGGTGAGAAGAAGACAACTAACATGGAACGTTATGGTAGGTACATAACTACTTCTTATGTTCTGCAACAGAAGTTATAATAAGAAAGTAATAGAAGAAGCCAAACATAAACTTTTTTATGTACAGTTAAGTAATAATATCAATGAAAGTCATTGGAATTGTGGTAAGTAAAGAAAATTGTGGAAATAAGACAGAACAAATGTATTTTGTTAGTACATATAATATCAAAAGTGAAGAAATGTGTAATATTGTAAGATATTATTGGAACTTTCTCCATAGAGACAGGGATTTAAGTAAAATTTTGAGTAAGTATCCCATGATGTCATATAAACGAGGGAGGAGTTTAAAGGATGTGTGTTCATGGTAATTTTGTTTTACCAAAAAGAAATTTAAATGATTGTCCAATATCTATAGGTAATTTTAAATGTAACAGTTGCTCTGTTTGCAAACATAGTGTGTTGCCTTGAGTACATAAATAAGATCAAATATACACCAAGGGGATGTTTTTCTTGCAATAGTAAGGGAGTTCTTTATGCCCTAAGATGCCCCTGTGTTTTTTGTTTTATATTGGTGAGACGAAAAGAAGTGTTAAAGTAAGGTTAATGGAACACATTATGGACATAAATCAAAAGGAAGACAAGATTTTAGCCTGTCATTTAAAGATGTGCACAACAGTGATTTTTCTATGCTTCAGGGGTGTATTTTAGATGAAATATTTGTTAAAACTAATGATGAAATTCTTTTGAAAGAGAAATTGTTATATAAGGAGTCTGTTTTTATTCTTAAGTATGATACTATGGTTCCTAATGGACTGAATGGAGAGATTAATTGGAAGTATTTTATTTAATTATTTAATTATCTGATTGTATGATTCATTGAGTTTGTGATTTTGTGTAAAAGGTAGTACATTTTTAGATGGATTTTGTAACTCCTTGAAGGTCTTGTACCTAGGCTGTAGAGAAAAAGTGATTTGGGTCTGAGCCAGTAGTCTTGAAGTTTTCATTTTTTGGCAGTTTAGATTCCTCCCTTTAATACAGTTTCAGACTATGTAGTCCCTTGGGAAGTCGATATAACCAGTACATTTTCATTAAGAACAATCAATTACTTGACACATATGGTAAGACATCAGAGAGTTTTAGTTTTCCAGACACTTAAAACCTTTACTACTTGGAGATGCATCTAAGCAGGGTGAATCATAAGTGGCTGCTATGAATACCATAGCTACATTCTCTATATAACTACTACATAATTTCACAGACAGGGCAGCAGGAACAGCTAGGTCAGCTATTGCTATTAGGTGATAACCCTGGCTCAGGCTCACAGGTTTCAAGGAATTCTTCAGGGTTGCCTTTGCAAAAATCCTCCCCAAAACAAACCTCTGACAAGTCCTTGTTTCTGGAGGCATTCGGTTTAGGCCCATGTACCTCTTGGGTGTCCTCTCCTGCAGCTCCACTTGTGGATTTGATAACATCTAGGCTGTGGAAGGAGCCAGACACCATAGAGCCAATACCCAAGTGCCCGGACAAGATCTTAAGCCCCCCCTTGAACAATTTGCACTAGGCAAGGGGTCCCCTGTAGATGCTATGCTGGTGGTGGTGGGCACCAAGAAGGAACTTGCCCAGGAGAGTTCCACGGTCTATCCACCTGACAGAGATTCAAGAGCATTGGATCATTTTGGGAAGCAAGTTTATGCTTTAGCGACCTTCTGTGTGAGGGCGCTGAACTACATGGAGCACGTCATTCGACTCCAGAGAGATCTGGTTAAGGAAGTCACAGAGTCAACCCCAAGGTCCATATCTGCATAGGACAGGAAGACGTTCGATGCACGAATAGCCACCCTAAAATCTGTAGCCAACACATCTATGAGCTTGCTCTCCCATGCCACGGAGGGAGCCACACGGGTGGCAGGGTCAGGTGTTGCCATCCGGCATCATGCCTGGCTCCACTTGTGTCAGTTCTCGGAGCCCTTCAAGGCGTCTTTTACCAACGCCTTTTATGTTGGTTCTTCCCTTTTTGGGAAGATGGTCAGAGAGAATTTGGTCCAGAGTGAAAATGGCAGGAAGACACTGTCTGGCGTCAGGATCTGCTTCTGTCAGCCTCAAAGGTCCTTTTCCAGGAACCAGCGAGACCAGAAGAACAAGTTTCAGGCATTTTCCCGGGATGCTTAGGACTCGCCTTCCCCCAGAGGCAGCTGGGGATATGATAGACGCTGCCCTAGAGACAGAGTGGGTCCTAGGAATTTTGGGTCCCAAGAACCTTTCTAGGATATACCAGGACAGCAGCCCAGAGGGGTTGCCTGGCTGTCCATCTCTGGAGGCAGTCGGGGGGTCGCTTGTCGCTTCACCCACTAGCATGGGAGTCCATCACAACAGATCACTGGGTGCTATGAGTCATATCCAGAGGATATTTCATCCATTCAAGGATCCTCCCCCATCCAACAAAGCCCTCCCGGACATCCCACCCATGCAGCGGGAGGAAGCAGCAGTGCAGGTAGATTCACTGCTAAGAAAACAAGTCATCCAACCAGTCCCCCTAGACCAGTCCAGATCAGGAGTTTATTCCAGGTTCTTTTTAATGCAAAAAAAAGACGGGGGACCTCAGACCAACATTGGATCTGCCCATATTGAACCTATCAGTAACCAAGACAAAATTCTAGACGGTCATGATTCAATCTATCCTGCCCTATCTGCAGGCCAGAGACTGGATGTGCTCACTCGATCTCCAGGACACATACTATTACATCAAGATGGACAGGTGCTTCTGGCTGGGAGCCAATCATTACCAATTTCGAGCCCTCCCCTTTTTTCTCAGCACAGCCCCCCAGGTGTTCACCGAGGTAATGGAGGTAGTAGCGGCTCACCTGAGGCATCAAGGCATTCAGGTCTTTTTGTACCTGGACGATTGGCTCTTCATTGACCCTTCAGAGCATCTACTATGTCAGGCCAGGAACTCCTTCCTTCAGCTAGTCAACAAGTTGGGCATTACGATCAATATGAACAAGTCTGCTCTTCACAAGGCTCAGATTTTAGATTTCCTTGGGACACGGCTGGACACTATTCAAATGAAGGAGTTCCTCATGTCAGACAGGATACACAGCTTGAGGTTACACATTCTTCAGACTCATTTACCAACAGCTGAAGCAGTGTTAAGGGCTCTAGGTTCTATGGCAACCACGATAAATCTTCTTCCTGTGGCGTGCCTTGATATGAGGGTACTGCAGTGGACACTGGCGGTTCAATGGTCACTGTTAGACCTTCCTTTGTCTTTTCTAGTGAGAATTTCAAAAGTGTGCAGGGACTCTTTTTGGTGGTGGATTCAATCTCAGAGCTCCTCAAGGGACATCCTTTTCAACCTCCCTTACCCAAAACCACAGTGACCACGGATGCTTCCCTACTAGAGTGGGGGGGTACTGCTCAGGAAGGACAATCCAAGGCACGTGGTCCCCTTTCGAGACCTATCTGCACATCAGTGTTCGAGAGATGAGAGAGGTTCTTCTTGCGTTGCAGGCCCTCCATGCTCATCTTCCTCTGAGAACGATTGCAGTTCAGATGGACAATGTCAGTGGTCTGGTATATCAACAAATAAGGGGGAACCAGATCTTATCCCTTATGCCGCAAGACCATGAGAGTGTGGGAATGGGCAATCACCAACCGTTTTCTGGTGGCAATGCACATCCCGGGATGGTCCAACATTATAGCAGACAGGCTCAGCAGAGCGATCCTGATGCCTTATGAGTGGTCTCTGAATCCTTCAGTAGCGGAACAGATCTTCCTAGAGTGGGATCGTCCTTGCTGCGATCTCTTCACATCTCCTTTCAATGCAAAGTGCAACGAGTTTTTCGATATGAAGCCCCCAAAGATGCTGTGATTCATGCTTAGCCTCCCGGGCTTCTGTATGCACATCCTCCTCTCCCCCTTATGTCGTTTCTACAGAAAGCCCGAAGGCTGGAGAGCACTGTGATCCTCATCGCCCCATTCTGGCCTTGACAGGTTTGATTTCCCTTACTCGGGTCTCATCTAGTTGTTCCACCATGGACCTTAGATTGGATCCGGTCCCAGATCTGCTCTCACATCCCTCGGGGATCCCTCATACAGATCTGGACAGTCTGAAGCTCACTGCTTGACTGCTCTAGTTCCCATGATTCTTAGGACTCTCGGTCTGTCATCGCCTGTCAAGTCCATTCTGGTGGCTGCTCATAAATCGTCCACCAAAAAAGTTTATCATAGTAAATGGAAAAGTTTTTCTATATGGGCCATTCAGAGGTCTTTGGATCCTTTCACTGCACTGCTTTCATCAGTTTTAGAATTTCTAGCTAGCATTTTTATCAGGGCACTAGTTCCTCTATGGTGAAGGTCCAACTAGCCGCCATTTCTAATTTTCATTTTGGGGTAAACATGTCTTCATTGGCTTCCTCTAAACTTTGTAAAACTTTTCTCAAAGGTGCCTTTCTTCTCAGACCCACGGTTAAGGACCTGATTCCTCCATGGGATCTCACCTTGTTGTTGCAGGCATTGGTTTCTCCTCCCTTTGAGCCTGCAGCATCTGTGGATCTACAATTTTTGACCTGGAAAACTGCCTTCTTGGTTGCCGTCATGTCAGCTAGAAGGGTGTCGGAGCTTCAAGCTCTTTCTATCAAAGTCCCTTATATGATCTTTCATAAAGATAGAGTGTTGCCACACACTAACCCGTCCTTCCTTCCCAAGGTAGCTTCAGAAGCCAATATTAATCAGACTATTAATATACCAGTATTTTTCCTAACTACCAGAACAAAGGGGAATGTAAATTACATTTACTGGGCATACACAGGCAGTTGAGGTTTTATCTTCACAGGTCTAAACCTTTCCAAAAGTCTGATCAGCTTTTAATGTCCCAGGCTTATCGGAAGCAGATGTGGTTAGGATGATGTGAAAATTTCTCAAAGCCAGATGGGAGTCTTCCAGCTCTGTACCCTATCAGATCTGTGAGTATGCCTGTCACATCAAAAACCATCCTATCTCCTTCTCAAACCCATCCAGTGGTTTTCGAGTCCCAGGATCCAAAATCCTTGAAGTCCAGTTTCAGATCCAAGGAAAGCTTCCTTTTCCACTCTGACTATATCCTTGACTAGTTCATCTCCGATACTCTTGGATCAAAATGGGTCTAGTAACCAAAATGTTGGCGTCAGATCTGAGGAGATAGGTTTGGCTCTGATTTTGTTAGATGAGTCTCTTCCCATTAAAGCCTCGGCTCTGGACAGTTCAGATCTGATTACAACCCCAAGGCATGGATCTGAGGGAGGTCTAGATCTACTTTCTTTGGGACTTTCAGGTCCGAGAAGGTAGCTCAAAGCCTCTCCTCGTCTGTCGGCTTTCAAGGTGATGGAATGGGCCTTTTCTGTCCAAAGAGGGATGCCTTTTCATGTTTCGGATCCTTCCCCTTTTCTGTCATTGGTTACGAGCTGAGACAATCAGACCTATTCCTCAGGGACAGCCAGTTCCAATAAGTCTTCAAACAGTTCCAATGGAGGAACTTCCCCTTTCTTCTGACACCTCACCTGAATACCCCAGGGAGGAGGTGCACTGGAAGAGAACATGCAAAAGGAGACACATTGACTACCCCATGGAGTCTCTCACAGAGGATACCAATTTCGATGAAGGTGAGTGGTCCCCCAGGTCACCACCAGATGACATCTCATTTGGAAGTATTTTAGAAATCCTAAAACAAAAAGATGGCTGGTCTTTCCAAACCCCTCTCTCAAAGAATCAATATTTTTGGTAGCTTTTGGTTCTGGTCCAGCTACATCTTGGGTTATCCCCCCCTCAGCAGATAAACTTATTGATTTGTTTTTTTACCAGGCTTGGAAGGAGACGGATACCATCTAACCCATTCCCAAATGGCCTGACAAATTTTTAACCTTGCCAGCGGATAGACCCCACTGGAGCAAAGGAGTCCCAGTTGATGCTATGGTGATGGTGGTGGCAGCAACCAAGAAAGAGCTAGCAGAACAGAGATCTTCAGTGCATCTGCCCGACAGGAAGTCTAAAGTGTTGGACAGATTTGGAAAGCTAGTCTTTGCCGTAGCAACCTTTGCCTTGAGGTCACTAAATGACCTGCCACACTTTACTAAGCTTAAGAGAGAGAGATTTGACCAAAGAGCTTTCAAATACTGTCTGAGTACATGTCTGCTGAGGACTTCAAAAGAACATCCTCGCAACTGGCCACTCTTTTCTCCATGTCAAAAATTTTGATGAGGTTGATTTCTCACACAGCTGAAGGTATCTCACGAGCAGCTGGTTTAGGCATTGCCATAAGGAGATCCCTGAATGTGGCTATCCGAATTTGCAGAGCCTTTTAAGATGTTGTTTATCAGTGACCCATTCGATGGTAGTTACTTGTTTCGGTCATCAATAAAAGATGCACTTACCCACAGTGAGCAAGATGGAAAGACTGCCATGGGAATTAAGTTTTCTACACCTCGGTGAACCTTTTCTAGGAATCAGAGAGGCAGTAAGAAGAGGTCTATATTAGATACTCAAAGTTACTGAACTTCGAATACGATATGGTCGACACCATATCATCAAAGTACAGTAACATCAAATACCTAATAAAAAAATTAAAACATGACAGGAAACACAACTACTTGCTGTAAGCAGGGAGGCAAGCCCCCCTGCACCCGCACACCCCACGCTACTTAAATATACCAACTCCGAGATCGCACTACAGTGCAGTAAAGGGAAATATTCCGTTTCCGCACTATAGTGCGATCTCAGAGTTGGTATATTTAAAGAGCGGGGGGGGGGGGGTTTACGACAGTTACCTTCTGTCCGTTTTTTTTTTTTTTGTGTGTTCGAAATTATAAAACTTCGAACATACAAGTTTGATCTTGTGGTGTTCAAAGTTTTATACTTTCGATCACATAATAGGACCCAAGTAAGAAGATGTGATTCTGAAAAATCTCAAGGACCTTTCCAGATTCACATGGTGATAATTCCTCCAAAGGCAGAGGAGGAAATTTTAGTGGTAAAGTTTGTCCTAGAGATAGAGGAGGTCCACAAACCAGAGCTTCAAAGATTCTTTTTCATACAGGCCCTTTCACCACTCCTGAAGCACTGCTTGACTGTCCAACACTGAAGGCAGTCAAAGCTCCATTGTCTTTGGACCCAGATGCTTAGGCAAGCATAATACAAGACACATGGGTGCTAAGAACCATATCCAGGGGTTATTACATGCCATTTTTCCTTCTTCCATCTCACAAAAGGAAAAAACTTCCTGACATTACAGCCAGTCAAAGGAAAGCAACCAAAGAAGAAATCCAAAAGCTGCTAGAGAAAAGAGTCATCCAGAAGGTCCCGCCAGACAAAATAGGATTTGAAACTTATTCACATTTCTTTTTTATTGCCAAAGAAAACAGGGCGTCTCATACCCATTTTGGATCTAAGTCATTTGAATCAGTTTTGTGAAGAAAACAAAGTTCCTAATGATCACAGTTCAGTCCTTCCTACCCTTTCTTCATAAGGACAGTTGAATGTACTCTGTATATCTTCAGGATACATACTATCATATCAAAATAGACAGGCGATCCAGAAGACATTTATGCTTTTGGCTGAGAGCCAGTCATTACCAATTCAAAGCCTTACCCTTTGACTTCACTACAGCCCCCAGGGTGTTTACCAAATGCATGGTAGTAGTGGTAGATCATTTGAGACTGAACAGATTCCAGATGTTTCCATATCTTGATTACTGGATCCTCACTGCCCCCTCCAAGCATCTCCTTCTGCATGCCAGGGTCTATTTGCTCCAGATTTGCAAATCATTGAGTATAACAATAAATCATGCCGAGTTAGACCTCACACCAGTCCATAGATGGGAGTTCATCGGTTCAGTTCTAGATATGACAGCATAAGTAGCATCTCTACCTCCTCATCATATTTCCACTATCAGAAGCCAGAGTTATATTCTCCTTGCCCATTCATCTCCTTCGGCAAGGTCAGTACTTCAAGCACTAGGTTCCATGGCAGCAGCCATAGTATGACTTCCTTTGGCATGTTTCTTTATGTCCATTCTCCAGTAAAATCAGGCTGTACAGTAGTCCATTTTGTATCAACCTCTTTCCTTTCCAGTCAAGCTCAACCCAGTTTGCAAACAACACATCCACTAGTGGATACGATTAGACTATATTCATCTAGGCAGACCTTTTGTTCTACCAACCCCAATGGCCACATTGACCATGGATGCTTCTCAGCTGGGGTGGGGGGCATTTCTTGGGAAGAAAGGTTTAAGGCATGTGGTCCCCCAAAAGACCAAGTTGCATATCAGTGTCTTAGAGATGAGAGCAGTCCTATTAGTGTTGCAGGCATTTTGAGATGCTCTCCCCTTAGGGACTGTTGCAGTTCACACCGACAACATGTCTGTAGTTTAGTATATCAGCAAACAAGGAGGAACTCAATATTATCCCCTTTGCAGAGAGGCCGTGTGAGTATGGGAATGGGCGATCTTCATACTGCTTTCTTACTGAGATCTAGATTCCAGGGAAAACCAATGTGCTAGCAGACAAATTAAGCAGATCCATTCTGATGCCTCATGCGTGGTCTCTTAATCTGTGGTGGAGATGCTGTTCTGGCATTAGGGCCGACCTTGCTGCGACCTTTATGCCCCTCCCCTCAACAACAAGTGCAGTAGATACTTCACTTTTATCCTCCTTCAAGGGGAGTCACTAAGAGATGCTCTAGTACACGCTTGGCCCTCAGGTCTCCTTTAGCCTTACCCTCCTCTTTCCTTGATCCCCACATTTTTACAGAAAGCAAGTCAGCTGAAGAGATCGGTAATCATCATTGCCCCTTTCTGTCTTTGGCAAGTATGGTTTCCCTTCTTGCAGTCTCACCTTCATTATCCTCCATGGGTACTGTTGCCAACTCTGAATCTCCTTTCTCACTCATCAGGGCTCCAACATCCCAACATTCAGGCCTTCAGTCTAACCACATGGTTTCTCTACTTCCAGTAATCGTTAGACAGCCCAGGCTTTCTTCCCTTGTATATGACCTTTTTTGGCTTCTCAAAAAGAATCTACCAAAAAAGTATACAAAACAAATGGGAAAGATTCTCCCTTTAGGCTTTAAGTCAGGAAATTTACCCTTTCTGTGCAGATCTCCAGTTTTTGACAAATCTTTTCTGTAGGAGCTAGTGATAATTCCTCCAGGGGCAGAGAAGGACATTTTAATGGTAGACTTTGCCCTAGAGGCAGAGGAGGTCCACAGAACCAGGGCTTCAAATATCCTTTTTCAGACAGGCAGTTTCAGTGCTCTTGAAGTGCTGCCTGACTAACTATAAGGATATATGGCAGCAGTCTCGATCTGAGGCAGCTGGGTGGGAATAGTGCGTTATGGGTAGAGGGAGGAGCTCAAGAGCTGGAGCCGACATCTGGAATATGTGGCCGAGTTGGATCCGAGGGTCAGATCTGAACCCATATATTGAGGAAGAATGAAAATGGACAGCACAGATGCCTAGTTATGACAAGTACATAACTTTTAATTTCTGTAACAGTGATCTAATGATGCACATGGTAGAGCTGTGCAAGTAAACTTACCATAACAGTAAATGTTCAAGTAGATCATATACCATTTTTTGGTGTGATTGAATGTGCAGTTTGTTTTTCCTACTGTAAATATATTATATTTTTTTTCATGAGATCCAGTTAGAAAATTGGTTCTCTTGGGCAAACCTAGTAAACCGTAAAAACTTATGAATGAGTGAATGAAAAAATATGTTTTAAACTGACATTTCATTACAAAACCAAACTGTTGTGCCTCCTTCATAGAATCTTGCATAGTATAAACACACACACACACACACACACACACACACACACACACACACACACACACACACACACACACACACACACACACACAGAACCAAATCCACATTATATGACAGAAAACAATGCACAGCAGATGCTTTCATTCCCATTTTCCACAGAATAATGCAGTCTCATTTTGTTCACTTTGGTGCATGATGTCATTTGGCATTGACATCTACTTATTCTGCTTCAGGAATGTTTCTTCAGTAGTTTCTTTGTATTCAAATTTGTTGCATACTTCCTGTATGTAAGTTGCCTGAGATACTGCTTACAGAAAAGTACTGAAGGTATGACAGTCCGTGATAATAGCAGTGAGAAGAGAACTGACAGTAAGAGGTTTTAAATTTATTGATAAGAGCTGAAAATAGGTGAAAATATGAAAAATCCTGAGTTATGACGCAACAAAATACTAATAATGCTACAAAATATAATGCAGAATGTGTATTTTAATGCACTTTTGCATGTGCCCTTTAAGGCTTGAAAGAAGTAATGGTGCTTAAATGTGTAGATAAAATTGAAGGAATTTCAAGTTTTCATTATGGGTAGAACTGCTACATACTGCATGCTGAGCTCAATGGAGATAACATTCCCAGGCAACTCGTGTACTTCCTCCTAACCATCATCCCCTTCACTCCTGCCTTCCAGTTCTAGTGTCTTTTCACATCTGAATGTGCCTCATTGGATCCTAATGACTTCAGCCTCCTTTTTCCTTACTGTTTATTAAGGACTGTGAGCATAGACGGGCAACCATGCTCATTTCCTAGTTTTACCTTGCAGTCTTATTAACTCATTATCTTTTTTTTTATTAAACAACACCTTGCCCATACCCTGTGGCATTCTGCCTGTTAGATAAGAAGCTACGCAGCGTTGTCTTTCACTTACTATGGAGTATTTTTTATTACTTTCTAGTGTGAGGCTAATTATTTTTTACTCATTTGGTCTCATGTTGAGCCTATCTAGCTTCGCCAGACAGAGCTTAGTCCTATAATTCATTTGAAATGGCTGTTCAGCTTTTCTCTTTCTGCATTTCCAATTCCTGTCTGCTCTGCAAACTGAGATCTTCATTTGGTGGCCAGTATGACCAAAGTTGCTGGCTGTTATTCATATTATCTCTTCTTCACATACAGATTGCAAGCACCTTCATCAGATTCCTCATCATGTTTTGTTCTGGTTAAAGAGATCTGCATCAAACTTCAGCTTTTGCCCTTTTTCCCCATCTCAAGGGATTTTTTTTCCTTTCCCTTAAGGGCAAGGTTCTGCTGCCTACATTAGACCCAAGTTAGCCCAGCTGTTGCCAGCTGGGCTGATGTTGGGAGTGTCATTATTGGCCTTTTGTCCTGTGGGTCATGGGATGCTAACATTCTTTGTACCAGCTTTACCTGTTCCACCTCTACAAAGTCAAATGGAGATCTCTCACCTTAAGGAAGCTTTTTTTTTACAAGTTCTATCCTTGCTTCCCTTAAAATGGGAGAGAGTAATTCATCCACTTAAAGTCCTACCATGGAAATCTTTTAGTTTGTAATGCTATTTGCTGCTTGCCACTGGTGGATTGGAGTGAGGGGCTCCCTTTCTCCTTCCCCAGGAATAATTGGATTTTGGTTAGTTACTGAAGCTAAAGTAAGATAGATGTGTGATTTTTCAGTGACCTCGTTCCCCCATTTCAAGATTGTCAACAAACTGGGTATCTGCTTCCAGTCGTGCGTTGATGTGAGTATGTAACCCTTAGTGTTTATGGTCACTAGGGGACAAAATCATAATTGAAATATACTCACTGATCTTGGATTTCTTCCCTGGGTCTGTCCGGATACTGTTTTGTTTTTTTCATGGGTCCAGTTGAAGTGGATAGACTTTTTCTCTGCAGTGTGAGAATAAAGTAAAATAACCAGATACTCACTCCTTGTTTCAAAGTTTTATTAGGCTTTGAAATGAGGACTGAGTATCTGGTTATTTTATTTTATTTTCACATCACAAAGAAAATAATCTATTTCAGCTGGACCCACATGAAAAAATAGTATCCATATCAGCCCAGGGAAGAAACCCAAGAGCAGCAAGTATAGCCTATTCCAAGATTATGGAAATATGTAGTGTGCTTGCTGTCCTCATAGGCAGCATTGTTTGTCTGTGGTGTCTGGAGCCTGATGGAACCCTCATATTCTGTCCGTTCACCCAAATTTATGATGTTATGTTGTCCTACCTCACCATAATTCTTGCCGGTTGGGTTCGGAATCGAGTATCGGTTCTGACTTGGCCTAATACAAAAGCTCGAGAGTTTCCACGGGCTTGAGGCTAACCACTCTCCCATGATGCATAGGGTAGAATACCCAGATCTCGTTTGCCAATCAAGCAATCAGGATGTTTTCTGGCTGGCTCGTTGGCTAAGTAGTTTAAAATGATCTTTTTTTAGCAATTTCTATGAAAAAACTTCTCTTTATTGTGTGCAGTAGTTTATAGTTACCCCTTTTTGTCATTTTCTGGTGTATTTTCCTCTTTATTCTTGTTGTAAGACCCGTTTAAGTTAGAGGGCACTCAGCGGCCCGTTTAACTTAGAGGGCTGCCCCCCTACTCCGTGTGTGTTGTCCATTTCTTACTTAAGAGAATCCATTTAAGTTAGAGGATTCTTCATTAGCTTCAGTTAGTTTTTTGATAGGCTCATTGTTCTTAGTATAGTATACTGGTGTGTTTTAAAATAGTTGTCTAAGCCCTTCTTTTTGGTGGTTTACTTCCTTTTACAAACATTGAAGTTAATTTGCATATATATTTTTTTTCTTGTGTGGTGTTATCATAGTTAGTAGGCTCTGTTTTGTGTTAGAGCCATTTTTGGTATTATACTCTTTACTTAGCTCAAGAGTGATAGTTTAGACTAGACTAGTTTGTTAGCGCATATTTTGTGGTATGTTAATTCTTGGATGTAAACATGTCTAAAGAAAAAGAACAAAAAGAACCAAGGCAGTCAGGATTCAAAAAGTGTGATCAGTGTACTCAAAAAATGTCTTTCACGGATGGACACCCTAGCTGTATGTATTGTCTTGGTGCCATCCATTTGCAAGACCCTTGTACAATTTGTCATGGCTTTAGTAGCAGGGTTCTATAAGAACGTAGAAATAAGTTAATGCTCAGAGGCTTATTGAAAGGGCCTTTCCAGGAATCATTAGAGGGTTCTCAGAGCTCCAAACCTACTTCTCCCTCTACTTGTCACACTAAAGGATCCAAAAGATCTGTCATTGCGACTCCAGCTTTGGTGCCACCTAAAAAAATTATCGCTTCGGAACCAAGGACTCTTGACTCCGACAGATTTAAATCAACCTCTTTGGCTCCATCTGTGTCCACGGAGCCAGTAGAGTTACCGATTTGGAAATGTTCTCTGGTCTTGGAGCCGGTCATGCCAACATTGAGATCACCCATTCTGGAGAGAGCTAGATCTCTTTCCTTATCCTCCCAAACACCGTCACTGGCAAAAATGTTATAGTCTCCAACCCCAAAGGAATCTGGATCGTCCAAGGCACCATCTCCAGTTCCTCCTCCTCCGACCCTGCTTGTGGACCTCCTTTAGAATTGTATGTTCTAGCATCTGCTCCAACTTCTTCAGGTCCATCGGATTTCAAAGAGTCTGGGAGCCAATGCTCACCCATCGGTTCTGGGGAGGGGAGTCAGCCTGGACAGTTGTCCGATCCAACTCTACCCTTTGGTGCCTTGGCGAGGTTGAGCTCGGCTCCTACATCAGCTTCAAAGCCACCCGTTCTGCCTCGGAGCCTATTCTCTGCCTCTCTGGAATGGTAGGTCTCTTCAGGGTGGAGCGAGGGGGCTTTTGAGCTGATGGAGAGAGTGCTGTCACCCCAGACAGCTCCACTCTCGGGGCCCAGTTTCTTTCCCTCCCAGGCGCCAGTGTTGGCCTCATCACCTCCTCCTTTCAAGCGTAGAGACCCGGAGCCTCAGGAAGCCCCTGCGGGCAGCATCCTCTCCTCCAAAACTTCACCAGAGTATCCCTCTGAGGAAGTCCCTCAGAAGAGACTGTGCAAGAGGATGCACATAGACTCCTCTGAGTCTGTCATGTCAGATACCAATCTGGATGATTCAGAAGGGTCCCCACGGTTCCCCTCTGAGTGTCTCTTTTGCTAACATCCTTGAGATCCTGAAACAGAAGGGTGGCTGGAAGCCTGTCAACCCTTCCGAGGATGAATCGGTATACCTGGAGGCTTTTGGGTCTCACTGTTCCACCTCCTGGGTGTCTCTCCCTTATGACCAGTTGATGAAGGTGATCTCTCATAAGGCCTGGACTTTCCCTGATATAGTCGAGCCTGTTCCGCAAGAGGCCCAATAAATTTATGACTGCTCCCACTGAGAAAGGGTTTCTATCCAAAGGCATCCCTGTAGATGCAATTGTGGTGGCAGGGGCCACCAAAAAGGAGTTATCAGAGACCTCCTCATCTGTTCATCCTCCTAATAAAGAGTCACGGACTATAGACAAGATATGGAAAGCTTGCTTTTTCATCAGCGCCCTTTACTCTGCGGTCACTGAATTACTTGACCCATTTTACGAGGCTTCAAAGGGATTTCTTCAAAGAGCTAGGAGATGCTCTTCAGGGTACTGTAGCTTTGGGGTTCACAGACAAAGTTTCTTCACAGCTCTCCACCCTCAATTCAGTTGTTAACTCCTCCATGAGACTGATTTCTTATGCAGCTGATGGAGCGACCAGAGCAGCAGCTACGGGAATTTCCTTGAGGAGACATTCCTGGATGCATTTATACAATTTTGCTGAACCCAAACCCTTCAAGTCTTCCTTCACCAACGTCCATTTTTATGCCCATCTAGACCTTATCCCAAAGGTGAGAAAGGTGGGAAGATGTGGTTCCGCAAGTCCCCGAAAGGTTTTTCCAACGCACGTGGTGAAACTTCCCCCAAGGGCAGGGGGGAAGTAACAATGGAATATGCTGACCTCGCAGCAGAGGGGGTCTGCAGAATCAGGGCGACAGAGATACATTCTCTGGCAGGCCCTACCAGCATTCCTGAAAGGAGGCTCACCTGCTCTTCTATGGAGGCAGTCGAGGACGCTTATCACTGTACCAAAATGCCTGGCTG
The DNA here is from genome assembly GCF_019279795.1 of Protopterus annectens. Classification (NCBI taxonomy): domain Eukaryota; kingdom Metazoa; phylum Chordata; order Ceratodontiformes; family Protopteridae; genus Protopterus; species Protopterus annectens. The sequence goes on from NC_056733.1 coordinate 1,874,099,011, forward strand.
GAAATCACTCAAGATAAATGGGTACAGACATCATATCCAGAGATTATTACATTCCCTTTTCCAGTCCCTTCCTGTAAATCAGTCCATTCCAGACACCCCATCTTGTCAGAGGGATGAGGCAACTTCAAAGATACACAAGTTGCTAGGAAAAAGAGTCATCCAAGAGGTCTCCGCAGACCAAATTGGATCCAGAACTTACTCAAGGTTCTTTTTAGTTCCAGAAAAGACAGGGGAATGGAGACCCGTTTTGGATCTCAGCAGATCGAACAGATCTGTAAAAAAAATCAAAGTTTCGGATGGTGACACTGCAGTCTACATTCCCCTTTCTCAGGAAAGACGATTGGATGTGCCCAGTAGATCTCCAGGATGCGTACTACCATATGAAAAAAGACAGGCGATCCAGGAGACACTTACTCTTTCGACTGGGAGCCAGTCATTACCAATTCGAGCTCTGCCCTTTGGTCTCACTACAGTCCCCAGAGTGTTCACCAAGTGCATAACAGTGGTTATGGCTCACTTGAGACATCTAGGATTCCATGTTTTTCCATACCTAGATTGCTGGCTCCTGACCGCCACCACCAAGCATCTACTACTGCAAGCAAGGGACGAAACAACACTTCTTTAAGCCAAGTTAGGCATTACAATAAATTTCAAAAAGTCTGCCTTGAGCCTTCACAGCATATTACTTTCTTAGGCGTAGAATTGGATCCAACAGAAATGGTGGCAAAACTTACTCTTGAGAGAATTCAGTCCTTTCACCGTCACATCAGGACCTGGATGTCAAAAAGAAAGGTTCAGGCAAGGTATGTGTTACAGGTTGTGGTTACCATGGCAGCGGCAATTCTTCTAATTCCTCTTGCACGGCTTCACATAAGGGTCCTACGGTGGTTACTCTTTGCCCAATGGTCCATGCAAGATCTACCTTTGTCACATCAGGTAATAATTACGGATTCATGCAAGAAAGATCTTCTCTGGTGGTGCATGCGAAACAGTTGACCTTGGGCTGCCTGTTTGTATTTCCACAACTGATTGCAGTACTGACCACGGCCACTTCCCAGATCGGGTGAGAGGGCATTATCTGTGAATGACTGCCCAAGGCTTGTGGCAAGAACACAAGAACCACTTGCACATCAATGTCCTAGAGATGAGAGTGGTGCTATATGCATTGCAGGCATTTCAGGACTGTCTTCCAATAGGAACTATTGCAATTCAGACAGACAATATGTCAGTAAGGTGATACATAAACAAGCAGGGACGAACCAAATAGTATCCCCTATGTCGAGAGGCACAATGGGTATGGCAATGGGCTGCCGCTTCTCAATGTTTTCTGATAGCAATGCATATCCCAGGCAAATCCAACATGATAGCAGACAAACTCAGCAGAGTGATTCTGTTGCCTCACGAGTGGTCCCTGAAGCTAGAAATTGAGGAAGAGATCTTCCACAAATGGGGCCAGCCTTGCTGTGACCTTTTCACCACCTCCATGAACGCCAAATGCAGCAGCTACTTTGCCTTTATCCCCCCCGGGGAAGTCACCAAGCGAAGCACTTGTTCACGACTGGCCCCCGGGATGTCTTTATGCCTTTCCACCCTTCCCCTTAATACCCAAAGTACTTCAGAAAGCCAGCACGTTGAACAGCACTATGATACTCATTGCACCTTATCGGCCTCGACAAATTTGGTTCCCCTTTCTCTGGGCCCATCTCCTGGAGGAACCATGGATTCTGGACCCAGTTCCAGACCTTTTAACCCACTCATCGGGAACGTTCCATGCATCCATCCAGACCCTCAAGTTGACAGCATAACGAATAGCCAGGTTTTAGGATTTTTCCCCTGCAGTTAAACATATCTTGGTTTCTTCCCACAAACAGTCTTCGAGAAAACTGTATTCAAGTAAATGGGAAAGGTTTTCATGCTGGGCCGTTAAACACAATATAGAACCTTTCACATCTCCCATCACAGCAGTTCTACAGTTTCTCTCTGAACTTTTTGATGAGGGTGCAGCAGCAGCTACCATCATGGTACAATTAGCACCCATATCTAATTTCCATATTGGTGAGATGGGACTGTCTGTCATGTCCCACAAGCTATGCAAGGCCTTTTTAAAGGGTACCTTCCTACTAAGGCCCCCAGTCAGAGAACCTCCAGCCCATTGGGACCTATATTTTGTCTTAACTGCCTTAATTTTGCCACCCTTCGAACCTCCATTTGCATGTGATATAAAGTCTTTATCTTTGAAAACTCTTTTCTTAGTAGCCACCACCTCTGCTGGACGAGTGTCAGAACTCCAAGCTCTTTCTATATGCCCTCCTTATATAATTTTTCACGACAGAGTATCCTTAAGAACTAACCCTTCTTTCTTACGCAAGATATGTTCGGAAAACAATCTGAGTCAGTCTATTGAGTTGCCAGTGTTCTTCCCCAATTATTGCGACAAGGCAGAATATAAATTACATCAGTTACATGTACACAGACAGCTTCACTTCTACTTGCATAAAACCAAAGATTTCAGAAGGTCAGATCAATTTTTTGTTTCCTTTTCAGACAAAAGGAAAGGATTGCCGGTTTCTAAAGTTACATTGTCAAAATGGCTTACAGATTGCATTTCCTTCTCATACAGCATAAATAACAGACAATTACCATACAAAATTAAGGGCCACTCCACAAGAGTGCTGGCAACGTCCTCTGCCTTTCAAGCTAAACTTCCTATGTACTCAATTTGAGCAGCTGCCACTTGGGTGAGACCTCATACCTTTATTACCCATTACAAAGTAGACGTGGCTTCCCAGAACAGGTCTTCCTTTGGATCCACTGTACTGAGGACTCTGTTTTCATGAGCCACCCTGGGTTGAAGGGGCTAGGGACACTGTCCAAACCTGCAAGAATTATGGCGAGATAGGACTGCATAACGTTTAGAAGATATGTACTCACAATAATGTTCCATGTTTGTTGTCCATCTCGCCTATGTTCTTGCGTGCCACCCACCTTCCCCCTCCTTTGCTCCTGCAGGATCTGGCAGATAGTTTTATATTGATAAATATATATATATATATATATATATATATATATATATATATATATATACAGTTATGTTGGTTTTGGAGTCTCTAATTTCCTCCTTTCTTCACCTATAAACATGTATAGATATTACTTTTGCTTTTACTTACAAGCAAGATCTGGGTATTCTACCCTATGCATCATGGGATAGGGGTTAGCCTCGAGCCACTGGAAGCTCTCAAGCTTTTATATTAGGCCGAGTCGGAACCGATACTCAGTTCCAAACCCAACCAGCAAGAATATAGGTGAGATGGCCAACAAACATGGAACGTTATGGTGAGTACATAACTTCTAATTTTGGCTTATCATTATTCTGTGTATGGCGACCAGAGAGATGAACTTTTGGGAGTTCATGGTGGGGAAATGCACTGTTTACTTCTTCAGTGCCAAATATGTACATATAATCCAGTTTGTTGCTCTTTCAAGACATTTTAACTAAAGGTGGCCCACTAGACTCCATGTGATGATTGCATTTTTCAGGATCACTGTGTTTAACCTTCTTGTCTCTGCAAAGTGTACATCTGATGTTGTTAATCTTCACATAATCCTTGATTGTGGAGGCTCACTTCCGAGCCTCGGAACCAACTCACCCGTTATTCCAGCTCGTGCCTTCCAAAAACTGTCGAGCTAAGCTCTCCCCACAATGCTCCTCACCGAATTACATCAGATATTGTTTGCCGCTTCATAGTGCCAGACGTGTTCCATCCAATCTCTTGAGCATTAGCATTTTCTTCAGTCTATAAGTCGTTTTTCTCCTTATCCTATCTCTAAATTTTATCTTTTATTTCTATGTATACTACCCAGTCCTCTTCTAGATACCTTTTAGCATGTGCATGAGTGTGTTTTTCTCTCTCCCTTACCGTTAGGTAGTCCCAAGTACAATTGTTTGTACTTCCTCCCCTTTTACCTTTGGGTAACCTTTCATACAGTCTTTGGTAGTTTCCTCTCTTTGATAAATTAAAAAAAAAATCTTTCCTCTTTCTTTATCATTCAGTCCATCTGTGTGTGTATCTGTGTGTACTATGGCCATGGCTAACAAACTCTCTAAAGGTACCTCTGGCTTCAAGAGGTGCCAAAAATGTGACAGAAAGATGCCTTACTCAGATGGACATACTCTTTGTGTGTATTGTCTCAGTGTGGTCCATCTACAGGAAGACTGTGTGATTTGTCATGGGTTCAGTTCCAGAACCCTGATAGATCTCAAAAACAAATTTACCTTAAAAGGTCTTCTTAAATCTGATTTTGAAGAGGCCCTATCTGGTCTGAAGACAGAAGCCAGTTCCTCCTTTTCATCATCTTCCTTTAAACCTAAAAAGCAGAGTCACTCAGTTCCGACAACTTCCTTGGAACCACCTTCTAAAATGGCCAAATCCCAACGGTGCAGACAGCCTCCTTGATAGCGGTGGACCAAGATACTCACCCGGCACAACTTCTTCAGTGCTAGTATTGGGGCAGACAACGCTCCCTTCAATACTGACTGTCACTCTCCTAATTTGGACACAATAGAAGAGTCTTTGTGGGTTCTGTTCAAACAGATTTATTTTATACAGACACATCATGATAGAAGTTTACTGACTTTAACTTAAGTAACTTGTATAAAAACTAACTACTGCAATCATAGATGCTGACTCTCTGCTTGCACTCTCAAAAATAGCACTAAGAATAGCATGTACCCAGTATTTATATGTGCATGCTCAGTCCTTGATAGGCTTCTTAAAGACACAGCACATACACTCTGATCTACAGCCTGTCTGAGAAATAGATCATGCAATATTATGAATCTATTTGGCATGCAAATATTACAAGTAGTTCTTTGTCATGCAGTTATACAAGATTAGGTACATATATACATTTATGTCCATGTTGCTGCATGTTTCACACTGGGCCTGGATATTCGACCATATCGTGTGACATAAAACTGGGAATAAAGTTTAGCAACTTGAGCTGTCTCTACAGAATGTTCAACCTTGGAAGTATTTGAAAATCCTTAGGAATAGAAGTAGAGATTGAAACACTCTGTGGGATGGGAACCATATCTGGCTCGCTGTGAGATCTAGAGTCTGTATTACAGGAACAATGCTGTTATGATGATTCAGGTACAGGAAGAAGATGCCTGTGATTTCTCCTGTACTCCACACCCTCAGATTCTGCAAGGTAGGATCTCGGCTCATCACGTATGCCTGTAAACTGACCAGTCCGGTCAAAACCTTGCACCGTTTGTATCCTTACTCTCTCTCTTTCCCTCAGTGGATGAATAAATCTGCTTGATTTATCATAAGTGGACTTCTGGATAGAACACTTCTTGACTAATTGAGCCTTGATGGTTTTGTTGTTCTTATCTGTAGGCCTCAATAAACTGGAACTAATAGGTAGCATCATTCGGGTTTGTCTGGATAGAAGTCTTTGATCAGGTGAGCCAGGTATATCATCACCGGGTATGTTTCTGAGATTAAGTAAGTTAAAAAAGACATTGGGATTGTCACATTTTGACGTTTCAAGTAATTGCTTTGCTCTCTGCACTGAATGTTCAGCTAGCCCATTTGACTGTGGCTATTTAAGACTGCTAGTAACATGTACAAAGTCCCATTCCCTTGCAAATTTGTAAAACTACTGACTAGTAAATTGAGTACCATTGTCAGAAATAACTTTGTGTGGACTACCATGGACTAAGAAATTATGTTTCAACTTAGTAATAACAGTAGTGGATGTTAGGTTAGGTAGTAAGTCAATCTCAGACCAGTTGGAATAAGAGTCTACCAATACCAAGTAGTGTTGATTGCTCTACTCGAAGATATCAGTGGCTATTGTTGACCAAGGTAGTTCAGGAACTTGACTTAGCTGAAGTGGTTCTCTTTGCAAATGCGGTCTAGTACTATTGCATACTGAAAAAGAAGAAAGTGCTTTATCAATGTCTTTCAGTAATGAAGGCCAAAATACTAGTTCTCTTGCTCTTCTCTTAGTGGATGAAGAACCTGGGTGACCGCGATGCAAAATCTGGATATATTCTTGTTGTAAGGAAGCAGGAACAACAATTTTAGGACCTGTGAAAATAATGCCATCTTCCATCAACATTCCATCTCTGTAAGGAAAATAGGTTTGCACTTCAGGTGGTACACTAGATTGATTTGACAGCCATCCAACATTAATGTAGTGATTGAGCTTTTGAAAAATTGGATCAGTCTTTGTGTGATCTCTCAACTCATCAAGCCTAGTGGTAGAAAAATTGTCATCATGTCAAAGTCAAAATTCTCTGCATCAAACTGTTCTGTCATATTTCTAAGTGATCTGGATAAGGTATCAGCCAGATAGAGTAGTTTGCCTTTTGTATAGACCATTTTGAAGTTGTACTTTTGCAATTTGAGCATCATTCTTTGTAATCTCGCTGAAGCTGAATGCATAGGCTTCTTTAGAATAGTATCTATAGGTCGGTGGTCAGTTTCAATCTGAATAGCTCGACCATAAATATAATCATGGAACTTGGAATGTGCAAATACTATTGCCAAAAGTTCTTTCTCAATTTGAGCATATTGCATTTCAGTTTGGGTAAGTGTTCTAGATGCATAGGCTACAGGTCTTCCCTCTTGAAGAATAACTGCTCCAAGACCAAATTTTGAAGCATCACAGAAAAGAGTGACTGGTTTACTCACTTCATAGTAGCGTAATATAGGTGGGAGGTCAATTTTCTGCTTAAGGTCTTCAAATGCCTTCGGGTAGTGTTCTAACCATGACCATGCACCATTTTTGTGCAGCAGCTCTCTTAAAGGTGCTGTCAACTCACTGAAGTCTGGTATAAACTTGCCTAAATAGTTGACCATGCCTAGGAAATGCTGTAGAGCTTGAATATTATCTGGTACTGACATCTCAAGAATAGCTGCTTGCTTAGTCGAGTCTAGTCTCAAGCTAGTACTGGTAGATAAATGACCACATATGAAACTTGTGGTAGTCTGAATTTGCACTTCAGAGGACTGAGCTTCAAGTTTACTTTCCGTGCTCTGTCGAGAACTCTCTTTAGGTTTCTGTCATGCTCTGCTTCTCCATTGCCTCCAACCAATAAATCATCTACTATTATGGCACGAGGATAACCCGAAAAAATTTACTCCATTGCATGCTGGAAAACTTCACTTGCAGAATTTATTCCAAATGGAATCCTTAGGAATCTGTATCTGCCAAATGGGGTACCAAAAGTGGTTTGTAACGAGGATTTGTGCTCAAGCATGACTTGCCAAAATGAACTATCTGATGTTATTAATCTTCTTTCCATTCATTACTGATGGGTTCGGTTCCAAGTCCTTGGAACCGAGTTGGCCTAATACCAAGCTCGTGCCAGCCAAAAAGTCTTGAGCTAAGCTTCTACCCATAGGCCCTTCTCCCTGTTACCTCAGATCTCGTTTGTCATGTAGCCGTAAAGCCATGTTTCAGCTGAGCTCTCAGCTAAGTGAAAACTTGATATCTCTCAGGATATTTTTTCCTTTCTCTTGTTAATATTGGTAATTCTATCACTTTACAGCTATATTTAGACCTTTCACTCATGTTTCTACCTGTTTGGTAACCTTTTTACATACCTTTGGTGGTACAGCCTTTTCTCCCTACCCTTGTGGTATTTCTTGAATACCTTTGTTGGTATTTTATCTGTTTTCCCTTTTAGCTAACTAGGGGTGTGTTTTGACATATATTTATTAGGTATAGTGTGTGTTTAGACATTTTAGACTTAGATATAATAGAGCTTGAATTTGTTCCTTTAGTCTTCTATCTAGTTTGTTGTGTGTGATTTTCATGATGTCTGATAAAAAGGGCACATCGGGGTTTAAACATTGTACTTCATGTAAGGGTAAACTACCTAATAGTGATTCCCTTGATGATTGTGTTTATTGCTTGGGGGTGCACCATCTTTCATGCAACCCCCCCGTGTGATTTGTCAAAGTTTCAGTCAGCGCACTTTTGAACGAGTGCAAAAACAAGTTGATTCTGAAGGGCCTACTTAGGTCACCCTTTTCAGAAGCTCTTTCTGCGATGGAGGTCTCATCCCCTCCAGTCAAGGATAAGAAAAGGTCCCATGCAGTTCCCTCTTCACCATCGGGTGACCAGGACAAGTCTGTAAAGCCTAAAGTGCCTAAGTTATCTTCGGAGCATAAGTCTGCCTCTTCGGCACTGACCTTTTCCGTTCCAGCTATGGCTGTTCCTATGTCGCCGCCCACTTCGGCTTCGATACTGTCTATGGCATCAACTATCGACCTTACAATGACTACTATGACTTTGGCACCGAGTGCTTCTTCGGCACAGTCCATGCCTTCGATGCCTATCTCTGCAATTACGACTGAACCTTCCGTGTCGGCTCCGAGTGCCCCTTCAGCACCGAGCCCTTTTACGGACCGGATAACTATGAATCTGAAGTAGGCAGACTTCATTTGTCTGCAACCTGTGGGTATCGGATCCGACCTCGGATCCGAGCCGGCATTTCAAAAGCTTAGGCTCCGAGCTCCTAGCTCCTCCCTCTACCCATAACCCCTTGCCAAGCCCTGACTGACCCCAGATTTCGTTTGCCGCTTTCAAGTTGCGACGGATTCCTTGAGCTCCTAGTGCAGATAAGTTTTTCTGACAGGAAAATTTTGTAAAATTTAACTTTTTTTGGTTAATTTAAATAGAAGTGTGTCTGTTAGGCTTTCCTTCCTCTACCTTTTATTTTTTTCTTCCCGGGTTTGCGTAGTTTGAGTGGTTTGTGTGTGTTTAGGCCTGTTAGGGCTAGAGTATGTCTGAAGCCCATAAGGCAGTTTTTTCTAAGTGCACCGAGTGTGGCCATAAGCTGTCCCCGGCGGATGGCCACACTCGGTGTGTTAAATGCTTGGGGGTTGAACACCTGTCTTCTGGTTGTACCATTTGTGCAGGGTTCAACCCCCCGAGCTTTGAGGGAGCGGAGGTCGAAGCTGGTTCTGGCGGGACTTCTCCTCCAGATACCGCCGCTTCTGCCCCTCTACACAGCAAGCAGTTGCTGTGGGCTCTCCTCCACCGGCTGGGACTCAACCTCCCTCTAAGATGCCGGAGGAGAGAGTCTTCTAGGGAGAGAGAAAGGAGAGGCACAGGAGAGGCACCACAAACGGAGAGCTGAAACCTCTAGTTCGGCTCCTCCATCCAAGCGGGCCTCTCCTGTGCCTTCTAGTTTCCTCCTCCTCGGCTCCACTCCCTCGGTTCTCTTCTGGGCCCGAGGAGGAGGAGGCTAGCCCTTCAGCGAGGTCCCCAAGGCGGCTCTCTAGGTCCGCTTGGTGGCCTCGACTAGATCTACCTTCTCCATGAGTGAAGCAGACATGGACCGGATGATGAGGAAATTCATCCAGGCCCAAATGCAAATGGGAGTGCTCTAGCCCCCATCCGGGAGGGGCTTGACCCCTTTTTCGCCTTGGCTCCTTCTCCGACCCACACCATGGGTTCGGAGCTGTCGGCGCCGGGCAGAGTTGGATCCGGGTGGGTCGGATCCGATAGGTCGGCGCACCTCGGATCCGTCCCCATCCCTTGAGTGCTTGGTGCCGGACCCGACCTCTCGGAGCCGAGGACCGAGCCTCGGATCCGAGGGAGCTGGTGTGTCTTCGGCTCCGTCTAGGTCGGAGCACACGGTCTCGGATCCGACGGTCTCGCTCCGATCCGCGGCCGGATCCAGTGGGGTCGGCTCGGGTTTAGAGAAGCTGGCTCCCCTCGGCCTTCGACGAGTGGAAAGGGCACTGTTGAGGACTTCTGGACCCCGGTCCCTGCCACGGCTCCATCCCGCACTCCCTTGCAGTTGGGCCAGGCTCCCACCAGCCGGTCCCATGGACAGCCCGCCTCGATGTCCCAAGTAGTTCCTTGGAACATCCAGCTGCGGAAGAGTACTCCTCGGACAGCCCCGAAGAAGTACCTCGAAGCGTAAGTGCAAAGGAGGCACATGGACTCCCCGAGTCCGTTACAAGACACAGACTTGGATGAAGGGAAGGCTCCCAAGGTCACCCCTGAAGACGTCTCATTTGGAGACATTATGGAAATGTTGAGGATCGGGGGTGGTCTGCCCCAAGGCCTCCTCAGACGAGTCTGTGTTCTTGGAGGCATTCGAGGCGGCCCATCTACCTCTTGGGTGTCCCTCCTGCCGACCCTCTGGTGGACCTTATATCCACCAGAGCATGGAAGGATCCGGACACCGTTGAGCCTGTACCCAAGCGTCCTGGCCGTATCCTTTCCCTCCGGACCGCACTCACTGGAGCAAAGGCCCCCAGTAGATGCCATGATGATGGCTGCAGCCACTAAGAGGAATTGGCCCAGGAGAGTCCTTCTATGCATCCTCCGGGCAAGGAGTCCCGCTCGATGGATCGCATTGGGAAGCGAGTTTTCAGTTCAGCAACCTTCTCTTTGAGAGTGCTGAACTACATGGCACACGTCATCAGGATGCAGCAGGATTTGATTAAAGAATACGCTGCATCTCCCCCAGAGTCCATGTCGGGTGAGGACAAGCAGGTATACTCCACCCGAATGGCCACTCTTAGAGCAGTTTCTAACACATCTATGCGGCTACTTTCTCACGCTACCGAGGGAGCCGCTAGAGCCAGCGGAGCAGGCCTAGTCATGAGGCGGCAGGCCTGGCTCCGCCACTGTGATTTCGCAGAGCCCTTCAAGGCGACTTTCGCGAATGCCCCCTTTGATGGTTCTGCCTTGTTTGGCAAAACTGTTCGCGAAACATTGGTCCAGAGTGAGAAGGACGGAAGGCGCTGTCTGCCGTCGGAGTTCGCTTCTCAGCTCCCCAGAGGTCCTTCTCGAAGAACCAAAAGGGACAGAAGAAGATGTGGTTCCGAAGTCGCAGCAGTCCCAACCTGCTCCGGATACCCAGTCCTGGCGTGGCATAGGAGGACAGGGAGGTCGCCGTCCTAGAGGGAGAGGGTTCCTAGAAGCTTTGCGTCCAGAGAACCTTTCTCTGATAGGCCCACGCAGCAGCCCTGAAGGGTTGCCCGGCTGTCCGTCTCTGGAGGCAGTCGGGGCGTTCGAGGCACCTAACTTCTTGGGAGTCCATCACAACAGACCGTTGGGTGCTTCGTGATATCCAGAGGTTATACAATTCCCTGTACAAAGTTCCCAGATCTCGCAGCCTCCCAGATGTTCCACCCGACCAAAGGGAGGCAGCAGCTATCAAATCGGACAGCTGCTAGAAAAGAGCTATCCAGTCGTCCCCAGATCAAACCGGGTCAGGGTTTTACTCCAGGTTCTTTTAGTGCCAAAGAAAACGGGGACTTAAGACCGATCTTAGATCTTTCCCTACTGAACCTGTCAGTAACCAAGCAAAAGTTCCGGATGGTCACCCTTCAATCTATACTCCCCCTCTTGAGGGAGAACGACTGGATGTGCTCCATCGACCTCAAGGACGTACTACCACATTCGCATGGACAGACGGTCCAGGAGGTTTCTTCGCTTCGGCTAGGAGCCAGTCATTATCAGTTCAGGGTCCTCCCTTTGGTCTCACCTCAGCCCCCAGGGTGTTCACCAAGGTTCTAGCGGTTGTAGCGGCCCACCTGAGGCTCCAGGGATTACAGGTCTTTCCGCCTGGACGACTGGCTCCTGACGGCATCATCAAGGCATCTTCTGTGCTCAGCCAGGGACTACTTCCTTCATAGCCCCAAGGCTGGGCATCACTATCAACTGGGAGAAATCTTTACTGCACCCCACACAAGTTATAGATTTCATAGGAGGAAGGCTAAACACCAGGTCAATGCGAGCCTTCCTCACCCCAGACAGAATTTCCAACCTGAAGTGTCATGTCGCAGCGGTCCTGCAACCATTTCCGACAGCAGCTTCGGTCCTGAGGGCCCTAGGTTCGATGGCGGCAGCTATCCCGCTTCTTATTCATGCGCGTTTACGCATGCGGGTTCTTCAATGGACCCTTCAGGTTCAGTGGTCCCCTCTCTGTTCCTCTCTCAACACTCCGATAGCGGTCAGCAAAGCATGCAAAGATTCCCTTCTTTGGTGGCTTCGATCTCCGGAGCCTCTGACAGGGAGACCTTTTTGTGCAGCATTTCCCTGAGCCACAGTGACCACGGATGCTTCTTGCCTCGGGTGGGGGGGGCATTCTGCGGGGAAGATTGTCCAAGGCACGTGGAACTCCACAGAGACTTCGTTGCATATAAATGTCCTGGAAATGAGGGCTGTGCTCCTAGCGTTGCAAGCACTTCACAACGTTCTTCCTTCAGGGACTATTGCGATTCAGACAGACAACATGTCGGTAGTCTGGTACATCAACAAACAGGGAGGAACCAGGTCCTATCCCCTTTGTCGAGAGGCCATGAGAGTCTGGGAATGGGCAATTTCCACCAAACGCTTTCTTGTAGCAACGCACATTCTGGGAAAATCCAACATCCTTGCGGACAAACTCAGTCGCACCATTCTTTCCCTCACGAGTGGTCTCTCAATCCTCAGGTAGTGAAGAAGATTTTTGCCATTTGGGGCAACCCTGTTGCGATCTTTTGCCTCTCACTCAAACGCCAAATGCGACAATTTCTTCGCTCTGCTTCCACCAGGGAATCCCGAGAGATGCGCTGGTGCATGCTTGGCCTCCCGGTCTCCTTTATGCCTACCCTCCACTACCTCTGATGCAGAGGCTTCTGCAGAAAGCCAACAGTTTGGGGAGCAGAATGATTCTCATTGCCCCATTCTGGCCTCACAACCCTGGTTCCCTTGTATGGTCTCACAAAGTGAATCCACCCTGGATTCTGGATCCGATTCCGGATCTCATCTCCCACCCTCTGGGAATTTCGGTCCCCAATCTACGCACCCTGAAATTGACAGCTTGGCTGCTCCAGTTCCATCCTTGATTAGGACTCCCGGTATCTCGTCACCGGTCAAGGCCATCCTAGTGGCGGCTCATAAACCTTCCACTAGGCAGGTTTATCAGAGTAAATGGAAGAGATTCTCTATTTGGGCGGTCCAGAAAAGTTTGGATCCTTTTTCAGCACCTATGTCGGCAGTGCTGGATTTTTTAACAGACCTCTTTCATCAAGTGGCAAGTTCTTCCACGATTAAGGTACAATTGGCAGCCATCTCTCATTATCACATTGGTCATGAGACAGCTCCCCTCATGGCGAAATTGTGCAAAACCTTTCTTAAAGGGATTTTTGTTGAGGCCTCCAGTCAAAGAGATTGTACCACCTTGGGACCTATCTTTAGTTCTGCAAGCCCTTACTGCTCCTCCCTTCGAGCCTGCAGCTTCTACAGACCTGAAGTGCCTTTCCTGGAAGACTGCCTTCTTAGTAGCTATCACTTCAGCCAGAAGAGTGTCTGAACTTCAGGCTCTATGCGTCAAGCCGCCTTACCTTTCCTTCTTTCCAGATAGGGTGTGCCTCAGGACCAATCCATATTTTCTTCCAAAAGTCTCTTCAGAATCTAATATCAACCAATCAATCAACTTACCTGTGTTTTTTCCCCAAGTACTCAAACAAAGGAGAATACAAATTGCATTCCTTGGATGTTCATAGACAATTACAATTTTATATTCACAGAACAGCTGGTCACAGGCAATCAGATCAGCTGTTCATCTCCTTTGCTAAATTTGCTTTGGGTAAAGCAGTTTCTAAAGTCACACTATCGAGGTGGATTGCTAATTGTATTCTGCAGGCTTATGACACTTCAGGTAGACCTGCTCCTCAGAGGGTTACGGCTCATTCTACTAGGGCAGTCTCCACGTCAGCCGCCTTTAAGTCCCGTGTGTCATTGGATGATATCTGCGGCAGCCACTTGGGCCTCACCTCATACCTTTATTTCTCATTATAAGGTGGATGTTGTTTCCAGGGAAGAGCATCCTTTGGCTCAGCGGTGCTCGGAACATCCTTCCATGACGGCCCAAGATTCAGGTAGCTGGGGACTCTGTCCCACAGGTTGCAGACAAATGAAGTCTGCCTACTTCAGATTTAGAAGTTATGTACTCAACATAACGTTCCATCTGAGTAGGTGAGTTTATTTGATGTCATCCCCTCCATCCCCCTGACCTTTATACAGCAAGTATTTATGCTTTGTTCAGATACTGTAGTCAGTATTATATAGGCAAACTCAATCTGAGGTCAGTCAGGGCTTGGCAAGGGGTTATGGGTAGAGGGAGGAGCTAGGAGCTCGGAGCCTAAGCTTTTGAAATGCCGGCTCGGATCTGAGGTCGGATCCGATACCCACAGGTTGCATCCAAATGAAGTCACCTACTCAGATGGAACGTTATGGTGAGTACATAACTTCTAATTTTGACTCCACTGCTTCCAGTCTCCAAGCCTGAGACATTGGTACCAGTAGATTCCACACCATGGACCCGATGCTCTCCATCTACAGACCGTTTTCTAGGACAGGTTAACAGTCCATTCGTAGAACGACCTGACTCCCCATCGGGAGTATCTACTAGACCCACCAGGAGACTTTCTGAACTTGATGTGGTACGTCTTGTGGACCAGCTGTAGACAGCCAGGGGGATACCCACCCCTTCTATGACCCATCCTCTTGCAGGACTTGGGTTAACTTCTCCACGGACTCCATCCTACTCTCCTCCTTTGACCATACCGGTTGCAAAGCTATCTGCTCCAACGTCCTTTTTGGAGCCCATCTCTGCGCCTGTAGTGGACTTCACTGGAGCTCTGGGACTGTCCCTTTGGCTTTTGGTCCCCGCTGCACCAGGCCTTCCTCAATCTCGTTATTGGGCTGCAGTCTCTTCAATTAGTGACACGGTTCCGAGTGTTTCTACGGATCCATCCTCGGTGCCAGGAGTCCTGTCTGCACCAATCCTGCTTGAGGCTCCATCCTCGGGAGCTGGTTCGACGGAGTGGGGTGTGACCCCGGTTCCGAGGTTGTCCTTCTCGGTTCTGGGCTCCCATCCCTCTTCGGGCGGACCTGCTTTCCAAGCTATGGAGAAGGCACTTTCTTCTGGACGCATTCCGCCAACATTGGAATTCCAAACTTCCTTTCCCCCTGAGCTACAGCTGTCACAAGCCACCTCACTTGGACACCAGGTAGGAAAGCCACAGGACCCTCCATTGCAGGGTGCCCCCTCTTCCGAATTCTCCTCAGAAGCCCCCACTGAGGAGCTCCTTTGGAAGAGATCATGCCAGAGGAAGCACTTAGACTCCCCTGAAGAGTCTCTAACAGAGGGCACGGATTTTGATGATGGTGAAGGGTCCCCAAGGTCACCCCCTGATTATGTCTCCTTTGGAGACATCCTTGAAATGTTGAAACAGAGGGGTGATTGGAAGCCCACTAACTCTTCTTTTGAGGAGTCCATGTTTCTGCAGGCTTTCTATGCCCGGCCATCTACCTCTTGGGTGACCCCCTCCTGCAGACGAGCTAGTACAACTCGTGGTGCAGCATGTCTGGAAGAACCCTGATTCTGTTGAGTTGATCCCTCTGAGACCTGACCAGATACTTTCTCTCCCCGAGAAAAACCCGCATTGGTCCAGAAGTTTACCAATCGATGCTATGGTGATGGCAGCAGCCACGAAAAAGGATCTCGCCGAAGAGTCATACTGTTCACCCACCCAGCAGAGAGTCCCATGCCATGGAAAGATTAGGGAAGTGAGTCTTTGCTTTAGCAACCTTTGCCATATGATCCCTGAATTATTTGGCACAATTACAAGGCTCCAAAGGGACTTGATTTCTGAACTCTCTGGAACACTTGCAGGACAAGGTGTCTGACGAGGTAAGGGATAAAGTTGCCTTGCAGCTTGCAACCCTGGAATCGATCTCCAATTCGTCCATGAGGTTGCTCTCACATGCAACCGAAGGAGTGGCAAGAGCTGCAGGTTCAGGCATAGTTATGAGACGCCATGCCTGGATGCGCTTCTGTGACTTCGTGGACCCTTTCAAGTCTTCCTTCCTGAATGCTCCCATTGAAGCATCTTCCCTTTTTGGTCCCAAGATGGACACCCTGAGCAGGTGTGAGCAGGGTGGTAAGACCCTGTCTGCCATAGGTCTATGTTTTTCCAATCCTCAATGTTCCTTTTCCAGGAACCAGAGGACTGGGAAAATGTGGCACAAAAAGTCTCAGGGTCCTTTCCGTGCCACACGTGGTGATGTTACTGCCACGGACAGAGGGGGTAACAATTCCAGAAGACGCCCTTACCAAGGCAGAGGGGGTCCACGTAATCAAGGACCCAGGGAATCTTTCTCTGGGCAGCCTTATCAGCATTTCTGAAGAGTGGCCCGATTGCATTCCTCTGGAAGCAGTCGGGGGTAGTTTCTCTCTGCACCAAGTTGCCTGGCATTCAATAACCACTGATTGGTGGGTGCAGAAGATCATAACCAGAGGTTACACCATTCCCCTCATCACTCACCATTCTCCCTTTTCTAAGAGAAGGTGATTGGATGTGCTCAATAGATCTCCCGGACACGTGTTACTACATCAAAATGGACAAATGCTCCAGGAGTCTACTTCACTTCCGGCTGGAAGCCAATCATTACTAGTTTTGTGCGCTGCCATTCGGACTCTGTACAGCCCCCAGAGTGTTCACAAAGTGCATGGCAGTGGTTACAGCTGACTTGAGACTACAAGAATTCTGGGTGTTTCCGTATTTGGACAGTTAGCTCCTTACTGCCTCACCAAGCATCTTCTGGTAACAGCCCTGCAATACACTCTATCCCTGGTGAAACTTTTAGGGATAACTATAAACTGGGAGAAATCCAACCTTGCTCCAGTCCAGAACTTAGAATTCATTGAAGCAGTCTTCAAAACCCGTTCTTGTCTGGTGTTGCTCCCAGCTCACAGACTTCAGAGATTGAGGCTTCAGCTCCAGGTGATACTCTGTTAAAATAAAGCCTTAGCGAGAGAGGTTCTTCAGGTTTTAGTATCCATGGCAGCTTCCATAACAATAGTGCCTCTTGCAAAACTGCATATGCGAAAACTTCAATGGCTTCTACTTTCTCAATGGTTTCTGAATTACCACCCCCTATGCTTTCAAATTCAGATAACCAGTTCTTGGAAGCAGGACCTCCTTTGGTGGATGAGGCCAGACACACAACTTTGGAGCCATACATTCCAGCCCCCCCAACCCAAAGCCATTGTGACCATGGATGCTTCCCTGATAGGGTGGGGGTGGGGGGCACTTCCAGGGAAAGACAGTCCAAGGCACATGGTCCATGTTGGAGGCCAACCTGCACATCAACATTCTAGAACTGAGAGCAGTGCTGTTAGCATTGCAAGCATTTCAGCCTGCTCTCCCTTCTGGAGCGATTGCAGTTCAGTCCGACAACATGTCAGTAGTCTGGTATATCAACAAGCAAGGAGGAACCAAGTCCTATCCCCTGTGTTGAGAGGCCATTAGAATTGGGCAATGGGCGATAGCTTCCAACCACTTTCTGACAGCAACGCATATCCCACGGATCTCCAATGTGATTGCAGACAAGTTGAGCAGATGTATTCTCCTGTCTCACGAGTGGTCCCTCAATCCCGATGTAGTGGCAGAAATTTTCAGCTGTTGGGGCCAGTCTTGCTGTGACCTATTCGCCTCCCCATCAAACAACAAATGCAGCAGCTATTTTGCCCTATTTTTCCACAGGGGAGTCGCTGAGGGACGCTCTGATTCAAGATTGGCCCAAGGGACTGCTATATGCTATCCCTCCATTCCTCTGATACTCCAATTCATAAAGAAAGCTATTCGGTTGAAAAGCAAAGTGATCCTCATAACCCCCTTTTGGCCTCAACAAGTTTGGTTCCCCTTCCTTTGGCCTCATCTGTTATGTCGACCATGGATTCTGGACCTTTTTCCAGACCTGAATTCTCACCCCCCCAAGGGTTGAGTCATCCGAACCTATCCAGTTTCAAGTTTACAGCTTGGGTTCTCCACTTCTGTTAATCACCAGGCAGGATGACCTTAGCTCACCTGTTCGTGACATTATTGTGGCCTCTCATAAACCATCCACCAGAAGACTATATTTAGACAAATGGGAAAGGTTCTCTATTTGGTCAAAGAAAAAGATTCTGGATCCGTACTCGGCTCCAGTCTCAGCAGTTTTACAATACCTATCTAAATTCTTCAAAGATGGAGCCATGGCTTCTACCATACGAGTACATCTAGTGGCTGTCTCCAACTATCATAATGGGTTGGATCATTCTCCCCTCATCTCGCTTTGGTTATGCAAAACTTTTCTTAAAGGGGTCTCTCACATTAGGCCTCCAATCAGACAACCTATAGAGCCATGGAATCTCACATTAGTTCTTCAGTCTTTAACTCAGCCCCTTTTTAAGCCTGCAGCAAAGTGTGACCTGAAATTCTTGTCGTGGAAATCCCTTTTCCTGGCAGACATCATGTCAGCTAGACAAATTTTTGAGATTCAGGCATGCACCAAAAGGCCCTATCTCATCTTCCACAAGGACAGAGTATCACTCTGGACAAACCCATCTTTCCTCCTCAAAGTTGTTTCAGACTTCTCCATCAGTCAGACCATTGAGTTGCCAGTATTTTTCCTGAACTTTCCTAATAAAGGGGGATACTGCCTACATTCCTTCGATGTGCACAGACAACTGAGATTTTATTTAGACAGGACCAAAGCAATACGTAAAACTGACCACTTTTCATTTCCTTCACTGGTCCTAGAATGGGAAATTCTGTCTCCAACGTCACTTTATCAAAATGGTTAAGGGACTGCATACACTACATTTATTCACTTGCAAAAAAACTGTGCCACAGAATGTTAAAGCCCATTCTACTAGATCAATGGCAACGTCTGTAACCTTCCATTCCAGAGCTTCTATGGATGATATATGTGCAGCAGCCACTTGGGCTAAACCCCACACTTTTATCAATCATTACAAATTGGATGTGGTTTCCAGAGGGAGCGCTGCCTTCGGCTCATTGGTGCTCAGGAACGTTCTCCCATAAGGGCCATCCAAGGAATACAAGGTAGCTAGGGATTCTGTCCCATCAGTGATGAATGGAAAGAAGATTAACAACATCAGATAATACCATAAAGTTCCATCTGTGTTGTTGATCTTCTTTCATTCATCACTTCTCACTCTCCTTCCCCTGCCAAAGGTTCCTGGTGGATACTTTGAGTCCAAGTGGTGAGTTAGGGCATTTGCATAGAAATGGCCTCTGCTTTACTACTACAAGATGGGCAAACTCTATCTGAAGTAACAGGGAGAAGGGCAGTATGGGTAGAAGCTTTTCTCAAGAGTTTTTGGCTGGCTCGAGCTTGGTATTAGGCCGACTCCTTTCCAAGGGCTCGGAATCGAACCTATCAATGATGAATGAAAGAAAATCAACAGCACAGATGGAACATTGTAGTAAGACAAAACTTTTTTTTTTGCATCCAAAACAGAAAAAAACAGTGGCATTTGGTATTAGAGCTGCAACCTCTTCAACTATACGTATTGAATGATGTGGTCTCGTCAGTGTTTTGTTGAAATCTCTTGGGTCAATACATATTCTGATTTCATCTGAGCCTTTTTTGTGAGCTGCTGTCATAGATGACACCTATTCAGTTGGTTCTGTTACTGGACAAATTACACTTTGCTGTACCAGTTTATCCAACTGAGCCTTAACATTGTCCTGCATAGCTATTGGAACTCTTCTTGCTGGTCTGACTACTGGAGTGACCTCTGGGTCTAACTTCATGGAATACACAACTGGAAGTTTGCCCAACTTCTCATCGAAAACATCAGCATACTCTGAGAAAATGGGTTCAGAAAAATTGGAACTAGGATATGCACTTACGTGATAAACTTCTTTCCTAAAAGAAAGCAAATTCATTCTCAGACTGTCTTTTGAGACCCATTTAAGACTGTAGTGGTCTGTAACAGCTCTTGGCCAAATAACATGAAAGCATCACTGAGCCTTAGGTTTGAATTTCTTCACCTCCATAAGCAACTAGTTTTGCATTACTGGTCACATTGAGTTGTTCATTAGTTCTCACCTTAGCAAATGTGTCTGCTGATATAACATTACACTTTGAACCAGTGTCTTCTTTAAGCTCTGTGGATTTACCATTAATCCAGACTGTACAAAATACTTCATTCTTCGCCAATGAATTCACTGCATCAACTGTCTCTCCAATTACTGATACACCATCTACATAGAAAGTAGAATTGCAGTCTACATTGCTTTTTTGTGTGACTTTTCTTTACAACTGTGTGGCGTTTCCTGCTTTGCAAAACTTTTGAAAATGGTTCAATTTTTTACACTTGTGATATTGCTGACCAAATGCTAAGCATTTCTCTCTGTGAGACTCATGATTGGCATCACAATTGCGTCATTGCAACAGGTAACAATAAAGCTGGACTTGGGTTTTGCTGATTCATGCGTGTACTGCAGTGAGCATGCTCCTTTCTTAGAATTTACTGAAAAACTAAGTGGTTTCCCTGGTGAACCAGCAGGGGCTGAGGCTGCCATGTGCTTATGCCTACTGTTTGTCACGTGTTGCATGTTATCTGCATTTGCGCTGGAGCCTGCTGAAACCATACTCTTGTCACTTGCAAGCATACTTGTGTTTTTCTGTCACTTCATGGATTTGACAAATCTCAATGGCTTTATTCAATGTTAAATCACTGTCACAAAGCAAAATCTTTCTCACAGCAGCACTATTAATACAACACATGAGCCTGTCCTTTATTAACTCATCTTTTAAGTTACCAAACCGACATATTTTGGCTTTGTTTCTCAGGTCAGTTATATAAGCTGCAAAAGTTTTTCCTAGTTTCTGATCTCTCATGTAAAACAAATGCCTCTCTAACATAATATTTGTCTGGGGTTTGCACATTTCTCTGAACTTGTGCTTCAAACAGTCAGGATCCTCCCTTGATTCAGCCTGTACAACAATATGACAAGTTTCACCTTCTCCTTCATATACTGCTAGTGTATACACAAATTAATGCTCTCTTCCTATGGCTTCTGTCCCAGCCAGGTTTAGCAAAATGAATGCCCTGGTGTGTGTATCTTTATCTGAATAAGCTGTTTGTATAAAAACATCTTACTCTTGCTTAGATATTCTCCAATTCTCTGCAATATTCTGATCCAATACAAGTAGTAAGGGCTTTTGAAATCCATTTGCCATATTAACATATACCAGTGAAGGGTTTTGCAAATGAGCATGAACACATACACATATGCCAGAAATTTATGCCAATACTTGTAACTTTACCCAATAGTACAACAAGCCTCTGTGTAACTAAACTGTGCAAAATAAGTCTCTCGGACACTGTAATACTCTTGAAATTACTGTATTGAAAGAAATCACTTCTTATCAGTGTAAGAAATATATCAAATAACTGCACAATGGGAATAAACTGGGCAAGAGAAGCTCAAAGTCAATAACATTTTGAAGTAATTGCACTTTGCGAATAAACTGTACACAGCACACTGAAATTTCCCCAAAATGGCGGTACCTTGCTAGGCAATTCTTTACAGTGCAAGAAACACTCTGTAATGGCAGCACTTTGCAAATAGACACACCCAGCACAAGAAACTTTTCGAAATGACTATACTTTGACTGTACTTCACAAAATGGTTGCACTTTGCACACATATAAGCACTTCGGAATACGTGCACAGTAATAAGCACACTGTATGCACTTTTACACACTTTGAATTACTTTGAATAACTCTAGATGTTAAGTTGTCCATCTCGCCTTCATTCTTGCTGGATGGGTTCGGAGCCGACCTCGGCTCCAACTCGGCCACTCTAAAAGCTCGAGAGTTGGTTCTACCGGCTCGAGGCTCCCCTTATATCCCACAATGCTAGGCGTGTATTACCTCAGATCTTGTTTGCCGCTACAGCTATCGAGACGTGTTGCTTTACCGGCTTCAGGTTAGTGTAAGAAATAGTTTAAAAAGTTGATTAGAAACCCTTTAATTTAGTTTTCCATACAGTTTCCCCTTACCTTAAAGGTCTTTGATACCCTTTTCTAGTTCTTAACCTTTTTTTACCTTTACACCTGCAGGACTCTTGTGCTGTATGCCACGGCTTCAGCCCTAGAGTCCTGCAGGAAGGAAAGAACAAGCTCATTTTAAGGGGCTTGCTTAAGCCTGAGGGTCCCCCGACTGCTTCTTCGGGTAAATCCTCTAAGGCTCCTAGGTCTTCGACTCCAGCTACTGAGTCGACGCCTAAGACATCTAAGTCTACTACAACATCGGCTCTGGCTGGAGCCGATGAGACTCGAACTGCTACTTCTGTGGTTCCCTCGGCTCCGGCTGGAGCCGAGGCATTGGAAATTTCTGAGTCGGCTCCGATCAGACCATCGGAACTGACATCTAGAAAGAGGTCCAGGTCACCGTCCCTTGGCTCCGTTCATTCGGCTCCAGCATCTCCCTTGCTGTCTCAACGGAGCCATAGATCTCACTCCTCTAGATCTTCGAGGCTTTCGGATCATGACCTTCAGAGGGTAGTGAGTCGACTTCTTAAGTCCGAGGCACTGGCCCAAATGCTTCAGAGCCCGACTCATCAGTCACTGCTTAACCCTATCCCTCAAAATGTTCCTCCTCCAACCCCTTTGAGCTCGGAGCCGGGGCGTTTCGGAACCGAGACTGTGGTAGCGTCGGAACCGATACAATTGTCTTCGGTTCCGTCGTCGGCTCCGATTTCTTCCTTGGAAGAATCTCAGCGCCGGACTTCCCTCGTCGGCTCCGAGGGGGTGAGTGGCATCAGACCCTTGTCCGACCCCGCTCTCCCTCTCGGCGCTTCGGCGCTGGTGAGTTCGGCTCCGACATCGGCCTCGGAGCCATCGCTGTCGGTGCCGATGGAGGTTTTCAGCTTTTCGGAGCGGGGACCTTTGGCTCTGCCTGACAGAGGTGCCTTCGAGGTCATGCGGAGTGTGTTGGAACCTGGTTCAACACCACAGTCGGCTCCGTCCGTCCCTCCCTCTTCGGTGCCTCAGGTTATGTCTGCTCACTCCCTCATCCCAGACCGCAGAGAGCCAGCTCCTCAAGAATCCCCTGTGGGATCTCATCCTCTTCCGAGGCCTCTCCTGAATTGGCAGGGGAGCCCCTAGGAAGAGAAAGTGCAAGAGGAAGCACATAGACTCACCTGAGTCTGTCACCTCTGACACGGATTTAGAGGATTCCGAGGGTTCCCCCGTTCCCCTTCTGAAGATGTCTCTTTTGCGGACATTCTAGAGATCCTGAAACAGAGGGGAAATTGGCCAGCCCTTAACCCTTCGGAGGATGAATCTGTGTATCTTGAGGCGTTTGGCTCTCGCCCTTCCACCTCCTGGGTGTCCCCTCGCTTTGACCCCCTCATGCAGGTGGTAGCTAAAAGGCTTGGACGGCTCCTGACTCTGTGGACCCCACCCCCAGGAGACCTTCAAAGTTTATCACAGCACCAGCAGATAAGCAATTTCTGACTAAGGGAGTTTCTGTGGATGCTATGGTAGTAGCTGCCGCCACTAAGAAGGAGCTAGCTGATCCTTCAGTGCCTGTCCATCCTCCTAACAAGGAATCTAGGTCTATGGACAGGCGGAAGCGGATGTTTTCGTCAGCGACCTTTGCTATGCGTTCGCTGAACTACCTCTGTCATTTCACTCGTCTTCAAAGAGACTTGATCAAGGAAGCGAGTGAGATGTTAAAGGATCCTACAGCTGCGGGTTTTCAGGACAAGATGAACGCTCAGCTTGCTACCCTAAATTCTATAGCTAACTCCTCCATGCGCCTCCTCTCATATGCGGCTGATGGAGCGAGCAGGGCCGCAGGGACAGGTGTGGCTTTACGCCTTTAAACTATTTTATAACATTGTTTTTAGTTTAACAATTTTATATAAAATGTAACTAATTGATTAATGGTGGGAGGGGTTACATATATGCATATATATAAAAGTGTTTTGTAATGTTAGCTGCTGTTTTCTGAAGAAGTTGGGGCAGGAGCCCTGACGAAAAGTGTACGAGTATTCTGCACACTTAAAGCTTGCATGTGAATTAAACCGTGGTTTGTAAATGTTTCAGCATCGTATTGAGCAGTTTATTTGGAGTTTATTTGGAGTACTACTATAGCTGTTCAGTTTCGGCTTTGCTGTCTGATTAAGGTGGAGCGTGTGTGAAGCTGTTCATTTTTGTTTTACAAGAGTTTGTCGGGCTTTACGCCGGCATGCCTGGATGCAACTATGCAATTTTGCGGACCCCTTTAAAACGTCTTTCACTAATTCCCCTTTTGATGGATCATCCCTTTTTGGTCCTCAAGTGAAAGAAACCTTGATGAGGTGCGAGACGGATGGCAAGACTCTTTCTGCCGTCGGAGTCCGTTTTTCTACTCCTTCTAGGCCTTACCCCAAAGGTCAGAAAAGTGGGAAAATGTGGTTCCGTAAACAATCTCAAAGGACTTTGCCTGACGCACAGAGTCGGTTCCCCTCAAGAGGCAGAGGGGGGAACAATAATGGTAGACGTCGCCCTAGAGGCAGGGGGGTCCGCAGAACCAGGGCAATCGAGAAACCTTTTCCGATAAGCCCTTCCAGCATCCCTGAGGTGTTGCCCGACTGTCCACCTTCGGAGGCAGTCGGGGGAAGATTGTCACTGTACCCAGAAGCCTGGCGATCCCTAACTCAAGACAAGTGGGTACAGTCCATCATTTCCGAAGGCTATTCCATTCCGTTCTTTCGTATTCCAAATTAATCAAAAAAATCCCTTCCAGATGTTCCACCCGCTCAAAGGGATCAAGCAGCATTGGAAATATCAAAGTTGCTTGCAAAAAGAGCCATTCAGCCAGTGCCAGCAGACCAGCAAGGATCCGGAATCTACTCCAAGTTCTTTATAGTTCCAAAGAAAACAGGGGACTGGAGACCCATTTTGGATCTCAGTATCTTGAACAAGTCGGTCAAGAAAACAAGATTTCGGATGGTCACGCTACAATCCATCCTACCCCTATTGGGAAAGGAAAACTGGATGTGCTCCATAGACCTCCAGGATGCGTACTATCATATAAAAATGAACAGACGCTCCAGGAGATTCCTCCGCTTCAGGCTGGGAGCCAGTCACTTTCAATTCAGAGCCCTGCCCTTTGGACTCACCACTGCCCCCCGGGTGTTTACCAAATGCATGGCAGTGGTAGCTTCTCACCTGAGACGTCAAGGATTCCAGGTGTTTCCATACTTAGACGACTGGCTCCTCACAGCTCCTACCAAACATCTTCTTCTAATTGCCAGAGACTACACCTTTCGCATTTGTCAAAAGTTAGGTATCTCAATAAATTGCGAAAAGTCTGTTTTGTCGCCTTGTCATGCTATTACCTTCATAGGCGCAAATCTAGACACAGTCAACATGTCTGCGAGACTCACAGACCAAAGAATAGCAGACATACACAGACTGGTCTCCCTTCTCTTCCACAGCAACAGAGTCAAAGTCAGATTAGTTCTGAAAGTACTGGGGATTATGGCGGCTGCTATCCCGCTACTTCTATTAGCCAGATTTCACATGAGAATCCTTCAATGGATGCTCTTCACACAATGGTCGTACCAGCAACTTCCGATGTCCCACACCATTATGATTACACAAGCATGCAAGAATCATCTTCTTTGGTGGATTTCTTCCCCTCAGCTCTTCCTGGGAAGACCCTTTGTCCCTCCCCCTCCGGTTGCTACTCTGACAACGGACGCCTCCCTGATCGGGTGGGGGGGGGGCATTATCAGGGCAGAACAGTCCAGGGCATATGGCAACCAGACGAACGCCACTTGCATATAAATGTTGTAGAGATGAGAGCAGTGCTTTTAGCGTTGCAAGCCCTTCAAGACTCTCTTCCATTGGGAATGATAGCAATACAGACGGACAACATGTCTGTAGTGTGGTATATCAACAAACAAGGCGGAACCAGGTCCTATCCCCTATGTCGAGAAACACTCAGACTGTGGCAATGGGCTATTTCTTCTCAGCGGTTTCTGATAGCAACGCACATCCCCGGGAAGTCCAATCTTATCGCGGACAAGTTGAGCAGAGCTATCCTCATGCCTCACGAGTGGTCTCTGAAAGATTCTATTTTGGAGAAAATTTTTCTCAAGTGGGGTCAGCCTTGCTGCGACCTTTTTGCTACTCCCCAAAACAGCAAGTGCAGAGATTATTTCACCCTATTCCTTTACCAGGCCAGCCCAGCAGAGACGCTCTAGTCCAAGTTTGGCCCGGAGACTTCTGTATGCATTTCCTCCCTTCCCACTAATCTCTCAAGTGATACAGAAAGCTATCGCTCAGAAGGCCTCATTGATCCTCATTGCTCTTTACTGGCCTCGACAGGTTTGGTTCCCCTTTCTACATCAATTTCTGTTGGAGCAACCTTGGCATCTGGACCTAGTTCCGGATCTTTTGATCCATCAGTCGGGTCAGTTACATCGCCCTCCCTCTCTGAACCTCACTGCTTGGTTCCTCCAGTTCCAACCTTAGCCAGGCTTCCTCAAATATCTCACTCTGTTCGAGATATTTTGATAGCTTCCCATGAATCTTCCACTCGGAAGATTTATCTTAGTAAGTGGAAACGTTTCGCCTATTGGGCTCAAGCAAGGGACATAGATCCTTTCACTGCTCCCATCAAAATAGTCCTTAATTTTCTAGCTGAACTTTTCCATGCAGGTTCATCTCCTTCTACTCTTAAAGTTCAATTGGCAGCTATATCTAACTTTCATGTGGGCATCTCAGATTCTGCCATCATGTCTCACAAGCTTTGCAAAGCTTTCTTGAAGGGAGTTTTTCTTCTTAGACCTCCTATAAGAAATCCTCCTCCTTCTTGGGACCTTAATTTAGTTCTCACATCTTTGATTCTTCCCCCTTTTGAACCTGCAGCTTCCTGTTCAATGAAATTACTATCCTGGAAGACTCTCTTTCTGGTAGCCATTACTTCAGCTAGAAGGGTCTCAGAGCTTCATGCACTCAGCAGTCGACCGTATCTGTTGTTCCATAAGGATAGGGTATCCTTACGGACCAATCCATCCTTTTACCTAAAGTAGCCTCTGCAAATCTAAATCAAAACATTGACCTCCCTGTGTTTTTTCCTAATTTTTCTAACAGGTCTGAACAAAAATTGCATTGGCTAGATGTTCATCGTCAATTAAGGTATTATTTGGATAGGACCAAACAGATCAGAAAAACTGACCAGTTGTTTGTCTCTTATGCAGAAGGCAGGAAGGGCCTTTCAGTTTCGAAGGTATCACTCTCCAGATGGCTAACATCCCTGATTTCCTTTGTGTATGAAATTAGACACCAAAAGTTGCCTAACAAACCAAAGGCACATTCGACTAGAGCCTTGGCTACTTCTATAGCTTTCCAAGACAGGCTGCCTATTGATACCATTTGTGCAGCAGCTACATGGGCTACTCCTCACACTTTCATTTCTCATTATAAATTGGATTTAGCTTCTAGACATAGAGCTAATTTTGGTTCCACTGTACTCAAGAGTCTGTTCCGATAGGCCACCCGGGACAAGGTGCTAGGGACGCGGTCCCATCCAGCAAGAATGAAGGCGAGATGGACAACTTAACATATAGAAGTTATGTTCTTACCATAACGTTCCATGTTAGTTGTCTTCTTCTCGCCTTCTTTCTTGCGTCCCACCCTCCTTCCCCCTAGCCTGGACAGACCTAGAGGAGTTTGATTGTGACCTCTCTTTCTACCACCTCTGTTGTATATATGTATATGCTATACTTTGCATATATTCCTTCATCAGGTTTCAGGTCACCTTCTTCCTTGCTTTTTTATAGAGGTGGGTTTTCCCATTTCCAGTAGTTCTGGAGTTATTATTGCCTGGGCCTAGCTTACAAACGAGATCTGAGGTAATACACGCCTAGCATTGTGGGATATAAGGGGAGCCTCGAGCCGGTAGAACCAACTCTCGAGCTTTTAGAGTGGCCGAGTCGGAGCCGAGGTCGGCTCCGAACCCATCCAGCAAGAAAGAAGGCGAGAAGAAGACAACTAACATGGAACGTTATGGTAAGAACATAACTTCTATTTATACCCTTAATACAATACGAATTTGTAGTTATGCAAAAACACAGCACTTTGCCAAAAAACATGCAGTCACCTTGCTTTATTGACATGTAATGTGCCCTTTTTTGCCCTTATTTTATTTGTTTTTCTCATTTCATCTCTTTTCATGCCCATTGTACTTTTCTTGTGCTCGTTTTACTCTAAGCATGCCCATTTTGCCTTACACACACTCGTTTTACTGTAAACATACTTACTTTGCTTTTAAACATACTCGTTTTGCTTTCCTGATGATCATTTTGTCAAATATCTTAATTTTAAACATTTCTTTTAGTTAAACTGTTTGTGCCCCACACTTCTTTAATAATGCAGTTTATGCCTTGTGCCTTTGTAATGCTCCATTTTGTCTTTTTTTTATAAAATAAGCAGTTTGTACAAATTCTCATTACCTTTGCTTCTTTTCTGGCTCTTTTTCATGCTCATTTCTTTTAATTTACCTTCACTGTCATTTCTGCACCTCATGGCTCCAAATATCATTCGCTGGCATCCCAGATCTGACACCATTTCACTCTCTCACTTTGGACACAATAGAAGAGTCTTCATGGTACTGTTCAAACAGTTTTATTGTATAAAACACATCGTGATAGAAGTTTACTGACTTTAACTTAAGTAACTTATATAAAAAGTAACTACTGCAGTCATACTTGCTTACTCTCTGGCTGTACTCTCAAAATGGCACTGGGAAGAGCATGTGCCTGGTATTTATATGTGCATGCTCAGTCCTTGATATGCTTCTTAAAGACACAGCACATAATACTCTGATCTACAAGTACCAACCGATCACTCAGTACCAAAGGACTGTTAATAATTTTACCACGTACAACTTACTTCCCCTTGATAGATCCATTTGTGGACGGTGCTCCAAGTCCTTTTTTTGGAGAGATGCTCACCAAAGTCTCCATCGGCCTCCGATATTCGGTCCATCAAGAGTTTATCAGAGTCACATATTATGAGACTGGTGGACCAGCTCCTGACAGCGAGGGGATTACCTGCTTCCACAATTCCTAGTCTTGTTAGATCTGGAACCTTACCCTTCTTCCACCCCCATGCATATTCCTCTTTCGACTGCAGCTGAGATTTTGGAACTTTTGGTGCCAACCTTTCTGGCTTCAATGGTTTCTGTGCAGGCCGGAGCTCATTCTCCGACACCGGTAGTTACCCTGAGTTCCTCCAGGTCTTCGGAACCGGGCACCTCCCAGATTCCAAGAGGGCAGGGTTTGACTTCAATACTTTTGGACCCTTCCATGCCCCTCTGTGCATTAGCATATCTAAACTCAACCCCAACTTCTGCATCGGGGTGGCCTCCTTGGTGTGGGATGGGACCATGGTTCCAAAGGAGTCTATTTTGGTTTTGGGGTACCATCCCTCTACAGGGGGGCCTGCCTTCTAGACTATGGAGAGGGCCTTGTCCATTGCGGGCAGTCTATGCCTTCCCTGTCTGACCAAACATCGTGTCCATCCCCTCAACTAGAGCTTTCACCAGTCTCTACCCTGGGACAGAGGACACAGAAGTCTCAGGACCATACCTCTCAGGTTAAGTCATCTCCAGAAACAAGTCCAGAACATCCCACTGAAGAGGAACCTTTGAAGAGACAGTGCAAGAGAAGTACTTGGACTTCCTTGAAGAGTCCTTCACAGAAGATACTGATTTCGATGAAGGGGAAGGTTCCTCTAAGTCCCCTCCTGAAGATTCGGAGACATCCTAGAAATCCTTAAACAGAGGGGTGGCTGGACTACCATTCAACCTTCCTTAGAGGACTCAGTATACCTAGAGTCTTTTCCTGCCCAGCCATCTACCTCTCTTGTATTTCTCCAGCCACTGTTGTTCTTATTATGTTGATTGCTCAGTGGGCTTGGAAGATACCTGACTCTATCGAGCTAATCCCCAAGAGGCCTGATCGCATTCTCTGTGCCACTAAAGATGAGCAACATTGGGACAAAAGTATTCCTGTAGATACCATGGTGGTTGCGGCAGCCATTAAAAAAGAACTTGCTGACAAAAGTCCTACTATCCATTCTGCTAACAGAGTCTACAATGATGGATAGATTTGGGAAGTGCGTATACACTTCATTGACTTTTGCCCTTAGGTCCTTGAACTATATGGCATATTTTACCAGGCTTCAAAGAGATCTGGTTAAAGAGCTTACAGATACTCTTTCAGGAGCAGTAGCTGAAGGAGTTTGAGACAAAGTTGCTTCTCAGCTCACCACCCTAGAATCTATCTCCAATTCGTCCATGAGGCTAATTACTCATGCTGCCAACGGGACAAGAGCAGCAGTTTCAGGCGTAGCCATTAGGATACATGCCTGGATGCGCTTATGTGATTTCATGGAGCCATTTATTTCATCAACATTCCATTTACAGATCATGTCTGTTTTGGCCCCAAAGTTAGAGACTTTAGCCAGATGTGAGAAAGATGGGAAGACCCTTTCTGCCATGGGCATATGCTTTTCCACTCCTCAACAGCCTTATTCCAGGAACCAGAGAAGTGGTAGTCTGTGGTTCAAGAAGACCCAAGGATCTTTCCAGAGCTTATGTGGCACTGACTTCCCACGGGGCAGAGGGAGGAGTAATAATGGAAGACACCGTTCAAGAGGCAGAAATGGCCCGCAGAATCAGGGTTCCAGAGACTCTTTCCCTGGTAACTGCCACCAGCGGTCCTGAAAGGAGGCCCAATTGCCTTCCCCTGGAGGCAGTCGGGGGGATGATTATCCCTGCACCAATCTGCCTGGCTAGGAATAACAATGGGAAAATGGGTGGATTGGATCATTATCAAAGTTTACAACATCTCCCTTTCAGAGGAACCAAAAAGACCAAGAAAAATCCCGGACATTCCACCCAGTCACAGGGAGGCGGCCATCTTAGAAATTCAAAAACTGCTCAACAAAAGAGTCATTCAGGCAGTCCCACCAGACCAGAGAGGGTGTGTAATTTACTCAAAATTCTTGTAGTGCCAAAGAAAACGGGGGACTGGAGACTGATTTTGTATCTCAGTCAGTTGAAGAAATAAGTTCAACAAACCAAATTCTGGATGGTCTCGGTTCAGTCTATACTTCTGTTCTTGGAGAATGACATTTGGATGTGCTTGGCAGATCTTCAGGAAGTGTATTACCATATAAAAATGGACACGCGGTCCAGAAGATTCCCACGCTTCCAGCTGGGAACCAGTCACTAACAGTTCAGGGCACTGCTCTTTGGTCTCACCACAGCCCCCAGGGTGTTCACCAAATGCATGGCAGTGGTAGCAGCCCATCTCAGACTGCTGGGATTCTGAGTGTTTCCATATCTACACGACTGGCTCTTTACCACTTCCACCAGGCATCAACTCCTAAAGGCACAAATTTACACTCTTATCCTTTGTTCCAGCTTAGGAATCACTATAAACTATGAAAAATCCCATCTAGATCCATTACAGCATCTGGAGTTCATTGGAGCTATGCTTGACACAGTCACCGGCTTTGCATCTGTTCCCACAGAAAGTCTCCAAAGGATCAAATCACAAGTGATCCAGATCATTCAAAGCAAGAAAGTAACAGCAAGACTCATTCTACAGGCTCTAGGTCAGGGGCAGCCTCTATCACTCTAGTTCCCCTGGCCAGATATCACATGCAAATTCTTCAATGGATTCTGGCCTCGCAGTGGTCTCTCCCTTTTTAATTTCTCCAAATCTTTTGGGTTTCTAATAACATGACAGGAATGGACCCCATTCCTAAGTCAAAATACGATTAAAGTTAATGAAATTAGTATTGTTTCACTCTGTGATGTCAGCTAAGAGTGCTCTTCACAGCACCCACAATGTGCCTAGTAATGACTCCTTCTGTAATGCGTACAGAGTTACGTGTATTGATAGCATATCTAAATATGATGGTAGACTCTTTTTTTATAAGACCCGCTGCTCCTGCTACAATTGCAACTATCTTGGTATCCTTCTTCCACATTGCTCTCGTTTCTGATTCCTTGTGTCTCTCTGTACGTAGGATACTGTAGTCACTGGGTATGTTGATTTCAGTGATCAATGCTGCTTTTGTCTTCTTTTCTTGGACTACTATATCCGGTTTTCTAGCATCTATCTTTTGAATTGATGGTACTGGATAATCCTATGTGATGTGGACTTAATAATTTTCTATAATGCTTTGTGGCTCATGTTTCCAGTGGTTCTCAGCCACTTCAAAACCATAATGTTTGCACAATCCCCAGTGCAATAGTCTCACTACACTATTGTGCCTTTCAGTGTACAGGCCCTCTGCCATTAGTACGTCACAACCAGCAACAAGGTGTGCGACTGTTTCCAGTTTGCTTTTACAAAACCTACATTTATCTGTTTCTCCCACATGTTCAATGGACTTTGTAAACCAGTGTGTATGTAGACCACTGTCTTGAGCTGCCAATATTAACCTTTCATCTCTTGGTTTGAATTCACCTCTCCTTAACCAGTCCTGCGTTCATTTCTGATCAATGGTCCTTATTGAATCAACCAATGTCCCATCTGATTGTGATCACCAATTGCTGCAAGGAAAACCTAAGTTGGTGTCTTCACTCCAATTAAATATTATTGTCTGACCCTGTGTCCCTTATCAACCCCAAGCCATAGTGGCCACAGACGCATCCCAGATAGGGTGAGGGGGCATTAGCTGGGAAAGACCGTCCAAGCCACTAGGTCCCAGCTGGAGGTCAACTTGCATATCAGTGTTCTAGAGATGAGGGCAGTGATCTTAGCATTAAAGGCATTTTAAGATACCTTCCCATTGGGAACGATTGCAATACAAACAGACAATATGTTGATACCCTCTGTGGTGGCCAGAGAGATGAACTTTTGGGAGTTCATGGTGGGGAAGTGCACTGTTCACTTTTTCAATGTCTAATATGTACATACAGTATAATGCCTGTTTGTTGCTCTTTCAAGACATTTTAACTAAAGGTGGCCCACTTGACTCCATGTGATGATTGTATTTCTCAAGATCGCTATGTTTCTTTTAACTTTCTTGTCTCTGCCAAGTGTAGTTTCTACTGTAAAGGAGGTCTTGGGTAGATCCTTACTTTGGAAATGCCTGGAAGGACTTAGATCTTCCATTTGGTCTGCATGGAAGGACATTTTTATTGCCTTATCAGTCTCGTAAAACATACTTATTCTTTCTAGCTTAAGGATACTACTAGTTTGTTTTTATTCACTGGCATCTACCCAAGTACTTCAAACAGAGAATTAGGTATTCTGTCACCATCACAGACTTCCTGTTAGATAATGTACTATCACAATTGAGATAATTTTTTCCTTGTACTGTATGCTGTTCCTTGATCAGTTCTGTTTCAGTCAAGAAACTGTTACAGGTATATCATGTTACATGTCAGCGTTATACTTGGTGAAACCTTTGTAGCAGGTACCCTTTCTTTGCATGCTCCTTACAAACAGCCCTTCTTCCTTTGGGATTGCTGTTTTGTTTTGAAGAAACTAACCCCCCTCACCATTCATGAATTCTTAGCATAGCTGGTCCTTTTACTGACATCAGTGTTTTTTGTCAAGAAAATGTTTATATTTCAGGATTGTGTCTCCTCATATTTTTGGTTGCATGTAGAGAAAGGTTTTCAGGGAGATCATTACCCTCCTGTATGCTTGGGAATTTTGACAAGCATAATGTCAAGTGGCCTTTGTTTCTCTGGTGTGCTCCTAGTCTTACTATAACCTTTGCAGTGTCTATTATACCATACAGATGACTGCAGACTTCATATGGTCAAGACCAGGACCTTCAGTAAGGGTAATCGTTGCTGTTCCTTTGGGGTTACAGTATCCAGGAGAGATTATCTCTGTAGTTTATGTGGCTTATCAATTCGCAGGTGGTGTCTTCCTCATCCATTATGAGTATGGAGTAGAGTATTAGGTCCACCTAGGACTCATTTAGCTGGTGCTGCTCCCATTTCATTTCTGTTTTTTGACATCACATTTTTGCTGCAACTATATTAGCACCCAGGAACTTTTGCTGAACCACTTGATCCAATCTTACAAAATTGCTATGGTTGGGTCTATATTAGAATATCGAAAGTTTAATGGTTCGAATCACTAAAGGTGGACCATTAATGATCGAACCATTAAAATTTCGAATGTTCCGAAAAAAGAAATTAAAAAAAAGAAAATCTAAAGGGTGCAGACGGGGGCAAGCCCCCCCCCGCACCCCCACACCCCCCGCTACTTAAATATACCAACTCTGAGACCGCACTACATTGAAGTAAATGGAAATCTCCCCTTACAGAGATTTCTATTTACCTGTTCAACATTCTGCACTTTCGCTTTTCTCATGTCAACAACATCAGATTCGACATTGTCGGCTTTCGAGAATATAATTGGTAACCGCTATGGCTTATAGATAAGTCACATTTTAAGAGCCAAAATGAGTAGACACCCAGTGACATCAGCTATGGATTCTTCCCTGTTAGTAGTGATGACTAAAACTCCTTAGCACTTACCATCATGTTAGAACTGCTTGGATGCTTCCGTCTTTGTTTCCACCCCACTGCCCTTACTGTGTCTCAGCTGGACAAGTATACCTGATTCAGGTGAATGAGTCTTAGAGACATGGGAAAGATGAAGCCAAAACATTGTGTCGACCTTGTGTTATGTTCTTGGTCACTCACACTCTTTTTTTCTATATTCTATATTGGCTGAGCTGGTGGCTTCCAATTTTGGTCTAGAACTCCATCTGAAGTAGCAGAGATGGAGTTTATGACTTTGCTTTGGTGGAATTGACCTCTATAGACTCACTACAGCTGCTCTTTCCTTGTTGAAGTTACATTCTTTGACTGGTCTGCAATCACTGGTCTCATAGGGGGACACAGCCTGACTTAATTCTTATGTGCCGACATATTTGTCCTTTCTGACAGAGGTCTCCAGCTGGTGACATCTGTTTGGGATCATGATTGAAGGAGGCCAACTCTGGTTTAGGGGAGCATAGTTTTGTTATGTTAACTTGTTGCTGGTGTTCACGAAGCATCCTGGCCACACATTTTAGTTATGGGTTCCTCATTTTGGATCTTTGTCTTCATCCTCCTTGGATATCCATCCTAAAATATGGAAGGTGCTACCTTGGGGTTTCTACAGTGAAAGACTACTACCCACTTTCCATTCCCAGCTACTATATAGGTATTTTTAATTGAACAGATGTTAAGATTTTTTTGTTTAGTTGACCCCCCCCCCCCATTCCTACATTTCAGGCAAGATGCCATCATGTTTGTAATACTCTATTCATACTAAGATGCTTTTTTCTGCACTGAGGATTTTATGGCTTTCTGGAGGATGTGCTTACCTGTACCTGCTGTCTATGGAGTGGGTGACAGACTTCACTTCCCTCCCATCATGTCTGGTCGCTTTACAGAACATTGTAGGTAGGTGTCCTGCTGGGTTGGGTTGGCGATGTCATGGCTTTATTTTATGAGGCAGTGCAAAAGCTTTATATGTTCTCTTCATTGAGTAGGCAGTGCAGCCAATATGAATTTGCACCAGGACATTTCTTTTCCTGTCTTCTCCTCTTGGTGTCACTTCATTATATTTATTTTTATTTATTGATATTTGTTTACCAGGAAAGTCCAGCTGGGCCAAGCATACTCATTTTCAGTGGAGGCCCGGGAGTAAAGCTCCTAATGCATTACAAAATTTGCAAAATATAATAGCAAAAACAGTGCATTACATTGCAAGTAGATAATAGCAATAACATAGTA
Source organism: Protopterus annectens (assembly GCF_019279795.1). Classification (NCBI taxonomy): domain Eukaryota; kingdom Metazoa; phylum Chordata; order Ceratodontiformes; family Protopteridae; genus Protopterus; species Protopterus annectens. The sequence continues at coordinate 1,874,134,676 of NC_056733.1, forward strand.
TTAAAATATAATATGATAATATTAAAATGTATAAGTTTGAGAAATATAGTTATATATATATATATATATATATATATATATATATATATATATATATAAAACATAAGGTGAGTTTAAGATACATGAGCAGACAGCTATAGGATAATATGAGAGGAGTAGTAGGCTGTTAATATGAGAGGAAATAGGCATGGGAACAGAGTATAGAGGGAAATGGCATGGAAGAGTAAAAAGAAAGGTTAAGACTGTGAGGGGGGCTACGTCAGATGTAAAATAAGACAGAGTGGGAAGGGGAGAGAGCTGGTGTTGAAGATATTTAGTGAAAAAGAAGAGGATTGGATTCTAAAGTAAAAGTTTATGAAGGAAATAGGGGTGGATATGTAGATAAGGATGAAGGAGTCCCTGCTTGGCCTGTGGACTGAATAGGTGGTGTGATCTATCTGAATTTACATTCAGGACTTTTCTGTTACTGTCTCCTCTCCTCAGACTGGATTCATCATCCTTGATTAGTCCTATGGCTTCTTCCCATGAGAAGTTTCCCTTTCCTTTTGGATGCTTATGTCATAAGATAGAGTGTGGATGGTTCCATGGTGGGCTGTTTCATGTGTTGCAGAGAGTTTCAGGCTGTCTTGATCTTCAGTGCTTCAATGCTTCACACCTGTCCATATAACAGAGGAACTTTCTCAAGTATGTCATTTCTTGATAAACTGTCATTTAGATATGCCTATGTCCAAAAAGGCTACCTTTTGGCTTTCTTGCATCTACTAATAAGTAAAAAATTGTGATAGGTATAAATGGTATTTTTAGGTTCTAGGATTACTGGTATCCTGCCAAAGCCAAGATCTTAACTTAGACTGCAGTATCAGTGAGAAAGCTTCCAAAATCAGACACGCAGGAGAATTAATTCGGGTCTCCTTCCCCATATCCCTATTTGAATATTGGAAGTTTTATTGTGATTTATTTTCCTACTTATAATTGCTGGTCAAAAATTGGAGATGGAAGAGAAGAGCTCGGGATCATGGATAGAAAGAGGTGAAAAAGCTGCATGGGAAAGCGTTATATACTGAGTTAAGCATAAACATACAATGTTAGTGCTATCAGAAACAAAGAATGAAGTACTCAAGCAGATCTAACTATGGTAAATGCATAATTTTTGTTGTGTGTGTGTTTTCTGTTTGGAATTATTTGTCTTGTTTAGGTTTCCAGAATGATTACAGCATTAATGATTTTCTTTCTTTTCTTGTGTACAGCAGTATGGATACAATGAGGCAACTCTTCTGTAGAATGTGCAGTTGGGTGTGTATAACTGCTGATAAAGTGAGACCATTTTTCAGGAGAATGTGCAGTTGCAACTATGTCGATAAAATGAGATGGCTTTGCAACATAATATACAGTTGTCTTGAACCTCATTTCACATCCAGATTTAAACCAAAAGGGAGTATATCTCGAAAGAGTGAATATTTGTACAATGTTTATTCATTAGACTACAAGACATTTGAACCTCCATCTCTAACGATTAATAGTGAAACTTTTAGCTTTGTTGATGGTTGCTGGAAGAAGGAAAATGAGACTTTATTATCAAGCAGATTTGTTACAAGTCTGCAGCAGAAGAATGAAGCTTTCAATGAGGAATTCAGCTATTTAAAGACTCGGAATGAGCTGCTTTGTGACATGTTGTTAGAGTCTACAGCAAAACTCTGTCTAGCAGAAGAGAAACTGGAAGCCTGTGAAATTTCTTCTTATCTAGGAGGAGGCAGAGAAGATGGTCTGTTCATGGTTCAGACCTAATTATCTGAGACTTAAAGGAATGTTGTAATGAGAGCAGCTAATGGACGACACTATGGTTGCTGTCATCATTAGACAAAGAGTGCAATTGCCAATGTTTTTAAGTCTGTAGTAGCTTCAGGACAAGGTCCATATTTTCTAAAATCAAGTCCTAAAGCTCATTGTTGTTTTGTCCCTGCCCCTTAGGAAAGTGTACAGAAAACAGAGGTAATCCAGAGAGCTTGAGTGTAGTCTGGTATCCCACCTGTGACCCAAAGATTGATAAGACTAACAAGAAACACAATACAAAGAACTAGTCCAGATTAAATCACCTTAGATAGCTGATTTATGAGACTCTTGTCTCTGATCCCCTTCCTGTGGGAGGAATAAAGACAACTTGTTGAAGTTTCCAGTAGTTTATTCAGTTGAATAGGCAGATGGTGAGTGTACAAGAACACGCACAGTGAAAGAAAGTAAAACAGTCTTTAAGAGCTGCTAGAAAGTCTGTTTTCCACACTTATAAACAAGATGTTTGGCAGAACAAACAACTTTGGGACACAGTTTTACCATCTGCCATGGGGCACTTCATTCCTGCCTGCTGTTTTAACTGTCCCTGATTATGCAGAACATCCCTGTTTTTGCCCTGTCCCTTGTAAAATCTTTGATGTGTTCATCATATTGATCACTGCTGTAGTAGCCTTAGCTATTTGGGCTCTATCCTGCCAAGGATATTACAGACAGCCAGCTTCTAAAAGCTTCAGGGCCACTTCCACACACCTGCTGTAGAAGAGAGTGCTCTCTATGGGATTCTATGGATCGATGGTTGGCTTGTGGTGCTCCTTTGCTGGGCAGATAAGCTCTGTTTGGGGAAAAGAACTTCCATATAAAAAAAAAAGTTGTTTAATTGTACTTTCTGTTTAGGAAAATTATTGTTAAGCTAGGAGTTAACAGTACTTTTGAAAAAGAGCAGACTTTTCTCTTGCCAGTTTAAAAGTTGAACTGATGTTGTCATTTTCATTCACTCCTCAGTTGATGGGTCTCTAATCTGACTCAGCTGCTTCTACCAGATCCTCTGATCCAAAGTGTCCCTTTACCCGTAATGCCCCAACAACCTAACATACCTCAGAACATTTAGCTGCTGATGCAGATCCTCTCTCTCAAGCTTTTGGATGATTTCTTAGTTGTAATAGCGAGTTTTGCTATATAAAATATAAATATAGAGAGAGGGCCTTTTTATTTCTTTCGCTCACATACCTCCCTTGTTCAGCATTTTTCCCCTACTATGATTTTCTTTGGGGTTGCTACTGATTTCTCAGTACTTTTTAGTACTGTTGCTGGTACCTAGCTATCTCAAACTTTTATTCTGCTCCACCTTTTAGAGTATTTCTTGACTACCTTTTCGGTAGCTATCTTTTTCTACTTTTACTTTCTTTTCTAATCTATTCTCTCTCTCTCTCTCTATATATATATATATATATATATATATATAAAGAAAGTGGTAGTTTTTTGTTAGTTATAGTTTTTCCGTAGTTTAGTTAGGCTAGTATGGCTGATAAATCTACTGGCTTCAGAAAATGCATCACTTGTGGACTTAAAATATCACACTAAGATGCCCACAGGGAATGCTTATACTGTTTAGGACCTGCACATTTAGATGTGGACTGCTCCGTTTGTGCTGGTTTCAACTCTAGGGCACTCACAGACAGGAGGAACAAGCTTGTATTGAAAGATCTTCTCCCTTCCACTTCTTCTGCTTCAGCTGGGGCTCAAATCCCCTCAAAGAAAATTGATAATGGAAAGCCCAACTCTGCTCCCAAAAATAAAGGTTCTCGTAAGAGGTCACCAGATCCCACATCTTCTTTGGCTCCTTCCTAGGAGCCTCCTGAAAAAATATCAAAGTCAGATCCGACCACCTTGAATCCCTCTACTTCAAAATCAGAATCAGCTTGTGTCTGATAAACTCTTCCCCTGCCAGATCCAGTTGCATTTCAGCTCCCTTTACCCTTCTTAGAGGAATCCCCCCCATAAACATTCTTGACCACTTCTCTAAAGTCTTCCAGGAGTTTATCTGAGGCTGACATGGATAGGATGATGAGGAAGTTCCTCAGAGCTCAAATCTAGATGGGGTACTCCCACCTATGTGAGTCGACTTATGACTACTTCCCCTTTGGTCTCTCCTTCTCCAAACTTGCCTACTGTATTTGAGCCTTTGGATCCAACACCACTTGTGGTGTCCACATTGGATCCAAAGACAGTCTGTTTTTTTACTCTGGTTGCTTCCCTGAGTCATCCATCTCAGAGCCTTTTGGAGCCAGAGTTTTAGGGCTGAATCCAGGGCACTAGAGGTAAATCCAGAGCCTAGGGGCTTCAGGTCTGGACAACTTGGGTCAGACTCCATCCTTGTGCAAAGTGTGTGCAGGGTTGCAGGAGCTGGTGATTTGGGAAATATTAGCTCCTTTACCATAGACTTCAATTTCCCCCAGGCACTCTGTCTTTGAAATTGTGGAGAGGGCCTTCTCATTACCTAGAGAAAGGACATCCCTACCTCTCTCAGATCAGACAACTTTACCCTTCTATGGTTCTTTGCTCTGAAACTCATTCTTCCATTCCACTATGGCAGCCAGCCCACTCAAGTGTCCAGTCAGATCCTCACAGCTCTCCCATCTCTTCTGATACATCTTCAGAACACCTTGCTGATGAGGTCCCTTGGAAGACAATGTGTAAAAGGAGATACCTAGATTCCCTCCGGAATTTCTCATGGAGAATGCTAATTTCTGTGAAGGGGAAGGGTCCCCCAGCTCTCTACCTGAAGATGTCTCATTTGAAGACATTCTAGAGCTCTTAAAACAAAAAGGTGGTTGGTCTTTCAATACCCCATCCCAAGAGGCATCTGTGTTCCGGGATGCTTTCAGGTCTGGCTTGGCCTTGTCTTGGGTGACTCAACTAGCTGATGAACATATAGATCTCATTCCTTGCTGAGCATGTTAGGAACTGTATACTGTTGACCCCATCCCTAAATGTCCAGACAAAATTTTAGCCCCTCCCAAGGATAAGACACAGGTGCAAGGGGGTCCCCATTGATGCCATGGTTGTGCTGGCGGCCACCAAAAAAGAGCTTGTGAAGAAGAGCTTTTCTGTCTGTCCGCCTAATAGAGAATCTAGGGCCTTGGACAGATTTGGTAAGCACTTGTACCACTGAGTGACCTTTGTTCTGTGGTCACTAAATTATCTGGTACATATTACAAGACTGCAAAAAGATTTGACTAAAGAACGCTCCATATCTCTTTCTGGGTCTATGTCTGCTGAGCACCAAAATAGTCTTCTCACAACTGGCCATCCTTCAATCCATGTCTAATGCATCCATAAGGCTGATCTCCAATGCAGAGGAAGATACCTCACTGGTAGAGGGTTCAGGCATAGTCATTAGGAGACATGCTTGGATGCAACTGTGTGACTTTGCAAAGCCCTTTAAGTCTTCATCAATGCTCACTTTGGTGGATCTTCCTTATTTGGTGCTAAAGTAAAGGACACGCTGTGCAGATGTGTGCAAGAAGGAAAGATCATATTTGCCATTGGGTACATTTTACTGTCCCTCAAGACCCTTTTCCCAGAATCACTGAGGAGGTAGGAAGATGTTTCATAAATCCCAGGGCCTTTTCAAGACTCACAAGGAGATAGTTCTCTCAAGGTCAGAAGTGGAAACTCAAAACAGTAGATGCCACTCCAAAGCAGAGGTGGCCCACAGAGCCAATGCTTCCAGGATGCCTTCATGGACAAACCCTACCAGTGCTCCTGAAAAGGGGCCCAACTGCTGCCCTCTGGAGGCAATTGGGAGACATTTTTCTCTGCCCCAAAGTCCTGTCTGTCCATAGTGAAAGATTCATGGGTGCAGATAATTATATCCAGAGGTTGTATCATACCATTTTCCCAAATTCCCCCTACAAGAATGAAAAGAATACCCTTTATTCCACCCAATCAGAAGGAAGCAACAACATTAGAAATAGAAAAGCTGCTAGAAAAAAAGAGTCATCCAGAAGGTCCCCCCAGATCAGAGAGGATCTTAAGTGTCAAAGAAGACAGGGGATTTGAGACCCATCCTGGATCTCAACAAACCAAACCAGTTTGTGCAATATTCAATGTTCTGGATGGTCATGGTTCAGTCCTTTCTGCCTCTACTGTAAAAGGACGATTGGTTGTGCTCAATAGTTCTACATGATGTGTACTATCACATCCAAATGAACAGGTGCTCCAGAAGATATCTGCATTTCTGGCTGGGAACCAATCATTACCAGCTCAGAGCACTGCCATTTGGTCTCACCGCAGCCCCCCCAGGGTGTTCACCAAATGCATGGCAGTGGTAGCAGTTCACTTGAGACTGTTGAGATTCTAAGTGTTTCCATACCTAGGTGACTGGCTCCTAACTGCCCGAACCAGGCATCTACCCCTGCAGGCAAGGGACTACTTGCTGCTGTTATGCCTCCGTCTAGCCATCACAGTCAATTACAGCAAATCACACCTATGCAGAGTCTGAAGTTCATAGGTGGTCGTCTGAACACAGTCAATCAATCAGTTGGCCTCTCTTCCTCCAGCTCGAATCCAGACACTCAGATCCCAGGTCAGGAAAATGATACAACATTCTTCTCTTCCAGCACAACTTTTTCAAGCCTTGTGATCCATGGCAGCTGCTATCGCCTTCATCCCTCTAGCCAGGTTTCATATACAAATTCTTCAATGGACACTGTCAGTTCAGTGGTCCATTCTTCATCTTCCTTTTACTGCCCTAGTCAAGATCACACAAGCATGCAAAAGATATCTTCTTTAGTGGATTCATTCAAATGAACTCTCCGAAGACCATCCATTTGTTCTTCCCATGGCCATGATGACCATAGACATCTCCCAACTAGGGTGAGGGGTACACTACTTGGGAAGGATTGCCCAAGGTATGTGGTCCCCTGAAGAGGCTAAGACCTGTATCAATGTCCTGGAAATGAGAGCAGTCCTTAGTGCTGCAGGCCATTCAAGACATTCTCCCTTCTGGGACAGTTGATATTCAGACGAACAATATATCAGTCTGGTACATCAACAAACCTGGAAGAACCAAATCTTATCAACTTTGTTGAGAAACCATGAGAGTGTGGCAGTGGGCAATTTCTTCCAGTCACTTTCAAATAGCAATGCACATACCAGGGAAAGCCAGCGTCATTACAGACAAACTAAGCAGATCCATGATCAAAGTATATATAAAAAAGTGACTTACGAACATGTGGGTCAAAGATTTAAAAGGTTAGACACTGTTTTATTTGATATGTTCTGTCAAGGGGAATTGAACAAAATTGAGTATGACTTCTTATTTATAAAACATCCAAAATTAGCATTATTTTTTGGTATTCCTAAAATTCAGAACAATGAAAGAAACCCACCTTTTAGGCCAATTATTTCGGCAAAGCAATCAAAGACCAAAAACATTTCAATTTGGTTAGACAGCATGTTGAATCCAGTGGTTCAGAATTCTGAATCTTACATTAGGGATTCATGGCATTTACTTGAAATTTTGAGGGATTATGGTAGTTTTAGTGAGGATTTATATTTTGGTACACTTGATGTAAAAAATTTGTATACCTCAATTGACCAAGAACAAGGAATAGAATTTATGAGAGAATATCTAACTGGCTATACAGATTTTTCAGGGGAGAAAGTAAACACATTGTGTGGTTTAATGGAATTAGTTTTGGACAATAACTTTTTTAAGTTTAACAACATTTTGTACAAACAAACCTCAGGAGTGGCCATGGGGGCAAGGGTATCCCCATCCATTGCTAACATTGTCATGGCAAATTGGGAAACAAGTTTTTCAGATGTAATGTAAATTTCGGTAAGGTTTGTTTATACCATAGATACATAGATGATTTGTTTTTCCTATGGAAGGGTGAATATGCAGAGTTTGTGGAATTTGTTTATAACTTAAATCAAACTACTGATTTTTTGTCCTTCAAAATTGGGGGATTTGGGAAAAACATAAATTTTCTGGATTTGACATTAAGCATTGATGATATTACCAAAACTTTCAGGAGTAAAATATATAGAAAATCTTGCCAATCAATATTTACATAAGGATAGTATGCATCCACTTCATATGAAAAGAGGATTTATAAAGGGTCAAATAATAAGATTAAGTAGACTCACCTCAGAAGAGATTTTTATGGAAGAATTATTTTTGAGATCCCTGTTTCTCAACAGAGGGTATGAACAAGATTTTTTAGAAAAAAATAGAAAGTGAAGTCAGTTCTTTGAGAAAAGGGGTGGCTAAACCAATTTTATTTTCCAAATATCTAGTACTAGGTGCACCGTTTGTAGTATTAACACTGAAACACAAACTCAAGAATTTTACACTGCATTCCCCATACCAGTTGTTAAGGAAATGTGGTGTATTAAATCTATCATTGAAAACAATTGGAGAATCATCCTTGGAAACAAGGATTTGGTTTCCATCATAGGACAAACACCTAAGTTTACATTCAAGAAAACTACTGATATCAAATATATGTTGGAATCAGTAACAGGAAAGAACAACAACACAGATAGAGTATGTTCAAATAAAAAAGGTACTTTCAGTTGTACAAATTGTAAGCAGTGTAGATATGAGTAATTCCTCTTTTGTTGTAGTGGAACATCTGAAACAAACCTTTTGGGCCAACAAGTATTATAATTGTAATAGTGAGTTAGTGGTTTATATGGCAACTTGTGTCACATGTAAAAATTATTACATAGGAAAAACAAAGAGAAATTTTAAACATAGGGTTTATGAACACATTTTAGCCATAACAAAGAAAGATAAAAATAATGCATTGGCCAGACATGCATTCTCATGTTCTGATTTTAAAAAATATGAGTTTTTTTGTTTTAGATATATTAGTGGGAGATTTAAACAACACTTTGGAATGTAGAGAGGCTTCTTGGCAACTGGTGTTTGGGGCAGATGAAACACCAGGGCTAAATGAAGTCATCAATTTAAAATGTTTTTTTTATTATACAGATAGACAGTTCAAAATAGAAGGACTGTATATATTAAATATTCTATACATTATATTTATTTTATATATTTAAGCATAGACAAAATAATGTTTATTTGTTTTTTTGAAAACATTTTAAATATGGTATTTTTATGTTTGAAGTCATTACATCATTTCCTGAGATGTATTAATTGAATAGTATAAAAGGAAAGGGTGTGTTCATTGTTAGTTTTTCTGAAGAAGTTCACGGTAATAAAGTGAATGAAAGCGCTTAAAATACTTTATGGTCTGAGTTTTTCGTCTGTTGGAAGTTGTTTGTTCTGGATTTGGTGTTTTTATCAAATCCATTCTGTTGTCTCAGGAGTAGTCTCTCAATGTCAAAGTAGTGGAGAATTTTTCATCATTGAGGCCAGTCATGCTGCGACTCATTCACGTCTCCCCTCATCAACAAGTGCAGCAGGTTCTTTGCCCAGATCCTGCCAATGGAGGAGTCACCGAAAGATGCTGTAGTCTTCAACTGGCCCTGTGGTCATCTTTATGCTTACCCACTGTTACCTCTCATTCCCAAATTTCTACAGAAAGCATTCGAGTTGAAGAGCACAGTTATCCTCAGTGCCCCTTTTGATCTCAGATTTGGCTCCCATTCCTGTGACTTCACCTTCTACATCTGCCCTGGATACTGGATCCCACTCCCGACCTTCTGTCACCTGATAGATATGACTCATCCAGATATAACAGGCCACAAATTGACTGCAGGGATTATCCAATTCCACTGATCTCCAAACAGCCCGTGCTCTCCTCCCTGGTCTGTCATATTTTATTTTCTCAAATAGTTTCTACTAGAAAGATTTACAAAAGAATAGACAAGATCTGTATTCTCGGCCCTTAACAGGGATATGCCCCCCTTTTCTGCCCCTGTACCAGCTATACTTGATTTTCTAGCTTCAGTTTTCAATGAAAGGGCTGGCTTTTCTACTATTAAAGTCCAGTTGGCTGTCATTTCAAATTTCCATCTAGGCAATAATAACTCTACCTTAGTTTCTTCTAAATTATGTAAAGCCTTTCTCAAATGGGCCTTTTTGGAAAAGCAGTTCTTAAATGTGCCTTTTTGCTAAGACCTCAGCTTAAAGGATCCTACTCCTCATTGGGATTTAACTATTGTGCTTCAGGCCCTGACCCAAACTCCCTTTGAACCTTCAGCCAGGTCAGATTTAAAATTTTTGTCTTGAAAAAACATTTTTCTAGACTATCCAACTATCACATCAGTTAGAAGAGTATTGGAACTCCAGGCTATAGCTTGGTTTTCAACAAAGACAGGGTGTCCTTGTGGACCCACCCATCTTTTTTGCCTAAGGTGGCTTCTGACTCTAACATTAACCAGGTCATTAGCCTGACAGTTTTCTTTCCAAACTTTTCAAATAAGGGAGAGTACATGCTTGATCTTTTGGATTTGCATAGACAACTTCACTTTTATCTCCATAGAACCAAGGATTTTAAAAGAACTGACCTGTTTGAAATCTCTCTCTCCTAATAGATTGGACAAGCCAGTTTTCAGAGTTACACTGGCCAAATGGTTAACCAATTGTATCTCCTTTGCCTATAATAAAAGAGGATTATCCTTGCCTAAGCCTCCTAGAGCTCATTCCATGAGGTCTACAGCCATCTCATCAGCCTTTTGGTCAAGGGTTTCAGCTGCCACTTGGACTAAGCTCATACTTTTATTGTTTATAACAAATTTTATTTAGTTTCCAGGAGCAGAGCTTTCTTTGACTATACAGTACTTCGGAATATCTTTCTGTGAGGACCACCCAAGGTTCAACTAGCTGGGGACTCTGTCCCATTAGTTGAGGAATGAATGAAAATGACTTCAGATAAAAAAGTTATGTCCTAATCATAATGTTCTATCTGTGCTGTTCATTTTCAGTCTGCCTCAACTTTCCATCCACCTACTCACTTCTTTTGCTCCTGGAAAGGCCTAGGAGTTTTTCTTTGGGAACTGTTGGTCCTCGTTTGAGCTCCAGGTATTTTTTTCTTATTCTGTTCTTTATTATTTCCTTTAAGGTATTGTCCCTTTATCTCTAAGGGCAGCAAACTCAGTCTGAGGTAAGTTAGGATGGCGGGACATTGTGGGTAAAGGGAGCAGCTAGAGAATTTGGATCCGAAGATCTGGTAGATGTGACCAAGTCAGATCAGAGACCCATAATTTGAGGAAGAATGGAAATGGGTAACACAGATTAAACGTTATGGTGAGGACATGACTTTTTTTTAAGTAATTGAAAAACATTATTTGTAGAAATTCTGTTTATTACTTTTTGGGTATGACAAAATATTTTAAAGTGCTTTTTGCTTTGCTTTTTCATAAAAAGTGACCTTTAAAGACCTTCAATTTTTACTGGCTCTTGCTGCTTGTTTACCTTGGGAAAGAGGCACCAATTTTAGCTTGACCATGGAACAAACTACTGGTCCCACTGTCGGTCTTTCTCTACCACAGTAGGCTAGTAGTTTGTATAAGCCTCAGATGAATGACTTCACTGTGTCCTTAGCCTGTTCCTCAGACTACTCATCTTTTATTCTGGATCCCTCTGTTGTAGCACCTACAGCCACTATGGACCAGGGGGTAGCCACATCCTCTGTGGCTATTGCAGTGCCCTCAGCGGGCACAGGAGAGCCACTCTTGTCAGCTGGGGAAGCTGCTGCTGCCATTAATAATAATACTGTCGGCGCCATTTTTCCTGTCAAAAAAAAAAAAAAACAGAAAACTAAACATATATCTGCTTCTCCCCAGATTTAGTGGGTCTGACTCAGGGTTTAATTCAGGCTTTTGATCCTTCGTATAAAGTGGTTTCTGATAAAGGAAAGAGGGATGCCTTTTTTCCTGAAGAGATTCAAGAGTCTGACTCTGGACAGGAGCATTGAGGAACAGATATAGGGTTTTCTCCTCAGTTTTCTGATTCAGACTCAAGAGGACAGCTCAGATGTCCTTCTGTTCCTACGTTGCAGTATTCTAGATGTGGGATTTCCTGCCCTCAGGCGACTCGTACGTCGGCTTCTATACAAAAGCTTCAGCTTGGCTGGTGTAATGTGTGTCGGACGTCACACGTAGGGCCATAAACCAAGGGGCCTTAAATGTGATGTCTGCACATACAATCCTCAGAACTTTTCAGCCTTAGACGACATTCACATCATACAATTGCTGCTTCACAGACGTCACATCTTAAAGATAAGTAGCCCGTTGGGTTTCAAACTTTCTTATTTTTGATAATTGTTGTAGCTAACGCTTGGTTGTTGTAGCCTTTGGCTGATGTCAGGAAAAAAGGGAAAGTGCCAATCTGGGTGCCAGATACCCCACAAGGGCGCCCATGACAGGTGTGTTTTCTTGCCTAGGCCGGGAACACAATCACTCCTCCTTCGCTATTTGTCAATTGTTTGTACCTAAGACCTTGCACAGCCGTCTAGCCATGTTAAATCTCTACCTCGAGAACCAATGCCTCAAACGCTTAGCCCTTAGGATGGATTGTACATCAGAGGCCGCACCTGAACCTTCGCTCAAGAAGGCCAAGTTTCCTAGGCCTTCTTTGCCTGCCGCTGTGCTTACTGACACTGCCAACTCCCAATCTAGGGGTTGATACACGCACGGAGGATCCGACAACTACAGCGATGTACCTCAAGGAAGCCGACAAGCACGTCCTCGGAGCTCACTCAGACATCAACACCCGTCGAGGTTGAGGGGGAACCAGTTTCGGTGGTACCTCCAGCAGGAACCCAGACTTCAGATGTGCTTATTTCCAGATCCGATGCCAGGCCACTCTCTACTTCCTCTCCAGCCAAAAAGAAGCAGAAAACTAAACATACCTCCTTTTCTTCAGAAGTCACACCAGACTGGCAGGCCTTCACTTCCTCTCTCTCTCATGCAGGCCTTCATGGCCCTTAGGCCTTCAGCCTCAGCCACTTCCACCCTGCCTCTTCTGACCCCTAGGCCTATCCCTGCTTCTTCCCTCTCATCCATAACTTCTCAGGTCAGGGAAGAAGAACATGACTGTTCTTTCTCTTCATCAGAGGAGTCCATTTCTTATGTTTCCCAGATTTCCTTCCCCAGGAATATTACTCTCTAGATGAGGAATCTGTGGAGGGGGACTGTTCCCCTGAGGACATTACTTTTGGTGAAACATCACCAAGATGAAGGATTACTTTAAATGGGACACTTCCTAAATGACTGACACCCAAAAAAGGTACTTTGAACTGCTGCAAGTAGAATCACCCTCTCCTTCAGCAGTTCCCACTGTTCTGCCTGCTTTCTTGGATGCCTTCAATGCGACTTCTAAGGCCCTGGACTCCCAGCCTCCGGCCCCTAAGCATCCTGACCACTTCTATAAAGTACCAGAGGACTACAAATTCGTAGTCAAGCCACCCTTGGCAGACCCAGCTGTTATTGCTACCACAGCAGCTAAGCAATCTAGACTGCTGCCTTCTGTCTCCCTACTACCCACTGACAAAGGCAGTAAGTACATGGATAGGATGGGGAAGAAGGTGTACACATCTTCTACTTTGGCTTTCAGAGCCATAAGTTATCAGACCCATATGACCAAGTATGCATTACACTTGGTCTCTCAAGACTCCTCTATGCTGGCTTCCTAACCTGACTCCCAGCAAGACAGACATCTCATCCAAACCTTCCTTGGCCCAACAGGTAGCCAGGCACTCCATAAGGTGCAACTATGATTCTGCAGAAGCATCCACCAGGTCTGCAACATCTGCTTCAGCCCTCAAGAGGTACTCATGGCTAAGACCCCAGAACCTCCCCGAGGACTTCAAGGCTAAAATCCTGGACGCCTCTCTAGACCACAATGTGCTGTTTGGAAAACAATCCACTGACCTTTTTAAAAATCTACAAGAAAAAAGCAAAGAGTTCCAGGATATTAAGCACCTGCTGGTGTCGTCCATACCCAAATGTTACAGGAATTACCCTGCTAAAGCCACATTTGTAAGACATACTCCACAGCCCTCCTCTTCCAGGTCCAGGAGAGGGGCCAGAAGACCCACTAATTCCAGATCCTCTGCTCCACCACAGCAACCCAAACAGCCCTTTCAGGAAAGAGGAGGCCCCAGTAATGCATGACTTCCTTGACCGCCTCCCCCTCTCAGCCCATCTTTCTCACTGTCTCCCCCTTTGGCAATCCATCACTTCAGACCAGTGGGTCTTAAACATTATCCAAAAAGGGTGCTTCTATCCTGGAAAGAAAAGCCACCCAGAAGAGGCATCCCCTCCCTCCCTCCCCAAAAACCAGATTTGTCTCTTGCCACAAGTTCTGGCAGATCTTCTACAGCTAGGTACCATAGAGCCTGTTCCTCCTGGACAAGAAGGAAGAGGGTTTTACTCCCGTCTCTTCCTGGTCCCCCAAAAAGATGCCCCCTGGAGACCCATCTTAGATATGTCCTTTCTAAACCTACATCTTCAGGTACCCTCCTTCAAAATGCTCTCTCTCCCCACCTTGCTGTCTCTCATTCCAACCAAGGCCTTCATGGTCACTCTAGACCTAAAGGAAGCATACCTACATAGCCAGCCTTCGGCATAGGCCAACTAGGCAGCCGCCTATGGCGCCGCTCGAGCGGGGGCACTTTTCCAGTATTTATTTGATGTAGGTAGACCAGGATGGGGCACCAGATGGTTTGAGAGGGCGCAATGGAGCCTTTTCGCCTAGGCCACCAGTTGACCTAAGGCCGCTCCTGCCTACCTACACATATCCATTAGGAGTTCCCACAGACATTTCCTGTGTTTATCTGGCCCTTCCTCTCATTTCCAGTTTATTGGCTTGTCCTTTGGTTTATCCACAGCCCCCAGGGTCTTTTAAAAGTGCCTAGCCCCAGCCATTGCCTTCTGCAGAACTCAAGGGATACAAATTTACCCTTATCTGGGTGACATCCTGATTCTGGCAGAATCCAGGGATGCTCTACTAAAGCATCTACATTTCACCATGTCCTTTCTGCAGAACCTAGGATTCACCATCAACCTCCCCAAATCCTCTGATCCCAAGCCAGGCAGGATTTTCATTGGCTGCAGAATCAGAACAGACACAATGAAGGCCTTTCTACCTCAGGGCAAGGGTTCTGTCCTCAACTTTCCACTTCCAGGAAGCTCTACTATTCCCAAAGGTAATGGCAAGGCATTTTCTTTGCCTCCTGGGTTTGATGGCAGCAACCATCCCCATGCTACCTCTGGCAAGAATGCACATGGACAAGCTGCAGTGGTTCCTGAAGAACACCTGGTCACAGCACCTAGATCCCCTAGAGCAGACCATCCCCCTCCTTCCTGTCTGAAAACAGAAATCAACTGGTGGATCCAGCAAGTGAAATTGAACCCAGGGCTCCCACTATAGCCCCCCACCCCAACCAAAGTTAGGCATTCAGATGCCTCAGATTCAGGTTGGGGAGCAATTCTAACCTCTTACAAGATTCAGGCGAAGTGGCAACCCTCACTTCAGGCCAAACACATCAATATCAGGGAAATGACAGCAGTTTTCTTAGCTCTACAGACCTTCACCCCCTCCTGATTGAGAGGGGAAAAATTCCCCCCCAGATCATCGTCCAGTCGCCCTGCTAGACAGGGGTCCAGGAAAGTAAATAATGTGGGAAGAAATAGCCAGGGAATTGTTAGGGCTAGGCTTGTATAGGCCCTAGGGCTGATAGCCTAGTACCAACCTATGAACCTGATTCCAGGGGTGCTCCAGATTGTCACCGACAACACCACGGTGATGTGGTACCTCAATAAGCAGGAAGGAACAAAGGCCTATCAGCTGTGCAGTCTATCCCTGCTGATATCGGACTTAGCCTCCCGGCTCAACTTAGTCCCACAGGCTGTCTACATCCCCTTACAGGACAACCACCAAGCAGACCTCTTCAGCAGGACCTCCTTGCCTCAACACAAATGGATGCTGAACAGGAAAGTCTTCTTAGACATAGTCCACCAGTGGGGTGCTCCACAAATAGACCTGTTTGCCCCCCCCCAGAACAGGCAATTGCAGACCTTCTGCTCAAAAACTCACTACCCTCTAGCATGGAGAGTGGACGCTTTCAGCTTTTCTTGGGAGGGAAAGTTCCTTTATGCCTTCCCCCCATTCCCACTGATTCAGAAAGTCCTCCTGAAAATCCAGAAGGACAAACCAAAATTCTTGTTAGTGAGTCCCCACTGGTCAGGGCAGCACTGGTTCCCCCTACTTCACAAACTAGCCAAGGGCAATCTCTTCAAGTTACCCTACAAGGTGGACCTACTATTACAAGATAAAGGAACTCTCCTACACCCACAGGTACAGATGTTGTCTCTGACTCTGTGGGTGATAAACTTTTGATTCCTTCCAGACACCACTACTCAGAGGATGTGCTTTCAGTCATATGGGAGGCAAGGGAACCTACCAACAGAAAATATTACCTAGCTAAATGGGAAGGATTTGCAAAATGGTGTCTGCAAAAGGGAAGGGACCCCAGCTCCATTGAGGTTCACGTGGTTCTAAACTACTTGTGTCAATTGATTTTAAAAAAATGACCGTTCTTATTCTTCTGTAAAAGTTCATCTCTTGGCCATATCAGCCTGCCTGCCCCTAGAACCCCCCCTTGCTGTCCAGGCTCGATGTAAAGCTCTTCCTTAAAGGGGTCTTGCACATGAGACCACCTAGGAAACCTATCCCTCCACCTTGGGACCTTAACTACATCTTAGAGAAATTAACCCAACATTCCCTTGAACCTCTCGGCCCTTCCTCCTTACAGATGCGTACATGGAAGATGGTCCTTCTGGTGGCTATCACTTCAGCCAGAAGAGTGTCAGAACTACAGGCTCTAATGGCCTGTCCCCCCTACACAGTCTTCCACAAAGACAGGGTGTCCTTGTGAACCAACCCCTCCTTTATGCCTAAAGTGGTCAATGACCTCTCTTAACCAATCCATTTATCTGCCCACCTTTTTTCCCTCACCCACTAACAAAGGGGAGTGGATACGGCACTCCCTGGATGTGCATAGGCAGCTTAGATTCTACCTGGATAAGACCAAGGCCATCAGAAAGACTAACCAGCTCTTTGTCTCCTTCCACTCCAGAGCCCTGGACAAGGCAGTCTCCAAGCAAACCTTTGCATGCTGAATCAGGAAATCTATTTGCTTCTGCTACTCTCACCATGGAAAGGAACCCCCAGTGGGAATCAAGGCCCATTCCACTAGAGCTGTGGCCACCTCAAGGGCCTTCATGAAAGGCCTAGACACAGCATACATTTTGGAAGCAGCCACCTGGGCCACTATCCACACCTTCACTAAGCATTACAGATTGGATCAGGTTTCCAGAGCTAGAACAGGACTTGCCAGAGCAATCCTGCAGGGTCTTGTAGAACCCTCTACATCTACCACCACCCTCTTCTCCTCTTAAGGTGTGGTACACTCCCACACCTAGAATACTGCAACATAGGAATAGAAGGACATAGAATAGTTGTGTAAAATCTTACTGTAACCATAGATGTCCTTCTCCTCCATATTGCAGTATTCCTTCCCATCAACCAGTCCCCCCTACTCTTATACCTTCCTGTACTACCTACTTTTCAGTAAACAACTGGCACACCCAAGCTGAAGCTTTTGTATAGAAGCCGATGTACAAGTCATCTGAGTGCAGGAAATCCCACACCTAGAATATTGCAACATGGAAGAGAAGGACATCTACGGTTATGGTAAGATGTTATACAACTGTTCTTTTCTGATTGGCCATGTGTTTTTTTTTCTTTCTCTGAGATTGTTTCCAGAATATGCCAGTGTTTTCATTAGGAACACTGAGGTTTCTCATTCCCTCAGAAAATACCATGAGCCAGTTATAGAAGAATTTTCAAGAACTTTCACACATTCATGCAGCTTTTTGACCTTTGGAGGATATGTTTGTCACTGCCTGCAATTTTCTTGTCAGTCAGCCTGCTGCCCATAAAAAGCCAGATAGAATGTATACATTTTCTCAATTCTTTAAGTTTTTTACACTCCCAAACCTGACCCTTCAGCTATAGCTTTAGGTAGTCCTATTGCTGCTAAACATGTAGTTAAATCCAACCCTACCCTTTTTGATAAGGCTGGGAAGATTATTGATAAGTATGGAAAAAAGTGTATGCTTCTGCAAATTTGATTTTCAGAATTTTGGATTGTCAGGCTTATATGTTAAAGTTTATTTTGCCTAATTTTAAAAGTATGAGGAATGTTTTGTCTGCATTTTCTTCTTGTGAGGTAAAATCTGCCTTTACTAATTTAGTTTCTTCCATTCTACAAGTCACAAATCGTTGTTTACAGTGTTTGTATGACTCGGTTGATAGGGCTATGGCTAGTAGTACTGTTTTGAGGAGGTTTGCCATGCTGCATTTTCAAAACATCCCAGATGATGTATAACATTATATTTTAAATTGTCCTTTGTATAGAGATTTAGTTTTTGGTTCCTATGCTGCAGAGGTTATCAAAATGTTTGACGAAAGGGATAAGTTGATGCAGAGAATCTCTAAGATTTGTCGCCTTCCTTTTTTAAATTTTCTAAGGGGTTCATTAACCCCTCATCCAATCTGGGCAAAAAATACAGTTTCAGCAAAATGTTGATTAACAGATATTTAAGAAGAAATGGTAGGGGATTCCAAAAAGCATCCAGGTACCCCCCCCCCACAAACCAAAGACAGTCTAGCAAGCCAGAATGACTATTTAAGGGACCTTGTTGTCACCCCCACCCCACCCTGTTAGTCCCTTTTCCTTTCCAGAAAGTCTGAATTACCACTTTTCTCTTTGGCAACAGATAGTCTCAGACAAATGGGTTGTGAAGATCATTCATCTATGTTACAGATGACAGTGGGATGAAATCCCTCCTTTCCAGTAGGTAATTCCTTATCCACCAGACCAAACTTTATTTCTCCCTGTCCTTCAACACATGATGTCCCAGGGAGTGATTTAACCAATTCCACCTTCCTAGGTTAGGAAAGTTCATTTTTTTAAGGATGTTCATAGTGCCAAAGAAAGAATATGCTCGGACACCAGTTTTCTTTCTTGAGCCTGGAAAAATTCTGTTCCACAAAAAAAAAAAAAAGCTGTTTTTTCTCTATCTTTCTTTCAGTTCTCGATGGCCAGGCAAAGCTCCATGCACTACAAAGAATTAAAATTAGGTATCCACGTATAATCCTTATGTTTTCTCAACTTGTATGCCAGTATTCACATCTCTAGCTTCACTCTCTAGGTGAATGTCTTGGCATTAATGTCTCAAGGACATAAAAAGCAGGTTATTATGGGAGACTAATCCTGTATATTTTATAGTGGATAAATATTAAAACATTTAACAGATTGATTAATATGTTTAGCAGTTTGACAGATTTAACTTTTCAGTCCGGCTGTTAAATTTTTTGATTGCTATCTAACCATTATAAGATAGTTCATCTTGTGTTTTATAGAAGCCCTGCTGACTTGAATGGATAATATCCCCCATGACTTTCCACACAGTTAAATAGCACGATAATCATTTGTAAAAGGGAGTGCATGCAGCAGCTTCACGCTGTAAGTTTCAAGACTTTTATTTCAAAAGCAGCAGAGCCTATTTGAAAGTTGCTGCTCTTGACTTTTAAAGTTTAGGAAATCCAGCAATATGTGTCTGATGAAATAAGTTACTATCAAATAACAATTGTAACTACCATCTGTCATCATTGTCATCTCTCTAATTGTCTTTGATTGGTATTCAGTTGTGAATATAAAAACTAAAAGAAAACTGATAGAATAAATTGACAAACCAGTTCAAAATTAGACTGAGCCATTTATCTTTTGCTTGTTTGTTGCATGTTATCCTTATAGTCTTAGCAGAGTAACATTGAAATGGTAGTAAATTCCTTGCGCTATCAGACAAAATGTGTTTATGTATACATATTTTCTTGTGCCTTCTTGATAAGAAATATTCATAAATATTATGATATATGCAGTTAATGTTATTTACATATCTGAACTTTCTAAATACATTTTTTATTCAGTGTGGAAGAAAATTCTACCAGTGCAGTCAGCTATACCTAAATGTTAATGAAAAACAATAATCAGCCTGGCAGTTAGCAGAGAGGATTAAGGCTGAAAGCTGTTTTTTGTACCCCAGGGTTTTATGTTCTCATTCCCCATTTGCCTTCTGTATGACTCTGCACAGGTTGCTTAATTGGATAGTGCTTCCTGTTAATGTGACATCCCTGAAAAGAGGCATTTGTGTCCTATAAGCTTGTATGATTAACAAATAAGACTAACAGGGGGTTTCAGTAAAGGTTACACTAACTTTTTCCATGTGCATGTTACAACACAATGCGCACATGGGCATGAAAATTTTTAGATACTGTAAACTCCACATAGTGGCACGCCCTCACTTGCAAATAAGGAAACTTTCCTGACATGTAAATTACAGCATATGTAGCTGAATTTTATGCTAATGAAGCAAATCAACATGGTGGAGTGATTCAACAACCTGTAAGCCAACCGAGTAGATGCCGTGTTTGTGTTGCTGTGTATTCCAAAACTTTCCAAATACAACCACAGAAATGAGTCTACATGAAAACAAGAGCAAGTAAAAGCTCTTACATTTGTACAGAACTGTCCTTAACATGTAACACCACACATATTTTGACCTAATTACACAGGGTGGATGCTAGAAGATCAGTGTAACAATCATAATAATGTCAGTATAAGTGCCATGACATAAATGGAGCTTTGTTCCCCCACCCTCAAATTAAGAATATACTTGTAAGTAATGCAGGCTGCTAAAATGTGTAAACCTCCATGAAATAAGAGTATTGTACTGTAATATAAGCATATGCAGGATGTAGCTGATGGATTACAGTATTCTTCTGTTACAGCATTGGGCTGCCGTGCAGTTTCCCTCCCTACATGGTTACTAACTATGCAAATTCTGGGCTGTCAGCATGGTGAAGATGTAAATGAGGTAAACATTTATTAGAATTGTTGAATCACAATAGAGAGTAACCATGTAGGGATATTGCCTTCATGTAGGCACTTCCACATTATTCATGTTGAATGCATGGCAACAGTGAATGCTGACATTGGGGAGTGTCAGGTTACACTTGCAGAGGTGAACATGTGGGGCTGTGAATGGTGAAAGTGCATGTAAGCAGTGCACAATTCATAAGTTATGTGTCATCCTCATTACTGTTTGTTAAAATGTATCTGATCTGTCTGCATTCATTTAAAATTTATTTTTTAATTTTCATCTTTGAGTGATGTGGTGCTTAGCGCAACCATGTGAAACAGAGGATTGACTGACAAGTTTCTTTCTGTTATGTAACTGTTCCTGTGGCAGCATATGTATGTGTTAGAGCTGGAATACAGGTGGTCCTGGGTTCAACTCCAGGGTATGCAACCTTTCCTTCACTTTTTATGGTCCATGTTTGCATGATATCCCAAGAATGGAGGAAGTATCAGTTTAGCCTGTGCTTCCCTTATTTATGCAAAGTTGTGTGAAGGTGCACAGGGGTGTGCATAGCTGCGCATACCACACTAATGAGCCAAGTAACGGGTATGTTTAATAGATGCAAGTTATAGCATAAACAGGTGAATTGCATGTTAATCAAGCAGTCCAACGTGGTGGAGCTATTCAACAATGTATAAAGTATCCATGTTGCCGGGTCTATATTATAAGTGCGAAAGCTGTCTTTTGCGAATACATGTTCATAAACATTGAAGAACGAGAACAGCGAAGTACCAAAAGAGCGAAATGTAGAACACCGAATGTATTCCCGAATTAACAGTGTCATACAGGTAAGGTAAACCTAACTGTACAAACCTTACATAAAACATTTTTTCAAACGTTTTTACCAACTCCGAGACTGCACTACAGTGAGGAAAATGATTAATTTCCTCATCTTCATGATCACTCTGCTGGTCAGAAAATCTGTTCGGCATTCTCCATTTTGCTCTTTTGGTGAACATGTATTCACGAAAGACAGCTTTCGCGATTCTGATAGACCCCATGTAGCCTACATCCTTTTTTTTTTCCCTTTATCCTTCAATACCATTGGAGTAGAGACAAAGGCATTTTAACTGACACAGTGCTAGGAGCTGCTGCAGCTATTCGGCATCTGCATGTGCTACTGGCTGAAGCCAATGCTGCTGGTGCTGCTGACAGTAGGCCAAGGAGTGTTCTGGCCCAGGGTAACTTTCTAGGTGCTACATGTCCTGGTGATTGTAGAGTGCTACAGGATGGACAGGGACATATTACACAAACTCTGTGAGCTCTACAGGCCTCAATTCAGAGCCAACCGAGGGGAGCCCATCCCAGCTTAAACTGAGGTATGTGTAGTCCTTAGAATATTAGCTACTGGTATCTTTCAAAGACCAACTGGAGACATGATGGCTGCATCAGAGGCATCAACCTCCCGGATCCTACATCAGTTTCTGGATGCTATGCTCATACATGCCAGTGAGCACATATATTTTTCCCTGTACTTTTGAAGAGAGGGCCAGCAATATGGAACTATTGTATGTGTAGCGCACTACTTTGAAGTACAGAGTGCCATAGATTGCACTCTTGTATACGTTAAGGTACCACCTGGTGAGCAGGGCAGAATTTACATTAACCACAAGAGATACCACTCCATCAGCTGACAAGTCATGTGCAATGCCCAAGAGAAATATCTTGAATGTGTGTGCTGGCAACCCTAGCAGTTATCATGACTCCCATATGTGGCACACATCACAGCTGTACCAGATGTTTGCTAGGAGGGGACATCCCACAGGGCCATTTACTGTGGGATTCTGGCTATGGCCTGGAACCATGGCTGATGACACCCATCAGAAGTGCGCACACACCCACGGAAGAAAACCATGACGACACACACTCAAACTAGAATAATCATGGAGTGTGTGGGTTTCTGAAGTCACATTTTCAGTGCCTAGCTATATCCAGTGGAGCCCTGCAGTTTAAGCCACACACATATATACAGATATTCACAGTATGTACTATGCTCCACAATCTGATCCTGCAGAAACAGCTGCACCAGTATCAGCAAGGGGGAGGGATACTCATCCCCCACCAATGCCTAGGTCACCACAACCACAGTCAGAGGAGGACTCGGATAAAGAACCCCCAGCTGCTGTCCCTGTAGGCAGATGTAGGTGTGTTCAGTATTCCTTTGTTTTGGCTAAGAGACAATGCATAGCACATTCACTGATCACCTAGGGACCTAATATCTTTCTCCTGCTCACATACCTATAGTAAATGTGATGCCATGCAACTCACACAACCTTTACTTCCACATGTATTGGTTCTGTACTGCTTGCATCAAACAGAGTCAGCCCTGAACTAAAAGTGTGTCAACTGCTACATTTGCAAGGTAAGTCCTGAAACTAGAGTATATTCTTTAATAATATTATGGCATATCTTTGTATTTCCTAACATGGTGCAGTAAGCAAGTAAATAGTGGTGGATTTGTACAGAAAGTACCTTAACATGTGACACCAGACACTTTTATTACTTATATTTGTCCATTAATAATTAGTAGGTCTCAGGCTTGAAAGATTCACACAGTTATACCTCTGAAGAATTCTGCTGTTCCCTGCATGGTCTCAGTTTAGCACCATACCTTTTGATGATACAGATTGCAGTTTCTCTTCAGACTTGTTTGTGTCATAAGAATAACTGAGCTTTGTTCCCCCAAAAGAATAGTGTACCCTTGTTCCTGCAATAGCAGTAACGTACCTATGCTACCCCAAAAGGACAGTATATATGTGTGTGTGCCACCCAACCTAGACTTTATTTGTTGGCAACTACATATATTAGAATTATATTTGTAAGCATAATTATGACAGGTTGTGTGATTAACTGCTGTATGTCCAAATGTAGTGAGGAGAATTAAATGTACAGATCACAGCTGATGGTTTGATAGCAGTGTACATTCTGATGCAGTTGGTTGTGTGAAGAATGTGTTTCCATTTCATTGATGCAAAGCTGTTTGGTGGCTAAGAGCACTGAGGCATCCCTTGTGTTTTATGAAGCTGTATTGGTGTGAGGGTTCAAATCCTGACATATGTAGAAATGTGTGATGTGTACTATCAAGTTTTACTGTGCTTGTACATATTTTGTGTACATGTTCCTTAGTTTAGTATCTTTTCCTAGTTGTCTTCTTTTAATTCCAGTTTTTCCGTGCCCAGACTGCGGACAAAAGATGTCTATTACGGATGCCCATGTGCAGTGTGTTTATTGTTTGGGTGAGGAGCACCTGCAGGAGTCATGTAGTATCTGCCACTCCTTTTCTACTCGAGTGCTTGCAGAAAGGAAGAGGAAGTTAATTGATAGGGGTATTACCAAACACCCTTTCTTAGAGGCATTGTCTGAATAGTATGGGGCCAGCAAATCATCCACATCTTCCTCGGAATCCAGGACAAAGAAAAGAAAAAGTCAGAAAGTGTTGTGACTTCGGCTCCACTGACTTCGGAGTTGACAGTCTGTTCTTTTCGGGCCCAGGACACTGCTCTGGAATCGGTTGCCGAAAAACCTCCCTCTCTACTGCTCCAATCGGCTCCATCTATTCACTCCTCCAGGTCTTCTGTCAGCCTGTCTGATTTGGATATAGACCTGCTGGTTCAGAAACTCTTAAAGGCACTAGGCCTAGTTAAATTGCTGTCGGCTCAGACCCAATCGTCGGAGCCGAAGACCATTACTCCTGACCTGTCTGCTCCTCCTCCGAGCCATACCAGACCTTCGGGGCCAGAGGAGGCTGACCTGATGATTGTGGATCTCTTGCAGCCGACACTTGCTCCAGTGTAGTCAGCTCCATCTGCTCGGACGTCCTCGGCGCCGACCGGGGACTCTAGGAGCCAACACTCTCTGGTCGGGTCCAGGGAGGATAGTCGCAGCAACTTGTCGGTGACAACTCTTCCCCTTGGGGCTTTGGCTTGGGTGAGCTCGGCTCCTACCTCGGGCTTGGACCCATGGCTTCGGTGTGGGAAGGGATCGCTGCTCCTTTTGACCTGTTGACTCCTCATCAGAGTCCTGGTGCATTTGAAGCCATGAGGTGAGTGTTGTCTCCTAAGACTTCCTTATCTCAAGGTCTGGCCTCTGCCTCCCCTAAAGTGCCTGTGTCAGTTTCTATTTCCTCCAGTCATCCCAAGCGTAGAGACCCAGAGCCTCAGGTAGCCCCACAGGGCGCTCCCTGCTCTTACTGAGACCTCTCCAGAAGTTCCCCCAGAAGAAGTTCCCAGGAAGAGATTATGCAAGAGGAGGCATTTCGACTCCCCACAGGAGTCCCTAACATCAGACACTGACTTGGATGAATCAGAAGGGTCCCCTAGATCCCCATCTGAGGACATCTCCTTTGCGGAAATTCTTGAAATTCTATGGCAGAGGGGTGATTGGCAGTCCAAGAGCCCTACTATGGATGAGTCGGTTCTCCTGAAGGCGTTCGGGTCTCAACCTTCCACCTCTTGGGTGTCTCCGCCGTACGATGAGCTTATGGATCTGGTCTCTCGTAGGGTGTGCGAGTCACCAGAATCTATAGAACCTGTCCCTAGGAGTCCTAATAAGTTTATTTCTGCCCCCGTAGATAAGTCCTTCTTGACCAAGGCAGTACCTGTTGATGCCACGGTGGTGGCGGCAGCCACCAAAAAGGAAATGTCTGAGACTTGCTTGTCTATCCATTCTCCTAACAGAGAATCTAGGATCATGGATCGATATGGGACACGTATGTTTAGTTCAGCGACTTTCTCACTCAGATCACTGAACTACTTGACCCATTTTACCAGACTGCAGAGTAATCTCCTTAAGGAATTGGGAGATACTCTTCAGGGTGCTGTAGCTATGAGTGTATCCGACAAAGATGCTACCCAGCTTGCTACCCTTAATTCGATAGTTAACTCATCCGTGCATCTCGTATTTTACTCAGTTGATGGTTTGATTAGAGCTGCAGGTACAGGAATTGCTCTTCGTAGGCATGCCTGAATGCGAATGTTCCTTTGCGGAACCCTACAACTCTTCCTTTATGAATACCCCATTTGATGGCTCATCTTTGTTTGGGCCAAAGGTGAAGGAGACTTTGACCAGGTGTGAACAAGAAGGAAAGACTCTGTCTGCCGTCGGAGTCCATTTTTCCACACCCACTCGACCCTTTCCTAAAGGTCAGAGAGGAGGAAAGATGTGGTTCCGGAAAGCCCAAGGAGCCTTTCAAGACACACGTGGAGAGCCCCCTCCAGAGGCAGAGGAGGGGGTTACAATGGAAGACGCTGCCCTCGCGGCAGAGGAGGTCTGCAACACCAGGGTGACAGAGGTCATTTCTCTGGTCAGTCCTACCAGCGCTCCTGAAGGGAGGCCCGGCTGTCCTACTCTGGAGACAGTCAGGGGTCGCTTGTCATTGTACCCAAATGCTTGGCTAGATATAACAAATGACAGTTGGGTACAAAGTATCATTTCCAGAGGGTATTTCATACCATTTTCCACCCAGCCCCTTCCCGTCAAAAAAATCCCGGGCGTTCCACCCAGTCACAGGGAACAAGCAACAATAGAGGTACGCTGATTGCTAGAAAAAAGAGTCATCCAACCAGTCCAGGCAGACGAAACATGATTCAGAACTTACTCAAGATTCTTTTTGGTTCCAAAAAAAACAGTGGACTGGAGACCCATTTTGGATTTCAGCAGACTCAACCAATTTGTGAGGAAAGAGAAGTTCCGAATGGTCACGCTACAGTCCATACTTCCCTTTTTAGGGAAAGACAATTGGATGTGCTCGATCTATCTCAAGGATGCATACTACCATATAAAGATGGCCAGACCATCCAGGGATCACCTGCGTTTCTGGCTAGGAGCCAATCATTATCAATTACGAGCTCTGCCCTTTGGTCTCTCTACAGTCCCCAGAGTGTTCACCATGTGCATGGCAGTAATGGCCCACCTGAGGCATCTTAGGATTCCAGGTGTTTCCATACTTGGACGATTGGCTCCTTACCTCCACCACCAGGCATCAACTTCTTCAAGTGAGAGAGGCTACTGTGACACTCTGCAATCGGCTAGGCATTACAGTCAACTTCGAAAAGTCTGCATTGTTGCCATTGCAGCATATCATTTTTATAGGGACAGAATTAGACATGTCAACCACCACTCTTAGTCTTCCATTAGAAAGGGTTTGTATTCTTCGCCAACACATCATGTCCTTAATATCAAAGAACAGAGTACCAGCTGCAGAGGTATTGAAAGTACTAGGATTGATGGCAGCAGCAATCTTGGCAATCCCGTTAGCAAGGATGCATATGAGGATCCTTCAATGGCTTCAGTTCACACAGTGGTCTTATCACACAATCCTGATAACGAATTCCTGCAAGAAAGATCTTCAGTGGTGGTTGACATCTCTTCATATCACAATAGAACGTCCCTTCATGCTACCCCCTCCAGTTGCCACTGTGACCACAGACACTTCCCTGATAGGGTGTGGGGGGGGGCATTTTCAGGAAAAGACTGCCCAAGGTACATGGACAGATCAAGAATCACATCTGCATATCAATGTCCTGGAGATGAGAGCAGTACTTCTAGCGTTGCAATACTTTCAGGGCTTTCTTCCTCTAGGGACAATTGCAATACAGACAGACAACATGTCAGTGGTCTGGTACCTGAACAAGCAAGGCAGGACCAAGTCTTACCCCCTTTGCCGAGAAGCCCTCAGAGTATGGCAGTGGGCAGTGTCATCCTAGCACTTCCTGTTAGCAGTGCACATCCCGGGCAAATCCAACATCATAGCGGACAGACTGAGCAGGGCAATTTTATTGCCCCACGAATGGTCCCTCAAACAAGAGATTGCGGACAGGATTTTCCACAAATGGGGCCAGCCTTCCTGTAACCTGTTTGCCAGTCATAACAACAAATGCAGAAGCTATTTTGCCCTGACTCCCATGCCAGGTCACTCCCCGAGGGATGCTCTTGTCCATGATTGGCCCCCGGGTCTCCTCTACGCATTTCCCCCAATTCCTCTAATACCCAGATTTTATTCAGAAAGCAAAGTCGCTGGGACGGACAATCATCCTTATAGCCCCTCATTGGCCTTAGCAGATTTGGTTTCCGTTTCTTTACCATCACATTCTGGAAGACACATGGATCCTGGACCCAGTTCCAGACTTATTGACACATCCGTCAGGGGATCTTCATCCATCATTGCAGACACTGAAGCTAACCGCTTGGCTGCTCCAATTCCCGGCATAGCTAGGCTTTATAATCTTTCCTATGACACCAGTCAAATTTTGTTGGCTTCCCATAAGCCTTCCACTAGAAAATTGTATCATAGTAAGTGGAAGAGATTTTCCATTTGTACTTTCTCCCATATCATTGACCCTTACCAAGTGCCATTGTCTTCTATTTTACAATTCTTGACAGAAATTTTCAACAAAGGAGCAGCGGCTGCTACGGTGCAGGTACAACTAGCTGCTATATCTAATTTCCATCTAGGGACCGATGGCTTGAATATTATGGGTCACCATTTGTCTAAGGCTTTTCTAAAATGTACCTTTCACAAGGCCTCCAGTGAAGACCCCTTATTCTCCCTGGAATTTTAATTTTATGTTATCTCACATCATTCTTTCTTCCTTTTGAGCCTGCATCATCTTGTGAACTAAAATTTCTATCGTGGAAAACTATCTTCCTTGTAGCCATCACTTCAGCTCGCAGAGTGTCAGAGCTCCAAGCCCTATCCATCAAGCTTCCTTATATGGTCTTTCATACTGATAGAGTATCTCTCAGGACAAATCCATCCTTTTTGCCTGAAGTATGTTCTGAGATTAACATCAATCAAGTCATTGAGTTGCCCGTTTTCTTCCCTAATCACACCAACAAATTGGAATATATGTTGCACAAACTCAATGTTCACAGACAACGTAGATTTTATTTAGACAGAACAAAAGACATTAGAAAATCAGATCAGCTTTTTGTGTCTTTTTCTGAGGCCAGGAAAGGTAAACCAGTCGCCAAAACAACTCTGTCTAAGTGGCTGTCGGATTGTGTCACTTACACCTATTCTTGTCATAACATGCCCTTGTCTAGTAAGGTGAAGGCTCATTCAACCAGAGCAGTTTCTACCTCTTCAGCCTTTCAAGCTATATTACCCTTGGACAACATCTGTTTGGCAGCCACATGGTCTAAATCTGACACTTTTATAACTTATTACAAAGTGGATAAGGCCTCCAGGGACAGGGCTTCAATTGGTTCTACGGTTCTGAAAAGTGTACTTCCATGGACCACCCAAGATCAAGGTGCTAGGGACGCTATCAGTGAAGAATGAATGGCGAGATTGAACAAGTTCACATAAAGAAGTTATGTACTCACCATAACGTTTCATGTGAGATTTTCCATCTCGCCTTCATTCTCACATCCCTCCCTCCTTCCCCCTCCTGGCTAAAAGTTGACTTGGAGGCTGTCTTCATCCTGGTTTTTCAATGTGTCTTCATTCCTAGGCAGAATAATTATTGTATTTCTATTCTATATGGTACGCAGCAAACAAGATCTGAGGTAATCCCAGCAGTGCATTGTGGGATAAGGAGTTGGGTCTCGAGCTACTGGAAAACTTTGAGCTTGCTAGTCGGCCGTGCCAGAGCCGAAGATCTGCTCTGAACCCATCAGTGAAGAATGAAGGTGAGATTGAACAGATCACATGGAACGTTATGGTGAGTACATAACTTCTTTTTATTTACAATACATCTATTTGTTTGTCCCCAAACCACCAGAAAGAAGCACGACAGCCCTGTGGTCTCATTACTTTTTCACACATATATCAACCACAATACAAAGTGTCATACATAATGTTGTGTGCTCACTAATGCACAGTGCCATTTGGTGGTGCTCACAGCCTTGCTGTGCAAAACTGAAACAGCCAAGTATGCTCAGTAAGGGTATTTGTGTTACGCAGCTAGGCTTCTAAACAGCCTATTGCTATTAGGCTACTAGCCTCAGAAGACACTATGAAGCAATGTACCTATGCAGGCATCCCAGCCTCTTGTCTCCTACATGATCTGTCAATGTCATCTACTATAAGTTCACCTGCAGTCCTGACAAAATAAGTCTTGTGCCTTGGCACTTCCATTAAGTACTGTGTTCAGTAGTCTGTGTACTTAGATAGGTAGGAGTTCTTTTCTCACTGTAGTCAACTCTGTGTGTGTTGTGTCTGTGCGCGCATGTGTGTGTGTGTCTACACAGAAGAGCAGACGTGTGTCCTAGTTATCTTTCCAATGGCATGGCTTGCCAGGTTTTTGAGACGTGCACAAGCCTACATATCCATTTCATGCAGGTCTCCCAACCTTTTGTATCCCACATGGCCTGTTGATGGAATCTACTACACGTTCACCCGCAGTTCTGAGAAAATCAGACTTATGCTGTGGTGCATGCAGTAAGTACTGTGTACTTAGGCAGGGGTTCTAGTCTCACTGCACTCAAGTGTGTGTGTGTTTCTACACAGAAGAGCAGAAGTGTGTATCCTACAGTTACCTCTCCAATACCACAGCTTGCCAGTGGTTTGAGACTTGCACAAGCCTACATCTCCCACATGTCCTCCCAATGTCATCTACTATAAGTTAACCTACAGTGCAGACAAAGTCAGACTTGTGCAATGGCATGTGTAATAAATACTGTCTATATTCTGTGTACTGAGATAGCTAGGGGTTCTATTTTCACTGCAATCAAATGGGGTTTATGTGTGTGCACGGGTGTGTGTGTGTGTGTGTGTGTGTGTGCAAGGTAGCTATTGCTGGACTTAATAGTAAGCCTTTTACAGTGGCTTGTAGGACACTGTTATCTTGTCCTCAACAAACACAGCTGATGTCATCATCTATAAAGTGTTGTCTGATACACTCTAAGTTAGACTTGAGCTGTGGTGCTTGCGTTAAGTACTGTGTTCTGTAGCGTGTGTACCTAGATAGGAGTTTTATTCTCACTACAGTCAAATGGAGGTTGTTTTGTCTGTATGAGCTGTTGCTGGACTTTACAGTGAGCCTTTTACAGTAGCCTGTGGGACACTTTTATCTTGTCCTCAACAGACACATGTCTGTCATTACTGGGTTGTACAGTAAGCAAAAGAAGCTGCTGTGCAAAAGTGAGAACCTAGTACTGGAAGACCACCCTCCTCAACCTAAACAAACAAATAAGACAACATGTGCAATCTCTAACCCCAACCCTTACGTTCTCTTTTTTTTTTCTTTACACCACAGCACAGCAGGGTAGGCCTGGCCAATGCGATCCATCTGCCCCACTCCACTGGTTATGGCACCAAGGCCAAGCACATCTGAGTTGCAACCTGGTAGCACCCTTGTGCTGCCACTGCACTATCTGGCCCCAGGTACTTCTGCCCCAGAGAAGAGGCCTGTGGTTCCCTCCTGGAGCACTGGCAGATAGGGTGATTTTATCACCTGAGAAGAACTGCCTGGGATGGTTCATAGGATTGTATGCCACACTATGGCCACACACTTAAGCCAGATGGAGATATTGCTCCCCATCATTGTACTGAATAACACAAGGAGATGCGGATGTCAGACATTGTAGCCATCGGTGCAGTGAGATGACAGTTCAGTGTATGAGGACTCAGTTCTGACTGTCACCCAGCTTGATATCCATGGATGTGCAAGGTCCTCACCCTTACCCCAACCATGGTGTTCACCCATCTATTGTGTTCTTCACCATCCCTTTCTCTTGTCTTGTATGTCCTGTCTGTCAGCAATTGCTTTCTCACCTTGCCAAATTACTTGCCTCAGACATACATGTGCCCTTCCCCAACATTCCTCTCTTTCTTAAAAAATAGAGCACCTGTCCCCCAAAAAATAAATAAATAATTGTCCTATACATAGCTCTTTGTCACACATGTCTACTTGACACACTTGATTCAGTCCATTTGGCTGTCCAACTTGATTATGTTATCACCTCTGTCACTGGAAGTGACAGTCCAAATTCAGCTAATCTTCTGTACATATGATCAGTTTTCAGGGTACATTCCCAGTATATGTCATATATTCATAATACATGCAAGTGTTGTCCACCCCCCAAGCAAGAAAACCCTGGAGGCTCAGTGTTTTTTACACACATATATCAACCACACTACAAAGCATAATATATTATGTGGGCTCCCTCATCCACAGGGCCAGTTGGTGATGCTGACAACCTTGCTCTGCAAAACTCAAACATCCATCTATGCTGAATAAGGATACTTGTAATTTTACACAGCTAGGCTTCTACACACCTCAGACACACTGTACAGTTAGGCTACTGGCTTCATATGATCCTATGCAGGCCTCAGAAACTGGTATCCCCCACATGGCCTGCCAATGTCATCTACCATAAGGTCACCTCCAGCCATGTAAAAGTCAAACTTGTACCATGGCACTTGCATAACATCCTGAGTTCTGTAGTTTGTATACTTAAATAGGTAGGCGTTCTGTTCTCACCATAGTCAGTTAAGTGTATGTGTGTTTCTACTCAGCATAGTAGTTCTGCTATCCTATAGCTACCTCTCCAATGGCATGGCTTGCTAGTTTTTTCATACTTGCAGACGCCTACACATCCATTTCATGCAGCCTTTCCAAACTTGTCTCCCACATGGCCTGCTAATGTCATCCACTATAAGTTGACCTGCAGACATGTAAAAGTCAGACATGCTGTGGCGCTTGCATATAATACTGTGTTCTGTAGTGTGTGTGCTTAGGGATTCTGTTCTCATTGCAGTCAGCTGTGTGTGTGTGTGTGTGTGTGTGTGTGTGTGTGTGTGTGTGTGTGTGTGTGTGTGTGTGTGAGAGACAACTGTTACTTGACATTACAGAGATCCTTTTACACCAGCAATGCAGGACACTCTTGTCACCATATGCTCAGCAGTCAATCCTGATGTAATCAGCTATATCAAAATCTGAAGTAGTTAACTTCATTTGTCCATCAACCTGTGGATATCGGATCCATATCGGATCTGAGCCGGCAGCTTCAAACAGCTAAGATCCGAGCTCCAAGCTCCTCCCCTCACCCATAATCACCTGCCATCCCTCTCTGACCTCCGATCTCGTTTTCCGTGGTCGAATCAACAGCTTTGAACTAGTTCCAGGAGTTAGTCGTTCAATGAGAAAAATATTATTTTTTCTAACTTTTTCTTGTAGCTAATATTGCTTGTTGTGTGTGTTGCTCCCTAGTGTTAAAAACCCTTTAGTTATAAAATTGTTATTTTATTAATTTTAGTGTAGTTTATTCCTCCCCGTGTGTGTGAAGGCGTGTGTGTTGGGCCTTGTGTTGTTTTTAGTTAGACTATGTCTTATTACCCAAAAACCTTTTTCCTCTAAATGCACTGAGTGTGGCCATAAGCTATCCCCAGCAGATGGCCACACTCGGTGTGTTATTTGCCTTGGGGTTGACCACCTTTCCTCAGGCTGCACTATTTGTGCAGCCTTCAACCCCAGGGCGCTAAAGGACAGGAGGTCGAAGTTGATTCTGGCGGGACTTTTGCCCCTGGATTTGGCTTCGGCCTCCTCTCCCTCCGTGGCACCTGCTGCGGCTGCAGCAATGCCTCCTTCCATCCCTGCTCCCCTGGCCGGGACTCAACCTTCCACCTTAGGCCAGGAGGAGAGGGAAGCTAGGTGGGAGAAGAAAAGACAGACACCACAAGCGGTGGACTGAGTCTTCCTCCTCGGCTCCGCCGGCTAAACAAGCAGCCTCTCCCAGGGCTTCCGGGCCTTCTCCTTCCCGGCTCCATTCACCTCGCTTCTCCAAGGAGCCGGAGGAGGAGACCCGGTCGCCTTCGAGGTCATCAAGGTGGCACTCCTGGCCCACCTCGGTGGCCTCTTCTAGGTCCACCCAAAGCTTGTCCGATGCAGATATGGACCGGATGATGCGTAGGTTCCTCCAGGCCCAGCTGCAGATGGGAGTGCTCCTGCCCTCCCCCCCTTCGGGGGGGAGCTCGACCCCCTTTTTTGCCCCAATTTGTCCTTCTCTGACCCACTTCCAGGGTTCTGAGCCTTCAGATCCAGGTTGCATAGGAGCCGGGGGAGGTTCGGCGCCAATAGTGCCTCGTACTTCGGCTCCAACCACACCCTCGAGTTTGTCGGGTCCCTTCTCGGATCCGAGCTGTGGGAGCCAAGAGCTGAGCTTCAGAGCCGGAGGTGTCAGTGTGTCTTCGGCTCCGTCTCGGCCGGAGCATACTGGCCCTTTGGATCCGATTGTTTCGGCGCCGGCACCGAT
The DNA here is from genome assembly GCF_019279795.1 of Protopterus annectens. NCBI lineage: Eukaryota > Metazoa > Chordata > Ceratodontiformes > Protopteridae > Protopterus > Protopterus annectens. The sequence goes on from NC_056733.1 coordinate 1,874,168,636, forward strand.
ACATACATCGGATCCGAGGGGGCTGCTCTCGGATCCAAGAGAGAGCAGTTCTCCCTCGACGCTCAATGTTGTGGAGAGGGTATTGTCTAGGGATTCGAGGCCCTAGGCTCCTACTATGGTTCCACCCTGCACTCTCTCTCAGACGGGTCTACCTTACATCACCCGGCCCCAGGGACAGCCTGCGCCTTCGTCCCAGATGGTTCCCTTAGAGGAACAAGATGTGGTTGGTGAGGCCTCTTCGGACAGCCCCCCGAGGAGGTCCCTCACAAACGTAAGTGCAAGAGGAGGCACTTGGACTCACCTGATTCCTTGACAGAAGACACGGACTTAGAGGAAGGGAAAGATTCCCCAAGGTCATCCCCCGAGGACGTCTCCTTCGGAGACATTATGGAAATGCTTCGAATTAGAGGGGGGTGTTCAGCCCAAAAACCTTCCTCGGATGAGTCTGTGTTTCTGGAGGCGTTTGACGCAGGCCCATCTACCTCTTGGGTGTCCCTTCCCGCCAATCCCCTGGTATATATCATTACTACCAGGTTATGGAAGGAACCGGACACTGTTGATCCCATTCCAGAGAGACCGGATAAAATCCTCAGTCCCCCTACTGATAGGACGGTATGGAGCAAGGGTGCTCCAGTAGATGCCATGTTGGTGGTGGCTGCCACCAAGTGGGAACTAGCCCAGGAGAGTTCCTCGGTCCATCCTCCCAACAAGGAGTCTCGGATGATGGACCACTTGGGGAAGCGGATGTTCGCTTCAGCTACCTTCGCTGTAAGGTTGCTGAATTATATGGCACACGTCATACAACTCCAGCGGGATCTCATCAAGGAATATGCTGGGTCGCCCCCAGAGTCAATTTCGACTGAGGATAAGAAGGTATTCTCAGCTGGAATGGCCAGTCTTAAGTCCATTTCGAACACTTCTATGCGGCTCCTCTCCCATTCTATGGAAGGAGCCGCTAGAGCTAGTGGAGCGGGCATTGTTTTAAGACGACATGCTTGGCTCCGCCTCTGCGATTTTGTGGAACCCTTCAAGGCGTCCTTCGCAAATGCCCCGTTTGACGGTTCTTCACTTTTTGGCAAGACCGTCCGTGATATGCTGGTCCAGAGTGAGAAAGACGGGTAGATGTCTGCCATCGGAGTCCGCTTCTCGGCTCCCCAGAGGTCCTTCTCCAGGAACCAAAAGAGACAAAAGAAGATGTGGTTCCAGAAGTCTCAACAGTCCCGTTTCGCTCCAGACCCCTCATCCTTCAGAGGCAGAGGAGGATAGGGTGGACGCCGGCCCAGAGGCAGAGGGGGACTGAAGAATTTTGGGTCGAGAGAACCCTTTTCAGATCGGCCTGCGCAGCAGCCCTGAAGGGTTACCCAACTGTTCCACACTGGAGGCAGTTGGGGGGGCATTTCTCGAGGCACCTAGCAGTTTGGGAGTCCATTACAACAGATCGCTGGGTGCTTCAAATCATATCCAGAGGTTACAAAATCCCCTTTCTGAATCCCCCTCCCAGACCCCGGAGCCTCCCCGATGTCCCACCCAATCAAAGGGAGGCAGCAGCCACAGAAATAAAGCAGCTGCTAGAGAAAAGAGCGATCCAGCGCGTCCCCCAAGACCAATCCAGATCGGGCTTCTACTCCAGGTTCTTTCTGGTGCCAAAAAAGACGGGGGACTTAAGGCCAATCCTCGACCTGTCCTTTCTAAACCTGTCAGTGGCCAAAGAAAAGTTCCGGCTGGTCACCATTCAATCCATTCTCCCACTCTTACAGGAGAACGACTGGATGTGCTCGATAGACCTCAAGGATGCATACTACCACATATTGATGGACAGACGATCCAGAAGATTTCTCCGCTTCTGGCTAGGAGCCAGTAACTACCAGTTCAGAGCCCTTCCCTTTGGTCTCACCACAGCCCCCAGGGTGTTCACCAAAGTTTTGGCAGTAGTAGCAGCCCGCCTGAGACTCCAGGGAATACAGGTCTTCCCGTACCTGGACGACTGGCTCCTGACTGCCCCCAACAGGCATCTACTATGTTCAGCCAGAAATTACTTCCTCCAATTGGCCTCCCGGCTGGGAATCACAATCAACCTCAACAAATCTTCCCTTCATCCAACCCAGATCTTAGACTTCATAGGAGCCAGGTTAGACACAAGCCTATTGAGAGTCTTCTTAACTCCACACCGGATTCGTACTCTGAAGCTCCACGTACTGGCCCTTCTACAATCCTTGGCTCCTCCAGCGGAATTGGTTCTGAGGGCTCTTAAGTTCCATGGCGGCCGCAATCAATCTGCTACCTTTAGCGCGCCTGAACATGAGGATACTACAATGGACCTTGCAGGTTCAGTGGTCCATCCTGCTACACCCACTGAGTTCTCCCATCCCCCACAGCAGGGTTTGCAGGAAATCCCTGCTCTGGTGACTCCAGTCACCAGACCTTCAGATAGGGTGCCCCTTTTCTATGTCCCCACCTCTAACCATGGTGACCACGGATGCTTCTCGCCTAGGATGGGGGCACTGTATGGGCAGAACCGTCCAAGGCACGTGGACCCATTCAGAGACCTTATTGCATATCAATGTCCTAGAGATGAGAGCGGTGCTTTTGGCGTTGCAAGCACTCCAGGCCCTTCTTCCATTAGGGACAGTTGCAATTCAGACAGACAACATGTCAGTGGTCTAGTATATCAACAAACAGGGGGGAACCAGATCCTACCCACTTTGTCGAGAGGCCATGAGAGTTTGGGAATGGGCGATCTCCACCAACTGCTTTCTCATAGCGATGCACATTCCGGGTCGGTCGAACATTTTGGCAGACAGGCTGAGTCGAACTATCCTCTCATCATACGAGTGGTCTCTGAACCCCAGAATAGCGAATCAAATCTTCCAAAAGTGGGGTCAACTTTGCTGCGATCTCTTTGCGTCTCCTTCGAACGCAAAGTGCGACAACTACTTTGCTCTAATTCCCCCACCAGAGGAATCTCCCAGAGACGCTCTGGTGCATGTTTGGCCATCTGTTCTACTTTATGCTTATCCTCCTCTTCCCCTAATGCTAAAATTCTTGCAGAAAGCCCGTCGGTTGGGAAGCAGAGTGATCCTCATAGCCCCATTATGGCTTTGTCAAACGTGGTTCCCATGCCTATGGTCTCATCTAGTGAATCCTCCATGGATTCTAGATCCCACCCCAGATCTGATCTCTCACCCACTAGGATTACCAACCCCGAATCTGGACAACCTCAAGCTCACAGCTTGGCTGATCCAGTTCCAGTAATACTTAGGACTCCCGGTATCTCGTCTCCTGTTAAGGCTATTTTAGTAGCCATCCATAAACCTTCTACGAGAAAGATTTATAATAGCAAATGGAAATGCTTTACTATCTGGGCGGAGCATAGAAAGCTGGATCCCTTTACAGCTCCATACCAGCGGTGTTAGAATTTTTGTCAACTTTATTCGACCAAGGTGCTAGCTCCTCCACGGTCAGAGTCCAATTAGCTGCGATTTCCCATTATCATGTGGGAAGTGATCTTGGTTCCTTAGCATCTTCCAAATTATGTAAGACTTACTTAAAAGGCACCTTCCTCTTAAGGCCTCCGGTTAAATACGCAGTCCCTCCATGGGATTTAACCCTTGTTCTCCGGTCCTTGACGGCCCCCTCCATTTGAACCCGCAGCCTCGGTGGATCTAAAATACTTGTCTTGGAAGACTGCCTATCTCATTGCTATCACTTCGGTTAGAAGGGTTTTGGAGCTTCAAGCCCTTTGCGCCAAACCTCCGTACTTGGTCTTCCATAAAGATAGAGTTTCCCTCGGGACCAATCCCTCCTTTCTACCCACAGTTGCTTCTGAACCCAATATTAATCAATCTATTAATTTACCGGTTTTCTTTCCAAATTATTAAAACAGGGGTGAGTACAAACTACATTCTCTGGACGTATACAGGCAATTGAGATTCTATTTGTGCAGGATCGCTGAACATAGACAATCTGAGTAACTCTTTGTATCCTTTGCAAGACCCTCTTTGGGCAAACCAGTATCAAAAGTTACATTGTCCAGATGGATTTCCCAATGTATACTTCTTGGATATAAGAGTTCTGGTCAGCCTGTACCTGAAGGAGTCCTCGCTCATTCTACCCGATCGATTTCTACTTCTGCTGCCTTTTGCTCCAGAGTGCCCTTGGACGACATTTGTTCAGCAGCCACTTGGGCTTCATCCCATACTTTCATTAACCATTACAAGTTGGATCTAATTTCCAGAGGGAGAGCATCCTTCGGCTCTGCAGTGATCTGGAATATCCTTCCATGAGGACCCCCCAAGTTTGGGCAGATGGGGACTCTGTCCCACAGGTTGATGAACAAATGAAGTTAACTACTTCAGATAAAGAAGTTATGTACTCACCATAACGTTCCATCTGAGTAGGTAAACTTAATTTGTCAGCAACCAACCCCCCCCCTCCATCCCCCTAACCTATAGTGCATCCTAGAAGGATTCCTTGTCCTTTTCTCTGGATAACATCAGGTTAGGATTTGCAGGTGATCCTTTGTTGTAATGTTCTGTGTTACTATAGCAAACTTGATCTGAGGTCAGAGAGGGATGGCAGGGGATTATGGGTAAGGGGAGGAGCTTGGAGCTCAATCTTAGCTGCTTGAAGCTGCCGGCTCGGATCTGATATGGATCAGATACCCACAGGTTGCTGACAAATGAAGTTTACCTACTCAGATGGAACGTTATGGTGAGTACATAACTTCTTTTATTGCATATACAACCATCCCACTAGGCCAGGATCAGCAACTGGCCTGGAGCCCAGGCAGATGTCACTTTAGGTTCATAAGAAGTTACTAGGAAGAGGACTGGTGACAGGTATGCTTTGGGGTATGTCTGTTGGGGAGAGGGAGGGTGAATGTTGCCCCAAATTGTCTGGTAGCAAGTTGGTGATGTCCTCAGGGTCAGTATAAGTGGTACCATCCACTACTAGTTGGGCACGAAGCTGGGCTTTCACTTTTGTATATCTGACAGCTAAAGAATGCCTCCTGATTATCTTTAGCTAGGGATGCTACTTTAGGTTTGTATGTGGCTTTAGAGTACTTTTCAAGATAGCTAATTTCCCTGTTCAAGCTGTGGAGTGTGTTCTTCCTCTGCTGAGTCATTTTCTTCTTGTTTTTTAGACATTACTTTCTTCCACTTGTTGTATAACCTATGTATGCTTGATACCCACTTGGGTGATTTGTTTTTTGTGAAGAACTTGTGATCTGTTCACATTCAGCCAACTCTATACATTTGTATACCTGTTTATACAGGCCATTTGTGTACACCTTTGTGTAGCAGTCATTGCTGGCAGTGGTAGCAGGGGATTTGCAACTCTTTATGGCATTGGTTAGGAGACTATGGTTTACTTTGGAGAAATGTTTAATCTTTTCTGCTCTTCGGGGGGTGTCGGGTATGAGTGTGAATGTGAACAAGACTGAATTGTGATCTAACCTGAATGGGGGGGTCCAACACACCGGCCTTAGTACAGAGAAACACTATGCTGGTCTGTACTAAGTGCAGGACATTCAAGCCCCTTGTGGCAGTGCAGACTATCTGTTATACATGTGTATTGACAAAGTCCAGGAACCTTAGGGCGAGTGTGTTTGTGCACATATGTGACTCCAGATTGATGGAAGGGTAGTTGAAATCACACATGACCAAGGTGTTTGGCTGTCTAGTGAGTGAGTGACTCAGTTAGGTCAAAGTATGTAGAGTGGTCCTTGTAGTTCAGGGTGGTGGACTGGTAACTATCAATGATATGGAAGGGGTTTTTACATACTGTTAGTTGGACTTAGAGTAGTGCTACAGAGTTGTACACTTTGACTAGTCTTGCAGTGTATTTGTCCTTAATGAAGATGTATACACCTCTGCCTTTGGTGCTTTCACTCTTGTTTTGATGTGTGAATGTGTGGAAGGCATTGTACCCCTACATGACCAGGGTGCAGTTTGTGGCCTTGAACCATGTGTGTGTGACTGCAAACATGAGCATCTTCCAAGGTAAGGAGTTCTTCCAGTGAGTATAATTTCTGATGTAATGGGATCCTATCTCACCTACATTCACAACATATGGGTTCGGAGCCGATCCATCGGCTCCGACTCGGCAACTAATACACTAGCACGAAGTCTCTCATTGGCTGGGCTACTCCCTATCCCAGGATGCACTACACCTGCTTCCCCAGATCTCGTTTGCGCCAACAAGCTGGACGTGGTCTCGACTTGGCTGGAGCTAAGTGGTTATTTTTACCTTATTGGTCCTTGACCTAGGGAATTTTTGTCCATATAAACCAAACAGCTGTTTTAACAGCTATTTCTTGCTATTTCTGATTGTTTTTTGTTGAGTGCTTGTTTCCAGAAATTGAACTTCTTCAGTCGGGCAAGGCCGCTTAAGTTAGAGGGCCTTTGCCCTACCTTTGAGTGCTAATTGTTTATTGTTTTATTGTTTTTTATTAACTTTTGGTTAGTTGTTTTTCGGGCAAAGCCCGTTTAAATTAGAGGGCTTTGGGCCGTTTAATTTGTTAAATTTTCGTGAGGTAATCTTTCCCAGTACTCGCGCCAGTGTGTCTCGCGCTTTTCAGTTGGCGCTTTTTGTAGTATTTCCTTAGAGTTTGTACTTGTTGTGGCCTGTATCATGTCTAAGGAACAAAAGTCAGGTTTTAAAAAATGTCCATTACAGACAGTCATTCTGTATGTGTTTATTGTTTGGGGCCGAAACATCTGCAAGAGACTTGTAGCGTCTGTCATGCGTTCTCATCTAGAGTTCTTCAAGAACGCAAGAACAAATCAATATTGAAAGGGCTTATCAAGCCTTCTTTTGAGGAAGCCTTAGATCTTCCTGTTGCTTCCAAAAAGAAAAGATCGTCGGCTCCGACAAGTCCGTCGGAGCCGACTTCTAAAAAGACTAAATTGACCTCTTCTTCCTCGGCTCCACTGACTGGGGCCGAGGGTCGAAGTCTGCCTCGATACCTCCTACCGGCTCCATTGCTTCGGAGCCGCAGGTTGGAGTATCGAGAGGTGAATCACCTCCATCGGTTCCAATGGCCGGAGCCGGTGGAAGTGTGCAGCTCAGACTCTTCCCCTCGGCTCGAGAAGGCTCCGTCGGTGCCGATGGTGGTCCATGCTGTGGTGGAGTCGGCGCCGATAGTATTGGAGCCATTTCGGAGCCGGTCCCCTTCTCGGAGCCGAGAGGAAAGTCTTCTCGATTGTCTACCTCCTCTAAATCATCGAGACTTTCAGATTCGGACCTGGATAGGGTTTTACAGAGGCTATTCCAATCTCCAGTGTTTACTAAATTGGTCTCGGCTCCAGCACAGTTAGCGTCGGAGCCGATCCCCCCTCCAACACATTCGATTCCTCCTCCAACCTCTTCGGAGCCGCTGGAGTCGGTGGTGGTGGAGCAAAGCTGAGCCATACGGTCGGAGCAGAGACCCTTCGAGGTCTCTCCCGACTGTGCTTCCTACCCTGTCCTCCGGTTCAGGGTTTGGTACTGCGACCTCCTCAGCCGGGCCCGAGGGAATACTTTGGGATTGGGTGCTTCGGTGCCTAGTCTTCCTCTCGAGCATCGGCTGCTGGAATTCTAGTGCCATCGTGGCCTCTAGACCAGTGACCTCCTTGGATTCTGGAGGTCCGGCCTTTGAGGCCATGAGGAGCGCTGGCCATGCCTTTGCCGGTTCAGCAAGATTCTACCTCACCGTCCCTAGATTTGGAGACTGGTGCCTCTGTTGTGTTGCAGCCCCGGCAGCGGGGCCCCAGGGCCTGAGGATACCCCATCGGGTTCCCTTCTTCGGGGTGGTCCGTCGAAACTGCTTCGGATTGAACCCCACGGAAGAAATTGTGTAAGAGGAAGCACGTAGACTCCCAAGATGAGTCTGTTACATCAGATACTGACCTCGATGACGCAGAAGGGTCCCCCAAATCATCTTCGGATGATATCTCTTTCTCAGATATCTTGGAGATTCTTGAGACAGAGAGGTGACTGGCAAGCCAAAACCCCTTCAGCTGAGGAGTCAGTCTTCCTCAAGGCCTTTGGGGCCCAGCCTTCCGCCTCCTGGGTGTCTCCGCCCTTCGATGAACTCCTTGATTTGGTTTCTTGAAGGGCGTGGGAACACCCTGATTCTGTGGAACCGGTGCCTGCGAGGCCCAATAAATTTTTATCAGCCCCCCCCCCAGAAGGAGTTTCTCACAAAGGGTGTGCCTGTAGATGCTTTGGTGGTGGCTTCTGCCACACAGCAGGACGTGGCAGAGGCTTCACGCTCATTCATCCTCCTAATAAGGATTCTAGGAGCATGGATAGGTACGAAGCGTACCCTCTCTTCAGCGGCCTTTGCCGTACGGTCGCTGAATTACTTATGTCATTGTACGAGGCTCCAAAGGGATCTTCTCAAAGAGCTAAATGACTCTCTTGTTGGTAACCCACCTGAGGCGCTGGCCCGACTGTTGGCGCACAGATGACTACCCTCTTTTCTATTGTTAACTCGTCCATGAGGCTCATTTCATATGCAGCCAAGGCGAGTAGAGCAGGAACAGGCGTTGCCCTCAGGAGACAAGCCTGGTTACGCTTGTGTTCATTCGGAGGCCTTCAAGTCTTCCTTCACGCCCCTTTGATGGGTCATCTTTGTTTGGACCCAAGGTGAAGGACACACTAACTCGGTGCGAGCAGGAGGGCAAGACTTTGACTGCCGTTGGGGCTCGATTTTCCGCCTCCTTCTA